>NC_133153.1:41395232-41723732 GCF_048418815.1 Hemitrygon akajei
TGTTTAATTTTAAAGTTTTTTTTTTAAGGTTCGTAATAATGGTTTTTGCAACAGAGTATTATTAGAGTTTAGGAACGAGGTTGTGAAGAACTAGAGGATGGGCCAGTGTCTGATTCTCCGCTCTGTGTTGGAAGGTCAGTGATGCGGACGTGGGACATTCATGGCCTGATGTGGGACCGGCAGAGACTGGACAAGGGCCTTCCCTTGGTCAGCATGTTGTTGGCAAGTTCCAGAGTCGGAGTTCTGTGCGGGTAGGAGGAATGAGTCTGGTGACTCCCCTGGGTTTGTGAATCGGTGAGACAGGAACTCAAAGCCTAGTTCTTGGGGCCCAGTCATCAGTGAGTCCAGATTTCAAGGCCTAGTGTTTGGATTCTTGGCATTGACGATTCCAGATTTCGAGGCCTGGTGTTCAGTTGTATCAGCTTACCATGGGATCGGTGCCGAGGATCGAATCAGATCTCCGGAAGTCAAGGCCCATCAACAAGAGCCAAGCCTGTGAATCCGCTGAAGGAGTCAAGGCCCAGTGTCTACAGGTCCAAGTATGTGCCCACAAGAAGCTGGAGGCTTGTGCTGGGGTTAAAGGACTGTGTTGGTGGGAGGGAGGAAAGAAGCTTGTTTTGCTGTTGGTTGTGTTCTTTGTTTTTCAGCTGAACTTTGTGGGTGTGCTCTGTCGGCACCGGAATGTGTGGTGACATTTGTGGGCTGCCCCCAGCAGTGTGTTGCTGGTCAATGCAAATGACACATTTCCCTGTTTGTTTCGATGTACATGTAATAAATGAAACTTGAATCTAGATTCATTCCTCTTGGTAATAGTAGGCAATATTCTGTTTAACGTATGAAGCTTTCTGCTGGATGGTGGATTGGGATGGAGAAGGGCCTTGGTCCGAAATGTCGACAGTCTATTCCCCTCCATAGATGCCGCCTGACCTGCGGAGTTCCTCTAGTATTGTGTGCGTGCGCGCGCGCTGCTTTCGATTTCAGAATCGATTTACTATTCAGAGGATGGCATAACGCTTTACGGTACCAGCAAACTGGGTTCGTTTCCTGCTGCTGTCTATGAGAAGTTTATACGTCCTCCCCATGGAGTGCGTGGGTTTTCTCTGGGCATTCTGGTTTCCTCCTGCAATCCAAAAACGCACCGGTTGGTAGGTTAATTGGTCTTTGTGAATTATCCCGTGATTAGGCTCGGGTTAAATCGGGGGAATTGAGAGATTGCTGGGCAGTGTGCCTGGAAGGGCTGGAAGGACCTATTCTGCAGTGCACCCTGGTAAATAAATAGGTAGGCAGACACAGTAAGCTGTAATCGTGTTGTGCTAAGTACTACACTACCATGGCAGCCTGATCTCTCGTGTTTATGGTGTAGAGCAAGGCTCCCAACTTGGCGTCCATGGACCCCTCGGTTAATGGTGGGGGTGTGTGTCCATGGCAAAAACAAGGTTGGGAGCCCCTGGTGTAGAAGGACCTGTTACAAGTCAGTTGGTCAAAGTACTCTTCAAATATTGTTTGAAGTTCCAGGCATGGAAATCATTTGTAGAGTTTGGTCTCCCAGGATATGGACTTCACTGAAATCCGATTTGTACCACACAGGGAAATAAACAAGTGATAAATCTTTCCCAGTAATGAAATTTCAAATCATTCCCGGGGCTTCTAGTCCCATTCTTAATGAGTTGCGGATAACTAGTGAATCCTCCTCTTCTCAGAAGCAAATCTTCCTTGGCCCCTTGTGGTCTGTGGGCTGTAAGGGATTAGTTTTGTTTGTGACATGTGCATGAAAACATGCAGTTGAAAGCTTCATTTTGTGTCGAGGACAAACGCATGGAGGATGTGCTGGGGTCAGGCCTGACATGTCAATGTGCAACTGGCTCCAACAGAGCATCCCACAGCTCGCTAACCCTAACCCGAATGTGGGGGGAAATCGGAGCACCTGGAGGAAACCCACGCGGTCGCCGGGAGAATGTACAAACTCCTTACGGACAGCGACGGGAATTGTACCCCGATCTTCAGAGCGCTGTTACTGTAAAGGCTTCTGGTAATCCGGGCTTTCCCGAATGAGATAGGTGGAGACTGATGGGAAGGTGGAGTGATTTACAGGGGATGTACTCATTCCCCTGTTTATACCGGGATTATGCAGGGCTTCTGCACGCCCCTCATGCCTGTCCTCAGGGTCCTCAGCACCCTCCCCCCCCCCCCCCGTAGCGGAGGTATTGTGGGCCAGAGGTTCCTGCATCATAAGTTTTCTTGACTCAGTCATTGAAGTAACTGTGTCATAGAAATTGTATAGCGTGGAAAGAGGCCATTCAGCCCAACTCATTCATGCTGACCAGAGTGCACTCATTCATCTTAAAACCCATCTCCCAACACTTGGTTCATGATCTCACACTTCCCTGCACTATATTTCATCTGCCACTTCTTTTGCCCCTTCTCCCAATCTGGCCATACCCTTCTGCAGGCTCCCTGACTCCTCAGCTGCTCCACCTAACTTCGTACCATTCGCAAACTTAGCCACAAAATCATTAATTCTGTCATCCGGACCACCCAGCCATTAGATCCCAGAGCAGAAACAGGACATTGTAGAATCTCGGCATCGTTGGGAGTTCTGTGTGTGAAGCGGCTCCACAGAAAGACGACATTTTTCTGAATAGTCACCTGGCAGGCATTGGCTGAAAGGCTGGGTTTAATAATGCTTCAGTATATTATTTATTTATGAAGTTAAATCACTTGGCTGTTTGTTAAGAGTGCAATAACTGCATGATGGTGAGCAATAACAAGCGTTTAGGATAAATCTGTGGCGCTTTTCACAAGTGAGTCCTGCCTTCCTGTCCAGCCCTGATCATCCTTGGCCCAAGTCTGGCTCTGTCCTACAGCAGTTGATCAAAAGTGATTATTGATCGATCTTTATAAAATCATAACATATAGGAGCAGAATTAGGCCATTTGGCCCGTTGAGTCTGCTCCACTATTCCATCCAGGCTGATTTATTATTCCTCTCAAACCCGTTCTCCTGCCTTCTCTCCATAACCTTTGACGCCCTTACTAATCAAGAACCTATTAAATTCTGCTTTCAATATACCCAATGACTTGGCCTCCACAGCTATCTGTGGCAATGAATTCCACAGATTCACCACCCACTGGCTCAGGAATTTTTTCCTCATTTCTTTTCTAAATGGACATGCTTCGATTCTGAGGCTGTGCCCTCTGGTCTTAGACTCCCCTGCCGTAGGAAACATCTCTCCACATCCACTCTATCTAGGCTTTTCAATATTTGGTAGGTTTCAAAGAGATTCCTGCCCTCCCCCTCGTTTACCCCTACAACAATCAGCCTCCTGAACCAGAATGGATAACTCCACTCACTATTACTCTGAACTGAGAATCACTTTCATGGAGATGTTTCTACCTAAATGCTAAATGGTTTGTTTTAACAATGCCTCACTCTCCCATACATAGAGCAGTACCACACGGGAACAGGCCCTACTGCCCATGATATTGTGCCGACCTGTTAACCTACTCCAAGATAAATCTAATCCTTCTCTCCTATGCAGCCCTCCATTTTTCCATCATCCATGTGTCCATCTGAGTTTCTGAAATATCCCTAATGTATCCTCAACCACCACCCTGATGGCGCAGTCCATGTACCCACCCTCTACCTCCGACATCCACCTCCCCACTTCCCACCAATCACCTTAAAATTATGCCATCTTGTATTAGCTTTTCCACTCTGGGGAAAAAAGCACTGGCTCTCCACTCCATCACCATGTACACCTCTATCAAGTTATCTCTCATCCTTCACTCCACAGAGAAAATCCCTAGCTCACTCAACCATTCCTCATCAGACATGCTCTCTAATCCAGCCAACATCCTGGTGAATCTCCTCTGCACCCTCTAAAGCCTCCACATCCTTCCTACAATGAGGCGACCAGAACTGAACACAGTACTCCAAGTGTGGTCTAACCAGGGATTTATAGAGCTGCAACCTTATCTCACACCCCTTGAACTCAATCCCCTGACTACTGAAGGCCAACACACCATACACCTTCTTAACAACTGTTTCAACTTGCGCGGCAACTTTTGAGAGATCTATGGATGTGGACCCCAAGATCCCTCTGTTCCTCCACACTGCTAAGAATCCTGCTATTATCCCTGTATTCTGCCAAAAGTTAGACCTTCCAAAGTGGATCACTTCACACGTTTCTGGGTTGAACTCCATCTGCCACTCTCAGCCCAGTTCTGTATCCTGTCAATGGCCTGTTGTATCCTACGACAACCTTCTCTACCAACCTTCATGTCATCTGCAAACTTACTAGCCCACCCTTCCACTTCCTCATCCAAGCCATTTATAAAAATCACAAAGAGCAGGGGTCGCAGAACAGATCCTGTAGATCACTAGTGGTCACCTACAGTACATTCAGGCCTTGAGGATGGGCAACAGATGAATTTTTAATGGTGCGTGTGGCCCCTTCACACGGGGAAGCGGATACTGGCTGCTGTGTTTCCAGGAGTTCTGGCTTCACAATGAGAGGTCAGCGGTGGGAAGGGCTGATCTGGAAGTGGGAGTTCTTGGCACTTGGGAGGAAAAGTGAACCGTGAACCAGTTTGCTCTCAGTAGAAAGTCATAGTGGTGAGGGTCAGAAAGGTGTGGCTAAGGGAGACAGGAGGGCTTACAGGACTGCTTTGAGTCAGTGGACTGGATAATATTCAGGGGTTCATTTTTGAGTCTGAATGAGTGTGTCATTGAGTTCATTAAATCCTGTGTGTCTACGGGACCATACTGTAAATACCCAAATCAACAGCTGTGGATGAACCAGGAGATTCATAGTCTGCTGAGGGCTAGAACTGTGGCATTCAAGACCAGTAATTCAAAAATATACAAGGAGTCCAGGTTTGACCTACGGAAGGCTATTTTAAGGGTGAAAGACAATTTTGATTAAGGTTAGAGATGGAATTGGATGCACATCAGCTCTGGCAGGTTTGCAGGCCATTGCTTCTTATAAAGCAGAACCTACCGTCAATGCCAGTGATGCTTCTGTCCCGGATGAGCTCATTGTCCTTTGTGCATGCTTTGAAAGGGAAAATAAAACCACAGCTGTGTGAACCCCTGCAGCATCTGGTGATCCTGTGATCTGTCTCAGAGGCTGACATCAGATCACATTTCACAAGGTGACCCCTCACAAGGCATCAGGCCCTGATGGTGTACCTGTGGGGGTGTTCAAGGACATCTTCAATCTCTCACTGCTTGGAATTGGAAATTCCCTCCTGCTTCAAAACGGGCGACAATCATGCCAGTACCCAAGAAGAGCAGGGTGGACTGCCTCGAGGATTATCACCCAGTGCAACTCACATCTGACATCCTTCCCCTTCTAGTCTCTGCTCTCTCAAAAGACTTTATAACTATGAAACTGAAGGTACTCGAGCTGACCACAGTGCTCCTGATTATAACTGTATTGAGAGGGAACTGAGTGAAGATGGATTGACAGTGAGACAGCTGCTTGACTTGTATCTCGCTCCCTCTGTAAGGTGTGCTGTGTTAAAATGGAAACAAACATTTTATTTTGATCCAATCAATTATTTAATAGCAAAAGCATTTTGTCTTTCCATAGATGCTGCCCCACCTGCTGAGTTCCTCCAGCACTTTGTGTTTGTTCCTCAAGATTTCCAGCATCCTGCAGAATCTCTTGTGTCCTTACTGTTCTCTTTTAGAGCAATGCTGGAAAATGCTAACATTTTATAGTTAAAATGGGGTATTATGTCGTAAGCAGAGTGTTACACTCAGTGGCCACTTTATTAGGTACACCTGTACATTTACTGTATTTGTTATGTCATGTTGTTTGACATCATTATGTGCCATGTGATATGACATCATCATTATGTGGGCGATCACGGTCTTTCCATGACCATGATTGTTCTTGGCCAATGTTTCTGCAGAAGTGGTTTGCCATTGCCTTCTCCTGGACAGTGTCGTCAGAGATCGTCTGCCTGGCGTCAGTGGTCGCATAACCAGGACTTGTGAAATGGTTGGTCTGTAAAACAGATGACTGCAATGTTAGCATAGCAGTTAGCGCGAGGCTATTAACGCTCGGGATGTTGGCGTTCGGAATTCAATTCTGGTGTCGTCTATGAAGAGTTTGTGCGTCTTCCCTGTGACCGTGTGGGTTTTCTCCGGGTGCTCCGGTTTCCTCCCGCAGTCCAAAGACGCACCAGTTAGTAGGTTAAATGGTGATTGTAAATTGTCCTGTGATTAGGCCAGGGTTAAATAAATGGGCTGCTGGGTGGTGTGGCTCACTGGGCCGGAAGGGCCTGTTCCTCGAGGTGTCTCCAGACAGATAGATAGACAGACAGACCCCACGCTGGACCTGAGGTAGAATCTGAAAAAAGCTACTAGTCTCAGCTGAGCAATTAAATGATAAATTGGACAGTTTATGTTCACTGTCTGTGTGCGATTAATCTCTTCACCGCCAAGCTATCAGGGGGAACATCATTTCTCGAGGCAATATACAAAGCAAAGTGTCCCTGGCACAACATTAGTGCAGGAGAGAAAATCGTCTGATAATCTTACACCATAACTAAAAGATGCAAAAGCTGGTGCACTTGACAATAGCAAATTGATGGATGGTTTTGAATGATGAGGTACAAAGCCCAGTGCAAGGTTCAGAAGACTGGAAGAGTGTGTTAGCATCACTGTAGAAATGACTGGTTTCCGATTTCATTGCTGTGGAGCTGAGAGACTGAAGGTTCAAGATTGTTCATTGTCCTTCTGCAGTATACAAGTGTAAAGGAGAACAAAATTATTGTTCCTCTGGATACGATGCAGCATAAAAACACAGTAGTGATTTAGTTATATACATAGACCAACTGTATGTGTACAAAGTATCTGTACACAAGGTGACCGACAGGAAATAATAAAGTGACAAAGTGACTCTTGACAAAAGAAATGCTTCTCGGTAGCAGCAGGACAAATGAAAGCACAATAGGACGGTGACTGTCAGTGTAGGGGTGAGGTGTGGAGTGTCAGTGTGGAGTGACAGTGAATGGGGATGAAGGGGGTGGGGAGGGACTGTGGAGATGAGTGTGTCAGTGTAGGGATGAGGTGTGGAGTGTCAGTGTGAAGTGACAGTGAATGGGAATGAAGGGGGTGGTGAGGGACTGTGGAGAGGAGTGTGTCAGTGTAGGGGTGAGGTGTGGAGTGTCAGTGTGAAGTGACAGTGAATGGGGATGAAGGGGGTGGGGAGGGACTGTGGAGAGGAGTGTGTCAGTGTAGGGATGAGGTGTGGAGTGTCAGTGTGAAGTGACAGTGAATGGGGATGAAGGGGGTGGTGAGGGACTGTGGAGAGGAGTGTGTCAGTGTAGGGATGAGGTGTGGAATGTCAGTGTGAAGTGACAGTGAATGGGGGATGAAGGGGTGGTGAGGGACTGGAGAGGAGTGTGTCAGTGTAGGGATGGGGTGTGGAGTGACATTGAATGGGGGGATGAAGGGGGTGGAGAGGGACTGGAGAGAAGTGTGTCAGTGTGAAGTGACAGTGAATGGGGGGATGAAGGGGGTGGTGAGGGACTGTGGAGAGGAGTGTGTCAGTGTAGGGATGGGGTGTGGAGTGTCAGTGTAGGGATGAGGTGTGGAGTGACAGTGAATGGGGATGAAGGGGGTGGTGAGGGACTGTGGAGAGGAGTGTGTCAGTGTAGGGATGGGGTGTGGAGTGTCAGTGTAGGGATGAGGTGTGGAGTGACAGTGAATGGGGATGAAGGGGGTGGTGAGGGACTGTGGAGAGGAGTGTGTCAGTGTAGGGATGAGGTGTGGAGTGTCAGTGTGGAGTGACAGTGAATGGGGGATGAAGGGGGTGGTGAGGGACTGTGGAGAGGAGTGTGTCAGTGTAGGGATGAGGTGTGGAGTGTCAGTGTGGAGTGACAGTGAATGGGGGATGAAGGGGAGGTGAGGGACTGTGGGGAGGAGAGGCTGAAGTGACGACCCTCCTCTACCCACCTTCATTCAAACCTCCAGCATGTCATGGAGGATCCCACCCACCCTGCTCATGGAGTGTTTGCCCCCTCCCATTAGGGAGGACACTATCCAGCGTCCGCACCAGAACCACCAGACTCATAAACGGTTACTCCCCCCATGCAGGAAGGCTGATCAACACCTCCACCCATTATCACACCCCACAACCACAGTTCCCAAATATGAGGTGTCAGGGATAAGTTTTTAACACAGAGAGTGGTGAGTGTGTGGAATGGGCTGCTGGCGATGGTGGTGGAGGCGGATACGATAGGGTCTTTTAAGAGACTCCTGGATAGGTACATGAAGCTTAGAAAAATAGAGGGCTAAGGGGTAACCCTAGTTAATTTCTAAAGTAAGCACATGTTTGGCACAGCTTTGTGGGCTGAAGGGCCTGTATTGTGCTGTAGTTTTTAAAAAGGTTTTCTATGTTTCTATGCCTAATTAACTGGAGGTAAAGTGGAGGTTGATAGGTCCTGGTGTCCAGGGAGGTGTAGCACCTCATGTCCATTCTGGGGCAGCTCACTCACCTTTCAACTTCACTGGGCATTCAACTCTCACCTGTGCTGTTTGCACGCGACAGCAGCCACACCCCCGGTACACTGCTTCGACAGGTGGGCTAAACAGGTGAGGGTAGCTGCTGGCCTCCTACACGGTGAGATAGGGACATGCCTGTCCAGCATGCAAAGTCAGCTCCAGTGGACTGGGCAGGGAGACGATATCACGCCCTTCGCTCTCTCCAGAGCGTTGGAGTGAGGCACAGAAGACGTCGTGGTCATCCATTGCAAGCAAGGGAGACCCCAGTTTGTGGCGCCTGTTTGTACCACTGGAGCCAGATCTCTGAGGTTGAGTGGGTGGAACTGCCCCAGTGCAATGGCTTTTCCACTTCAAAAATTCTGCCACGCAATGTGAGAACAGTTCATTTATGGGATAAGTAAAGTTACCTCTGGTTTGAGATTCTGCTGGCTGAGGGGTAATAACTGTTCGTGATGCTGGTGGTGTGAGTCCTGAGGCTCCTGTACCACCTTCCTGATGGCATCTGCAAGAAGAGGCCATGTCCTGGGTGGTGATGGTCCCTGATGATGGAGGCTGCTTTCCTGTGACAGTGCTCCATGTTGATATGCTCAGTGGTGGGGAGGGCTTTACCCATGATGGACTGGGCTGCATCCACTGCTTTTTGTAGGATTTTCCCTTCAAGGGTATTGGTGTTTCCATACCAGGCTGTGATGCAACTAGTCAATATAATCTCCATAACACATCTATAGGTTTGTCAAAGTTTTAGATGAAATGCTGAATCTTCGCCAACTTCTCAGAAAGCAGAGGCACGACTGTGCTTTCTTCGTGATGGTGCTTGCGTGCTGGGCCCAGGACGGGTCCTCTGGGATGGCAGTGGCGAGGAATTTAAAGTTGCTAGTTGCTGACCTCTGATCCCCCATCTGAGGTCAATAATCAGCTTCCTGGTCTTGTTGGCATTGAGTGAGAGGTTGTTGTTGTGGCACCACTCGGCTAGATTTTCAGTCGCCCTGCTGTATGTGGCTTTATCACCACCTTTGATTTGGTGAATGACTGGTGTCATTGGCAAACTGAAAAATGGCATTGGACTGTGCTTAGCCTCACAGTCGTAAGTATAAAGTGAGTAGAACAGGGGGCTAGGCACACAGCAAGTCTGCAGGTGAAGAAATTGAGGATCCAGTTGTGCAAGGAGGTCTTGAGGCCAAAGTCTTGGAGCTTATTGATTAGTTTTGAGGAGATGATTGTATTGAATGCCAAGCTGTAGTCAATGAAGAGCATCTTGATGTATGCATCTTCACTCTCCAGATATTCCAGGGCTGAGCGAAGAACCAATGAAATGGCATCTGCTGTTGACCTGTTGTGACAATAGGCAAATTGGAGCAGATCCAAGCCATTTCTCAGATAGGAGTTGATAATGTTTCATCACCAAACTTTCAAAGCAAAAGTGGCTCAATAAAATGTTTGTGGATGTAAATCCCATTCCAGACATTCGAGCAGCAAAGTCCAGTGTAATGAGGAAACCAGAAACAGGAAGAAAAACTTGAATACCAGGCCATTACATTGTTGTAGGTAAAGATCAAACAAGTATTTTCAGGAATGGACACAAAAAGCTGGAGGAACTCAGCAAGTCAGGCAGCATCTATGGAGGGGAATTAACAGTCGACCTTTTAGGCTGAGACCCAACATCAGGACTAGTGTATTTCCAGCATCTACAGAATCTCTTGGCTTTAAAATAAGTATTTTGGTTAGAGGGGAGTGCAGAGTGGGATCAACACTGCGGAGCTCAGCCAATGATTCAGAGCTCCAACTGAATGATAAGGTGCAGCTCAAAATATTACAGACTGAATATCTCCATCCATTTACTGATTTCATCGAGACTTTGCTTTATGCCAGTTTGATTTTTCTCCCGGTCCCTCTCCCTCTTCCTCCCCATCACCCACTCCATCTCTCTCCATCTCCTTCACTCTCTTCCTCTTCTCTCTATCACCCTCTCCCTCTTCTTCTCCATCACCGTCTCCCTCATCCTCTCCCTCTCCATCTCCCTCTCCCTGTCTCTCACTCCCTCTGTCTCTGTCCCTGTCTTTCTTTCTCTCTCTCTCCCTCCTCTCTCCCTCACCCTCTTCCTCTGCCTCTTTCCCTCTCCCTGACCCTCTTCCTCTGCCTCTTTCCCTCTCCCTTTCCTTCTCTCTCTCTCACTCTCTCTCTGTCCCTGCCCCTCTCTCTCTCTGTCCCCTCCTCTCTCTCTGTCCCCGCCCCTCTCTCTCTCTGTCCCCTCCCCTCTCTCTGTCTCTGTCCCCCCCTCTCTGTCCCCCCCTCTCTCCCTCTCTCTCTGTCCCCCTCTCTCTCTCTGTCCCCCCTCTCTCTCTCTGTCCCCCCTCTCTCTCTCTGTCCCCCCTCTCTCTCTCTGTCCCCCTCTCTCTCTCTGTCCCCCCCTCTCTCTCTGTCCCCCTCTCTCTCTCTCTGTCCCCCCTCTCTCTCTGTCCCCCCTCTCTCTCTCTGTCCCCCTCTCTCTCTCTGTCCCCCTCTCTCTCTCTGTCCCCCCTCTCTCTCTCTCTGTCCCCCCCCTCTCTCTCTCTGTCCCCCCCCTCTCTCTCTCTCTCTCTCTCTCTCTCTGTCCCCCCTCTCTCTCTCTGTCCCCCCTCTCTCTCTCTGTCCCCCCTCTCTCTCTCTGTCCCCCCTCTCTCTCTCTGTCCCCCCTCTCTCTCTCTGTCCCCCCTCTCTCTCTCTGTCCCCCCTCTCTCTCTCTCCCCTCTCTCTCTCTCTGTCCCCCCTCTCTCTCTCTCTGTCCCCCCCCTCTCTCTCTGTCCCCCCCCTCTCTCTCTGTCCCCCCCCTCTCTCTCTGTCCCCCCTCTCTCTCTCTGTCCCCCTCTCTCTCTCTGTCCCCCTCTCTCTCTCTGTCCCCCTCTCTCTCTCTGTCCCCCCTCTCTCTCTCTCTGTCCCCCCTCTCTCTCTCTGTCCCCCCTCTCTCTCTCTGTCCCCCCTCTCTCTCTGTCCCCCCCCTCTCTCTGTCCCCCCCCCTCTCTCTGTCCCCCCCTCTCTCTGTCCCCCCCTCTCTCTGTCCCCCCCCTCTCTCTCTCTGTCCCCCCCTCTCTCTCTCTGTCCCCCCCTCTCTCTCTCTGTCCCCCCCCTCTCTCTCTCTGTCCCCCCCCTCTCTCTCTCTGTCCCCCCCCTCTCTCTCTCTGTCCCCCCTCTCTCTCTCTCTGTCCCCCCTCTCTCTCTCTGTCCCCCCCCTCTCTCTCTCTGTCCCCCCTCTCTCTCTCTCTGTCCCCCCTCTCTCTCTCTCTGTCCCCCTCTCTCTCTCTGCCCCCTTTCTCTCTGCCCCCCTTTCTCTCTGCCCCCCTTTCTCTCTGTCCCCCTTTCTCTCTGTCCCCCTCTCTCTCTGTCCCCCTCTCTCTCTGTCCCCCTCTCTCTCTGTCCCCCTCTCTCTCTGTCCCCCTCTCTCTCTGTCCCCCTCTCTCTCTGTCCCCCTCTCTCTCTGTCCCCCCCTCTCTCTCTCTGTCCCCCCCTCTCTCTCTCTGTCCCCCCCTCTCTCTCTCTGTCCCCCCCCTCTCTCTGTCCCCCCCCTCTCTCTGTCCCCCCCTCTCTCTCTCTGTCCCCCCCTCTCTCTCTCTGTCCCCCCCTCTCTCTCTCTGTCCCCCCCTCTCTCTCTCTGTCCCCCCCTCTCTCTCTGTCCCCCCCTCTCTCTCTGTCCCCCCTCTCTCTCTCTGTCCTCCCCTCTCTCTCTCTGTCCCCCCCTCTCTCTGTCCCCCCTCTCTCTGTCCCCCCTCTCTCTGTCCCCCTCTTTCTCTCTGTCCCCCTCTCTCTCTGCCCCCCTTTCTCTCTGCCCCCTTTCTCTCTGTCCCCCTTTCTCTCTGTCCCCCCTCTCTCTCTCTGTCCCCCCCTCTCTCTCTCTCCCCTCCCCTCTCTCTCTCTCCCGTCCCCCCTCTCTCTCTCCCGTCCCCCCTCTCTCTCTCCCGTCCCCCCTCTCTCTCTCCCCTCTCTCTCTCCCCCCCCCCCTCTCATCCTGTTGCCATGGATTGCGCATTGTGAAGGGCACAGATAAATGGGAAGTTTGAATATTTCTCTGAAGAGTCTTGGTCAGAATTGTGATGTCTACAGCTGGGAGTGTGTTATTGCAGTGGTGCAGGAGAGGATCAAATATTACACAATGAAAACCATTGAGAGGAGAGGCAGTGATTTTCCAGAAGGCACTGACATCACCTTTAATTCTCCAAACAAATCACCCTGACACAAGGAGATGACGCCGCACACACACAGAAGCAGCATTCAGTCAAGTGTATTGTTCAGTGGACTGGCATCAGCAGACACACACACACACGGGGCAGAGACGTGAATTGGTTGCAGACATGGATAGACACATACAAGCACACAAATATTCGCACACACATACACACGTGCCTCGACACGCACAGCTATGAGCAGACAGACAATTGCAGGTATCAAATAGATGCAGAGAGAGCGAGAGACACACACACACATACAATGTACAGACGAGCGGAGGTAAGGCACAAATGAGTCAAGTTCACTCACTCACACACACACACACACACATCACAGCCATCAACGTCCCATTGACATTAATTACTGCTCTCCACTCGAGTCTCTCACAGTTAGTCTGTGGTCCACTGTGACGTTCATTTGCTTCAGTAACAAGAATATGCGTGTATGTAGCACCAGCCACATGATGAGAACATCCGAGAATGTTTCACAGGGGCACATGTAATGGGTATTGACAGTAAGCTACGTGAGCGTGTTAGGACTGGTGTTCATAAACTTGGTCTAGGAGAGACGATTCAATCAACATCTTAAAGGCGAAGAAGAAGGTGGAAAAGGTCAGAGTCGGGTTCATTATCGCTGACAAATGTCATGGAATTAGTTGTTTGCAGCAACAGTATGGTGCAACACATAAAATATGTTACACATTACAATAAGAAAGTATAATTAATAGATTGTGCAAAAAGAGAGCAAAATAGTGTGGTGGTGTTTATGGACTGTTCAGAAATCTGATGGTGGTGGGGAAGAAGATATTCCTGGAATGTTGCGTGTGTGTCTTCAGGCTCCTGTATCCCCCCCCACCCCCCCCCATGGTAGTAATGTGAAGAGAGCCCATCCTGGGTGGTGAGGATCCTTGAAAAAGAGTGCTCCCTTCTTGAGTCACCATCTTTTGAAGATGTCCTCAGTGCTGGGGAAGCTCGTGCCCATGATGGAACTGGCAACACTCCGCACCTTTTCCTGGACCTGTGCATTGCAGCCTCCATACCAAACGGTGATACAGACAGCCAGAATGCTCTCCAGGACGCATCTGTTAGCGTCTTCGGTGATGCACCTAATCTCATAGAGGGAGTTCCAGAGTTCTCGATCTTCAAAGACATGGAACACCTTTTCCCCATCCCTTTAAGAACACCCTTTCCCCATCCCTTTAAGAGCATCCACTTTCCTGTCCCTTGAAGGGTCCCCTCTTCTCCTAGAGAACAGTGGTCTGTGTCGATGCATCATGGTGTTAGTTGAGAGCTAATTACTGGGGGGAGATTTGCTGTGAATTAGCATCTGCCTGGCGCCCAGCCTAAGGAAGAGTCCTGGTCAAGGTCAGAAAACCAGCTGGATTTTTTTTTCCCTTTGCGTTCTTCAGACGGTTGAGTCTGTGATTGATGTGAACTGAAGTAACAGCTCGCGATTATGCAAAACACCTCAACATCAGAAATGAGTGCCCACTGACGCAAACGCTCATGTCAGTGATTGTGTTCTCAAGAACGTCTTTAAGGGGAATCAGAATTAGGGTTATTATCACTGACTCAGTGATCTGTTGTTCTGTGGCTGCAGTACAGTGAAGAGAAATAAATTTACTATAAATTACAAAGTAAATAAACTGCAAAAGAAAGGACTGTGAGGTAGCGTGTATGGATTCATGGGCTGTTCAAAAATCTGATGTCGGAGGGGAAGAGGCTGTTCTTAAAACATTGAGTGTGGGGCTTCGGGCACCTTTATTAGTCAGGGTGTCGAAGGTTTCAAGGAGAGGCAGGAGAATATGGAGAAACGCTGGCATTTAGGGCAGCGATGAGGGTTCTCCATCTCTGGCAGTGTTCAGGGCTTCCTTCATCGTGTCAGTAGCTTGATTTTTACTATTGTCAGTCACACAAATCCCAGGTGGAGACCCAGGAATACCATTGCACTCGGAGGGAGAAGGATTCTTCATTGCTGTTAATGTAACAGTTTTGTTTTACCAGTCAGGGTTGTTAGCCCTGAGCTGAACTCCCAAATCTGGAGGATCAGTGGACCACTCTTGGACTGGCCTTTACCCTTTGACCTGTTTGGCACTGGTGACCCTACCAAGAGCCAAAGCAAAAAGCCCAGACTCCAGCCAACATAGCTCTCTGGGTCATTGAGGTACGCAAGCCTGCAAACCCTACAACAAACTTGTTGTGGTCCTTGTTGTTGAGAGGGATAATAAATCAGTCATGATGGAATGGCGGGACAGACTGGATGGGCCAAATAGCCTAATTCTGCTTCAATGCCTTACGGTCACCTCTACCTCCTCTCTGATGGTAGCAATGGTGAGGATGGTGAGGGTCCTTCATGATAGGTGCTGCCTCTTGAAGATGCCCTCGATGGAGGGGAAGGATGAGAATGGGGTGGTGGGGAGGGGAGAGAAAGGGCAGGAACTGAAGAGCGTAGGAGGTGGAGCAGGAGACTGGTGGAGGAGGAAATGCGAAAAGGACAGGAATGAATGAGGGAGGGGGAGGCAGGCAGAAAGCTGAGGGCTTTAAAGTGCCGGCTGTAAAATTGGGGTTCAGTCCCACCGCTGTTGTTTGTATCTTCTCCCTGAGACTGTGTGCGTTTCCTCCGGGTGCTCTGGTTTCCTCCCACATTCCAAAGATGTACAGGTTAGGGTTACTGAATTGTGGACATGGCATGTTGGTATCACTTGCGTGTCCTCTGACTGTGTTGACTGTTGATGCAAACAACACATTTCACTGTTTTACTGTACGTATGACAAGTAAAGCTAATCTTTATCTTTAAACCTTGCACGGTAGTAGAAGTGAATTTATTAGTGGACAGAGATTGGGGAGGAAATTGTTGCGACACTGGGCAGACAGAGATGGTGAATTCAAACTCCATTTGTGTGGTTGAGAACTCTGTCATGTGTAAACTAGATTTAATCAGTTTACAGAGTCTGGGTGGGGAATGTCCTCTCTGACATCTATAGAAATCGGATGAACTCACTCACATCGCTCCCTGCCTCTAAACGTTGGCACTGGTCTCGCCAGCAGCATCTCTCCCAGGGTTGCTCAGAGACCTGATGGTTAACTGAACTTCTGTCTGCCCTTGCCCCCTTCCACTGCCGGAGTGAGGACAAGTAGATGCTGGGGGAACAGCGGCTTTTATCAGAAACTGGTTCATTATCATGGGCGCATTCTGAAATCTGATGTTTTGTGGCAGCAGTACAGCGCAAGCCATAAAATATACTGTAAGTTACAATAAGAAATATGAACACGAGAGATTCTGTAGATGCTGGAATTCCAAATCTGCACACACAAAATGTTGGCGGAACTCAGCAGGTCAGGGAGTGTATGTGGAAATGAATTAACAGTCACCGGTTCGGGCTGAGACCCTTCTTCAGGACTGGAAAGCAAGTGGGTAGACGGCAGAATAAAATGGTGTTGGGGTTGGGAGGGAAGAAGGATAGTTAGGTGATAGGTGAAGCCAGGATGGTGGGAAAGGTTGAAGGACTGGAGTGGGAGGAATCTGATAGGAGAGGACAGTGGACCATAGGCGAAAGGGAAGGAGGAGGGTACCCAGGGGAAGGTGTTAGGCAGGTGAGAAGATGTAAGAGGCCAGAGTGGGCAATAGAAGAATGGGGGGGGGGTGGTTTAACTGGTAGGAGAAATCAGTATTCATGCCATCAGGTTGGCAGCTACCCAGACAGAATATGAGGTGTTGCCCCTCCAACATGACGCTGGACTCATGGTGGCACAAGGGGAGGCCATGGACTAACATTTTGGAATGTGAGTGTGTCTTCAGGCTCCTGGACCTCCTCCCTGATGGCAGTAAGAAGAAGAAAAAAGCATGTCCTGGATGGTGAGGGTCCTTTATGCCTTTTTGAGGCATCATCTTTTGACTAGCTGGGGCTAGTGTCCATGACAGAGCTGGCAGAGTTTTACAACCCTCTGCACCATTTTCTGCTCCTGTGCATTGGCACCTCCTGATGAGATGGTGACGCAGCCAGTCAGAATGGTCTCCACACTGCATCTGTAGAACCTTGCATAGTCTGCAAACCAATGGCATGAACATTGAATTCTCCAGTTTCAGGGAACACACATTCCCTCAGTCCCTTTCGTTCTTCTCTCAATCCACCCAGTTATCTTGCACACTGACTTCTCTCTTCCACCCACCCATCTGTGTACCCCTTTCTTCACCTAGTTCCATCTGCCCATCGTCCACTGGGTCTCCTGTCCCCACTGTTCCTATCTGCCCACCATCACCACCCCATCCCCATCTGGTCCCACTCATTCCCTTCCTTATTTGCTTCAGGACTGTGAGTGAGGTGGCCATCCCACTGTAGTGCAATGCAAGCTGGACCTCAAAAGTGGGGGTGTCTGTCTGGGATGTTGGCTGACAGTGGGGGTGTCTGTGGGATGTTGGCTGACAGTGGGGCTGTCTGGGATGTTGGCTGACAGAGGGGCTGTCTGTCTGGGATGATGGCTGACAGTGGGGGGTGTCTGTCTGGGATGATGGCTGACAGTGGGGGGTGTCTGTCTGGGACGATGGCTGACTGGAGGGTGTCTGACTGGGACATTGGCTGACAGTGGGGGTGTCTGTCTGGGACCCTGCCAGTGAATCTGGAGACCATAGACACAAGACAGAACACTGTCCCAGCGATTCAGAAAACTACTGATGAACCTGAGACGGAATTTCTGGCTTTAATCGTTCCGATACAACATTTGCTTCTATAGTATTTGACAAGAGCTGTCTCTGCAGATACACTCAGCAGTGAGAGAAGTGAAAGAACAGGATATGAGTTGCTTGCAGCCCAATTAAAGGACACTTCAATGACTTTTCTTAATCCGCTCGCAAAGATTTTTGAGTTGTCACTCAACACAAACTTCTCCCAGAGAGGAGGTACCAATACATCAGCAGAGCCATCAACCAGCCATACCCACCACCAACGAGACAGGAACCGTCAACCAGACCCCATTCACACCCATACCCACCACCAACGAGACAGGAACCGTCAACCAGACCCCATTCACACCCATACCCACCACCAACGAGACAGGAACCGTCAACCAGACCCCATTCACACCCATACCCACCACCAACGAGACAGGAACCGTCAACCAGACCCCATTCACACCCATACCCACCACCAACGAGACAGGAACCGTCAACCAGACCCCATTCACACCCATACCCACCACCAACGAGACAGGAACCGTCAACCAGACCCCATTCACACCCATACCCACCACCAACGAGACAGGAACCGTCAACCAGACCCCATTCACACCCATACCCACCACCAACGAGACAGGAACCGTCAACCAGACCCCATTCACACCCATACCCACCACCAACGAGACAGGAGCCGTCAACCAGACCCCATTCACACCCATACCCACCACCAACGAGACAGGAACCGTCAACCAGACCCCATTCACACCCATACCCACCACCAACGAGACAGGAACCGTCAACCAGACCCCATTCACACCCATACCCACCACCAACGAGACAGGAACCGTCAACCAGACCCCATTCACACCCATACCCACCACCAACGAGACAGGAACCGTCAACCAGACCCCATTCACACCCATACCCACCACCAACGAGACAGGAGCCGTCAACCAGACCCCATTCACACCCATACCCACCACCAACGAGACAGGAACCGTCAACCAGACCCCATTCACACCCATACCCACCACCAACGAGACAGGAACCGTCAACCAGACCCCATTCACACCCATACCCACCACCAACGAGACAGGAACCGTCAACCAGACCCCATTCACACCCATACCCACCACCAACGAGACAGGAACCGTCAACCAGACCCCATTCACACCCATACCCACCACCAACGAGACAGGAACCGTCAACCAGACCCCATTCACACCCATACCCACCACCAACGAGACAGGAACCGTCAACCAGACCCCATTCACACCCATACCCACCACCAACGAGACAGGAACCGTCAACCAGACCCCATTCACACCCATACCCACCACCAACGAGACAGGAGCCGTCAACCAGACCCCATTCACACCCATACCCACCACCAACGAGACAGGAACCGTCAACCAGACCCCATTCACACCCATACCCACCACCAACGAGACAGGAGCCGTCAACCAGACCCCATTCACACCCATACCCACCACCAACGAGACAGGAGCCGTCAACCAGACCCCATTCACACCCATACCCACCACCAACGAGACAGGAGCCGTCAACCAGACCCCATTCACACCCATACCCACCACCAACGAGACAGGAACCGTCAACCAGATCCCATTCACACCCATACCCACCACCAACGAGACAGGAGCCGTCAACCAGACCCCATTCACACCCATACCCACCACCAACGAGACAGGAACCGTCAACCAGACCCCATTCACACCCATACCCACCACCAACGAGACAGGAACCGTCAACCAGACCCCATTCACACCCATACCCACCACCAACGAGACAGGAACCGTCAACCAGACCCCATTCACACCCATACCCACCACCAACGAGACAGGAGCCGTCAACCAGACCCCATTCACACCCATACCCACCAGCAACAAGCTAGGGGCACTATTGTTCAGACCCCATCCACCATCAACCCCACCAATAAGGCAGGGAACCATTTATCAGATCCAAACCCACCTACACCCACCCACCAGCAACAAGAGAGGGAACTGTCAACCAGACCCAAACCCCACCCACCTCTAACCTACCACCAACGAGACAGCAGAAGCATTGACAAGACCTCACCCTCACCACTGAATAGGCAGGGGAACGAGCCATCGACCAGACCTCACCCTGCTGCTGGGGTACATGGCAGATGTGTTACTGGACTGGTGACCTTGGAGGCTGGACGTTGACATGATATCATGTCTCATTGTACCAACCAATAAGTTAAACTTGGTTAACCAGGTAACTCTGGAATAAAAAGATTGGCACCAGAAATGGAAACAAAGGGTGACAAGGTTGCCATGAAGGAAGTCTGCCATCCTTACCTTGTTCAGTCTCTACGTGCCAAGTGTGTGACTCCTATCAGGAATGCTTCAGCCAGGCATGCTGGATAGAGAGCAATAACTGGTCAGTGGTGTCCACATCCCAGCTGCTCCGGGGTCTGAGCAGTGGGGTGATCTGCTGTATCCTTGTATCGCCATATCCTTGTGCCACCCTATCCTCGTACTGCCGTATCTTCATTCCACCATATCCTCATGCCACTGTATCCTCGTACTGCCGTATCTTCATTCCACCATATCCTCGTGCCACTGTATCCTCGTACTGCCGTATCTTCATTCCACCATATCCTCGTGCCACTGTATCCTCGTACTGCCGTATCTTCATTCCACCATATCCTCGTGCCACTGTATCCTCGTACTGCCGTATCTTCATTCCACCATATCCTCGTGCCACCGTAAAACACAATCTGAGCCTCCCCAGGTAATTCTTTCCTTCCCGAAGGGTCAGTGATCCCCAACCTCTGACTCTGCCGTTGGCCACACCCCCCAGGAGCTGCGCAGAACCCTCATCAAGTTGAGAGCAGCTCGGTGAACAAGTGGACCAGAGCGGTAGTTAGTCCATCTGCCTCATGTCCCCAGCCACCCAGGTTCCATCTTGGCCTTTGATGGTGTGTGTGTGTGTGTGTGTGTGTGTGTGTGTGTGTGTGTGTGTGTGTGTGTGTGTGTGTGTGTGTGTGTGTGTGTGTGTGTGTGTGTGTGTGTGTGTGTGTGTGTGTGTGTGTGTGTGTGTGTGTGTGTGTGTGTGTGTGTGTGTGTGTGTGTGTGTGTGTGTGTGTGTGTGTGTGTGTGTGTGTGTGTGTGTGTGTGTGTGTGTGTGTGTGTGTGTGTGTGTGTGTGTGTGTGTGTGTGTGTGTGTGTGTGTGTGTGTGTGTGTGTGTGTGTGTGTGCGCGCGCGCGCACATTTTCCCCGTGCCTACCTCAGTCTCCCCCGGGTGCTGTAGTTTTCTCCCACATTCTAATGAAGAGCCAGTCGTTAATTGGTCGCTGTGGATTGCCCCAGTCTATGGAGCTAGTGGCAGAATTAGGATTGGGAGGGTGTTAGTGAGAACAAGGAAATAAGTGTGGGGGGGAGGGGCGAATGGATTGCTCAGAGCCAGCATAGATTCAATGGGCTGAACAGCCTCCTATGTTGTCAGGAAAATACAATAATGTGGGAATAAATTCTAAAATATGATATGATGAAGTGTGGGTGAGTAATCACTGGAATGCTTAATTGTATTTCAACCTTGCAGTAAGCTTGGATCAGCTGTCATAAGGATTATCCGTATAATCATGTCCTGCTGGTTCTTTAAGAGTTGGATTTAATACATGGGCTGTGCCGTATCTGGCTTCAATCCCTCATTCTTCAGGGTAGTCATACTGAAACTTGGTACCATCTCCCCACAAGATCAAGAAAAGCAGAGAGGAAATCCTGTAGTGCCCATCACAACCTTGTCACTTCCCAGTGCAGGGGTTAGGAACTCCCTACTCTTTTACGCCATGGACCACTACTGTTGAGCAACGTGCCCGTGGACCCCAGGTTGGGAACCCCTGGTCTAGAGGGTCATTCCCCCATTATTTTATTCTGGCTTCTTCCCTCTTCCTTTCCAGTGCTGATGAAGGGATCCCGGTCCGAAACATCGATTGTTTATTCCTCTCTGTAGATGCTGCCTGATCTGGTGAGATCCTCCATCATTTTGTGTGTGTTATTCTGGTTTCCCAGCATCTGCAGAGTATCTTGTATTTACAACAACTGCCTATCTATCTATCTATCTAACTGTCTGTCTGTCTATCTATCTATTTATTGCTACTTAAAGCCATTTTTATGTCCTGCTGCTGCAAAACAAGTTTTGTGTGTCATAAGTCAGTGATGATAAACCTTATTCCTTTGGTAGCCTGTGAACGTCCGTACTCGGCCCCAGGGTCCTGACGACAATATTTACCCTGAACAGCATCACAAGGAAATTCCACTTGAAGCACAAATTGATTGGCACAGCTGCTGATGATCAAGAATGAAAAGGGTAATATCAGCATTACTGTGAAAATCGATTTGTGCTTTAAGAGTTTATTTGCCGGCAGCAATTGTTTAATGCATAGATTAGCTCTGTGAAATTAAATGCGGAATGGGCAGCAGGCAGGGAATAATTAGAATGAAAATGCTTCAGTGGGTGTCCCTTGGGTTATCTTAGTGTGGGGAAGGATGGAGTTCACCGATTGATCGTTTCTCAGGTAGCAGAAACCACAGAAAGCAGCTGGAGTTTGTTACAACACACAAGTATCTTCAAAAGTAAAGTTATAGAGTGAAGAATAGTCCACAAAAGAAACAACTTCATTGAAATCTAAGAATTGGAATTGGTTTATTATTGTCACATGTACTGAGACACAGTCAAAAGCATGTCTTACATTCTGTTCATACGGTTAAATCATTACACAGTGTGTCGGGGTGGAACAAGATAAAATAACAACAATGCAGAATAAAGTGTAACAGCTACTGAAAAAGTGCAGTGCAGGTAAACGATAAAGATCGTAATGAGGTAGAGTCCATCTTGTTGTACTGGAGATCCATTCAAGAGTCTGATAACTGGGAGAGAAGCTGTCCTTGAACCTGTTGTTGCATGCTTTCAGGCTTTTGTATCTCCTGCCTGATGGGAGAAGGGAACGTGGGAATGTCTGGGGAGTGGAGGACACTCTAAAGAATACACACCCAATCTGTTCAGCCTCTCCTGAAAGGACAAACATCTCAGTTCAAGAATTGGTCTGATGAATAATTTTCGGACCGCCATAACAAAGTGGATTGTGAGGCCAGGAGTTTATCTTATTTTACAAGAGATCCGTTTAAGAGTCAGATAACAGTGTGAGGTAGAATCTATCCTTGAGCCTGGTGGTCTGTACTTTCAGGTTTTTGTGTCTTCTGCCGGATGGAAGAGGGGAGGAGAGAGACTGTCCGGGGTGGGTGTGGCTGTGCAGCCTGACTCAGTGGAATTGCCCAGGCAGGTCCCTGTGAAGCCAATTCCAGCAGCTCCCCCTTAAGACATTAGTCTGGGCTTTAGATTATTATTGTTGTGTGTATTGAGATGCAGTGAATAGCTTGTCTATAGTTTATACGGATCAGCTCATTACACAGTGTATTGAGGTAGAACAAGGTAGACCAATAAAAGAATGTAGAATAAAGTGTAACAGCTACAGAGGAAGTTCAGAGCAGCTAAACACTAAGGTGCAAGATCGTTAGGAGGTAGGTTGTGAGGTTGAGTTGATTTTATCATACTAGTAACAGTCTTATAACAGTAGCACAGAAGTTGTCCTCGAGCCTGGTGGGGCGACCTTTCAGGCTTTTGTATCTTCTGCCTGATGTGAGTGAGAGAGAAGAAAGAATCAGAGGTTCTGGATGCTGGAAATCCAGAGCAACCCACACACACAATGCAGGAGGCACTCAGCAGGTCAGGTAGCATCTGTGGAAATGAATAAGCAATCAACATTTCAGGTCAACAGCCTTCTTCAGGACTGGAAAGGAAGGGGGAAGATGCCAGAATAAAAAGGGTCTGGGGGGGAGGAGGAGGAGGAGGGTAGCGAGGAGGTGAACAAGATGGTGGCAAAGACAAGTTCCCGGGACGGACTCGTGGCTGTGGGGTCGGGTGTGGGTGAGTTGGAGGGGAGCAATGAGAGAGGGTCTCGCTGAACTCCCGTCGAGGAGAAGATTTAATCCCTCGATGAGACTTTGCAGTGGTGCAGCAAATCAGAACCTGGCTGCTTTACTGAGGCAGTGAGAAGTGACAGAGTCCATGTCGGGGAGGCTGGTTTCTGGGATCTGCTGAGCTGTGCCCACAACTCTGTAGTTCCTTGTGATCATGCACAGAGCAGCTGCCATCCCGAGCTGTGATATATCCAGACAGGATGTTTTTTATGGTGCATCGATAAAAATTGGTGAGGGTCGATGGAGATTGCCCCATGGGTCATGCAGTGGATTTTCTTTATCAGAATTCTCAGATAAACTCCCTCCCTAATCTTTCTTTAATTTTCTTATATCAGTGGCCTGTGGCTTTGGCCACCTTCCTAAATCAGCTTTTTCATCCTTTTCAATATCTCTAAATATACTTTAATTATGTTATGGCAACCAGAACTGTACATATTGATCTAAGCCTGTCCTAACAAGGATTAAGTTCGGTGTAATATCCCAACATGTTAATTCTGTCCCTCTAGAAATAAACCCATTGCTCGGTTTGCTAGCATTTAATAGAGTAATGATTAAGGTCAGATTGCTGAGAGTCAGGGGACTCCTCGCAGAACAGATCTGCACCTGGTTGTAACACAAAGCAGTAATTCAAAGTGGAGAGGCAGCAATAGAGTGTACCATTAAATGAGATTCTGCTTTTCTTTTTTTTTCTTTCTTTTTGGATATGTTAATCCTTTTTTTTATAATGTATTCTACATTTGTACTCGAACATTTTTGGGAGGTTTATTACCTTTGTATAAACTCAATATATCATTATATATGTTATCTATTAACTAAGTAATCCCAATAATTGTGTAGCAATATTATGTTATATCCACTGTCTTGATATTAATAAAAAGATTGGAAAAGAAATGAGATCCTGCATCTGCTGGAAATCTTGAGCACACACACAAATAACGCTGGCGGAACTGAGCAGGTCAGGCTGTGCTGCAGGGGAATAGATGGTCGACATTTTGGGCCTTCATTGGGACTAGAAAGGAAGAGGGAAGATGCCAGAATATAAAGGTGGGGGAAGGGGAAAAAGTACAAACTGGCAGGTGATAGGTGAGACCAGGTGAGGGGGAAGGAGGATGAAATAAGATGCTGGGAGGGGATAGGTGGAAGAGGCTCCCGTTCCCATTCCGACATGTTGGTCCATGGCTGCCTCTATTGCCATGATGAAGCCAAAACCAGGGTGGAGGACCAACACCGCATAATCTATTTGGGTAGCCTCCAACTTGATGGTATCAACATCGATTTCTCAAACTTCCAGTAATTTCTCCCACCCCCCTTCTTTTTCCATTCCTTATTCTGGCTCCCCTCTTGCCCCTTCTCTTTTCCTCACCTTCCTATCACCTCCCTCTGGACCCCTTCCTCCTTTTCTTTCTCCCATGGTCCAATCTCCTCTCCTATTAGATTCCTTCTTCGGACCTTTTTCCATTGATCCCCTCCCGGCTTCTCATTTCATCCCACCTTCCCCGTCACCTGGTCTCACCTATCATCTGCTAGCTTGTACTCCTTCCCCTCCACCCACTTTCTCATTCTGGCTTCTTCCCCCTTCGTTTCCAGTCCCGATGAAGGGTCTTGGAAACATTGATGGTTTATTCCCCTCCTTAGACGCTGCCTGACCTGCTGAGTTCCTCCAGCATTTTGTGTGTGTTGGTAAGAGTGTACCATCTGCTCACTCCAGGTGTCCAACACCACTGGCTGGACTTCACTTCACTTGCTTGGCTCTCGCTTGTAAAGGCATCATTCAAGCATCAAGCAAAAATAATACTCCTGATTCAGCAGCGAGTGTCTGTAGCTCTGTGTGAGAAACCACTTTTAGACTTTAGAGTCAAAGCCCCAATTTAAAAACTTGCTGATTAAAACAAATCAGAAAATAGAAATTTGGAGAAGAGTTTGGCCTCGAGTCTTCTGGTCCTTGAATATGGTCGTGACTGATAGAAAGGGTGAGGACAAGCAATGGACTCTAGGTGACTCTGTTCCAAAGCAACACACACAAAATGCTGGAGGAAGTCAGCAAGTCAGGCAGCGTCAGGACATGATTGTGTCCATTATTGAGTACCCCCACCACCCAGGATATGCCCCCTTTTCATTGTTACCATTTGGGAGGAGGTACAGAAGCCTGAAGGCACACACTCAACAATTCAGTAACAGTTTTTACCCCTCTGCTATCTGATATCTGAACGAACATTGAATCCGTGAACACTATCTCTTTGTTTTTGCGCTATTTATAAATTTAATTATTTAATATACATATAAACATTGACTGTAATTGATGTAATTTTTCCCTATATTTATCATGTACTGCTGCCACTAAGTTAACAAATTTAATGCACATACCGGTGATGTTAAACCTGATTCTGATTCTATGGAGGGGAATAAACAGTTGATGTTTTGGGCCAAGACCCTTCATCGGGACTGGAAAGAAAGGGGCAGGAGTCAGAATAAGTAGCTCAAGTTTATTGCCATCTGACTGTACATATATACAACCAAACGAAATGAGGTTCCTCTGGACCATGGCGAACCCACAATACATATATCACATAGCACAGAATTTTCTGCCACAGGAAACAGTTGAGGCCAGTTCATTGGCTATATTTTAAGAGGAAGTTAGATATGGCCCTTGTGGCTAAAGGGATCAGGGGTATGGGTTGGATGATCAGCCATGATCATACTGAATGGCGGTGCAGGCTCGAAGGGCCAAATGGCCTACTCCTGCACCCATTTTCTATGTTTCTATAATACAAATACCACCACAAACAAGTTAATAAAGTGTCATTCAAAATGCACGTGAAGGTGCAGGAGTACAAGCTGGCAGGTGATAGGTAAAACCAGGTGGGGGAAGTTGGGTGGGCAGGGGGAGGTGATAGGAGGAAAATTTAAGAGTTGGTGAAGAGGGAATCTGGTAGGAGAGGAGAGTGGACCATGGGAGAAAGGGAGGAGGAGGGGAACCAGAGGGAGGTGATGGGTAAGGGAAGAGAAAGAGACCAGACAGAGAGCTGAGGGTATATGTAAACCATTCACTGCAGAATGGGTTGAGAAGTGGGTAAGGAGTACGGAGCCAGAATGAACCTCTACAAAACTCTGACGAAGGAATACAGTACAGCTCTATGGGCCCACGATGTCGTGCTGATCTTTTAACCCACTCCAAGATCAATTTAACTCTTCCCACTTGCATAGCCCTCCAATTTTCCTTCATCCATGTGCCTGTCTAAGAAGTCTCTTAAATGTCCCTAATGTCTCTGTCTCCACCATCACCCTGGCAGGGTGTTCCACACACCCACCACTCCCCTCCAAACACCTTCAAATGGTACCCTCTCGCAATAGCCATTTCTGTTTTCTCTGACTGTCCACTGGCTCTCTGTCTCATCATCTTGTAAACTCTCTCAGGTTGGAGTCAAAGTACATTTACTATCAAAATATGTGTACAGGATACAAGTCTGAGATTCGTCCGCCTACAGGCAGCCACCAAACAAAGAAACACCATGGACCTGTTCAAGAAAATATCAAACACCCAGTGTACAAAAAAAAAAGAACAAATTGTGGAAATGGCAAAATGTGAGTGAATGGCACATAGAATATCAAACGCCAAACCAAGAGTCCAGTAGCGTTCAGTTTGGTTCAGTTCAGCACCCCGCTGCTAGCCCACTGCAGGCCTGTGCCCCCGTCGCCTCTTGTCTTCCCTTTGCGTCAAAGAGAAAAGCCCCAGCTCACTCAGCCTTTCCTCAGAAGACATGCTCACACAGCATCCTGCATCCTCTCTAAAGCTTCCACATTCTTCCCATAATGGGGTGACCAGAACTGATCACAGTACTTCACTAACAAACGTGGTCTATCCACTCCACCATCACCCTCCCCCCCCCCACTCGACTTTCTTCCCACTGAAAACTAACTCGTTTTCTTCCTGTTGTACAGTCATAGAAAATTACAGCACTGAAACAGGCCCTTTGGCCCATCTAATCCATGTTGAACCATTTAAACTGCCTGTTCCCATCGACCTGCACTGGGACCACAGCCCTCCATACCCCCACCCTCCATACCCCTACCCTCCAAGCACCTACCCAAACTTCTCTTAAAAGTTGTAATTGAGCTCGCATGCACCACTTCCACTGGCAGCTCATTCCACACCCTCACCACCCTCTGAGTGAAGAAGTTTCCCCTCATGTTCCTCTTAAGCTTTTCACCTTTCGTCCTTAACCCATGACCTCTGGTTGTTGTCCCGTCCAGCCTCAGTGGAAAAATCCTGCCTGCATTTACCCTATCTACGCCCCTCATAATTCTATATACCTCTATCAAATCTCCTCTCAGTCAAGTCAAGTCACTTTTTATTGTCATTTTGACCGTAACTGCTGGTGCAGTACACAGTGAAAATGAGACGATGTTTTTCAGGGCCATGGTGTTACATGACATAGTACAAAAAACTAGACTGAGCTACGTAAAACAAACAACACAGAAAAAATCTACACTAGACTACAGACCTACCCAGGACTGCATAAAGTGCACGAAACAGTGCAGGCATTACAATAAATAATAAACACGCCAACAGGGCAGTGAGGTGTCAGTCCAGGCTCTGGGCGTTGAGGAGTCTGATAGCTTGGGGGCGGTCTTCTCTGTTCTAAGGAATAAAATCTTGACCTATTCAATCTTTCCTTATCACTCAGGTCCTCCAGACCTGGCAACATCCTTGTAAATTTTCTCTGTCCTCCTTCAGTCTTAGTTATATCTCTCCTGTGGGTGGGTGACCACACCGAGGGTTAGGCCTGAAATATCCTCCACTCCTCTCTGCACAAATGCTGTGGGGTTTTCTTATTGTAGCTTTTTTATCTGTACTGCTGCTGCAGAGCTGTAAGTTTCATGACATTCAGTATGTCAGGGATAATGAATTTGATTCTGATTTGGATTCACGTACAGGCAGAAAAGATTTAGTTTAAATTTGCATTGTGTTTGCTAGACATTATTGGGCCGAAAGGCCTGTTCGATGTTCGATGTTACTTACGAGACAGGCTTCTGGATGAAACAAAGAAAAATTAATCTCAAAGTATTTATAAGCACAACCACGATGAATAGCAATGCACGTTAATAAGGTGAAATATATTCAAGAAAAGCAATGGAGTTCATTTCAGGAACGTGGGTTTGGGAGAGAGAAGCTGTGTGAGATACGTATTGAATCTTGATGAGATCATAGCTGCTCTATAATTCTGATTACCATTTTCAGAACATCAGAAATAAAACAGTCTCTGTCATTAATCAGAATCCTGGCTGATCTTAAACACAAGAGATTCTGCAGATGCTGAAAAAGGTATCCTGGTAGATCTACCATTTTCCAGCAATATCGAAAAGCATACATCTGTGTTCCGAGTCATCTTAGTGGCAACCCTCAAGGACAGGGAATTCCAAAGATCCGGCACCTTTCAGTGCAGTGATCTCAGCCCTATATGGCCAACCCCTTACACTGAGACTGTCATCTCTGGTTGTAGGCTCCTCGGTCAGGGGAAAATTCCATCCTGCCCTCCACCGTCAAGGATATCTTAAAGAAGCGATGCCTCAAGAAAGCAGCATCCATAATTAAGGACTGTCACCATCCTGGATGTGCTGCTTTCTCATTACTACCATGAGGGAGGAGGTACGGGAGCCTGAAGACGCACAGGCAACGTTCAAGAAAAGCTTCTTCCTCTCTGCCGTCAGATTTCTGAATGGTCCATGAACACCGAACACTACTTCACTGTGTTGCTCTGTATCCATCCATCGATCTATCTGCCCATCTAATATATATAATCTGACTGTACTGACATATGTCAGTGGTAATAAAACTGATTTTGATTCCTGTCCGACCTCTCCGGATGCTGCCTGCTAGTTATGGTGGATGCCTCATCACCTTGGCGGTTGCCCTTAGCACAGATCATTCCTCTGTGTGAGGGGTGGCAACTCCGCCATCGACGGTCCCAAGCCCGGCTGCAGAAGGAGGAGGGTTGGGCGTGGGGCTACCCTGTTCCATGAGAACCCAGAGCTGCAAAAAGGCCAGCAGAAGCTCCGAAGGACTCATCCCTGGGAGAGGAAAGAGACACTGAGAGGATGGGCTACACCTGGGACAACTTGAGGGACTAGCCCAGGACAGAAGGTTCTGGCGAGTTGCTGTCGGCAGTCTGTGCCCCAACGGCGTGATGGGCTTAAGAAGAAGATGTGGAGACAGCACTTATGGTGGACATGCAGAGGCTGAGAATCATTGAAATTCAGCATTCCAGGGAGGGTGGAGGCAGAGTCATTGAGGTCTCCTCTCATTTTTCTGAACATTGGAGAACACAGATCTCCATCTTGGTCTACCAAATCTGCAGCCAGACTGCCTCTGTGGCAGGTCCTCCCATTATATAACAGGGAGACCAAGTTCAAAGTATAAGGAATTTTACTTAGAACTTTGATTAAAACTGGAAGAACGGTTTAGAGGAAATTGAACCAAACACAGGCAAATGAAATGACCTTAGATGGTCATTTGCTTGGGCCAAAGGGCCAGTTTCCATGCTGAATGACCATGGCAATGCTCCCAGTACAGTCTCCCCAGGACCCAGTAACCTATCTCTATTCAAGTACTAAATCCCCCTGTAATTAAGGCTAACACTGGAATTGAAATTGGTTTATATTGTCACATGTTTTGAGATGCAGTGAAGAGCTTATCTTGCCTACAGTTCGTACAGATCAGATTATTACACAGTGCATTTAGCTAGGAAAAGCTGAAGCAATAACAATGCAGAATAAATGTAAGCTACAGAGAAGGTGCAAGATCATAATGAGGTGGATTGTGAGATCAAGAGTCCCAACTTCTCGTACTAGGGAACTATTCAATACTCTTATAACAGTGGGGTAGAAGCTGTCCTTGAGCCTGGTGGTACGTGCTTTAAGGCTTTTGTATCTTCTGCCCGATGGGAGTGGGGAGAAGAGAGAACATCTGGGGTGAGTGGGGTCTCTGATCATGCTGGCTGCTTACTGAGGGAACAAGAAGTGTAGATGGAGTCCGTAGAGGGGAGGCTGGTTTCCGTGAGGTGCTGGGCTGTGTCCACTGTGCCTCTGTGATTTCTACCCGTCACATACAAAACAGTTGCTGTTGCAAGCTGTGAGGCGTTCAGACTTTCTGTGTTGAGTTGACAGGGACGTGCTGAATTTCTTTAGCCTCCCGAGGAACAAGGGAAGTGCTGGTGTGCTTTCTTGGCTGTGACATCAACATGGTTGGACGAGGACAGGCTGTTGGTGATGTTCTTATCTAGGAACTTGAATCTCTCAACCTTCGCAACCTCAAAGTTCAAGTTTAATTGCCATTTAGCCTAACAGATGAAAACAGCTAAATGAAGCAGCATTCCTGAAGGGCCAATGTGCAAAACAGAGTACCAACAGTCATACACAGCACATATAGCACAAACCAGAGTACCAACAGTCATACACAGCACATATAGCACAAACCAGAGTACCAACAGTCATACACAGCACATATAGCACAAACCAGAGTACCAACAGTCATACACAGCACATATAGCACAAACCAGAGTACCAACAGTCATACACAGCACATATAGCACAAACCAGAGTACCAACAGTCATACACAGCACATATAGCACAAAACAGAGTACCAACAGTCATACACAGCACATATAGCACAAACGAGAGTACCAACAGTCATACACAGCACATATAGCACAAAACAGAGTACCAACAGTCATACACAGCACATATAGCACAAAACAGAGTACCAACAGTCATACACAGCACATATAGCACAAAACAGAGTACCAACAGTCATACACAGCACATATAGCACAAACCAGAGTACCAACAGTCATACACAGCACATATAGCACAAAACAGAGTACCAACAGTCATACACAGCACATATAGCACAAAACAGAGTACCAACAGTCATACACAGCACATATAGCACAAAACAGAGTACCAACAGTCATACACAGCACATATAGCACAAAACAGAGTACCAACAGTCATACACAGCACATATAGCACAAAACAGAGTACCAACAGTCATACACAGCACATATAGCACAAAACAGAGTACCAACAGTCATACACAGCACATATAGCACAAAACAGAGTACCAACAGTCATACACAGCACATATAGCACAAACCAGAGTACCAACAGTCATACACAGCACATATAGCACAAAACAGAGTACCAACAGTCATACACAGCACATATAGCACAAACCAGAGTACCAACAGTCATACACAGCACATATAGCACAAACCAGAGTACCAACAGTCATACACAGCACATATAGCACAAAACAGAGTACCAACAGTCATACACAGCACATATAGCACAAAACAGAGTACCAACAGTCATACACAGCACATATAGCACAAAACAGAGTACCAACAGTCATACACAGCACATATAGCACAAAACAGAGTACCAACAGTCATACACAGCACATATAGCACAAAACAGAGTACCAACAGTCATACACAGCACATATAGCACAAAACAGAGTACCAACAGTCATACACAGCACATATAGCACAAACCAGAGTACCAACAGTCATACACAGCACATATAGCACAAACCAGAGTACCAACAGTCATACACAGCACATATAGCACAAAACAGAGTACCAACAGTCATACACAGCACATATAGCACAAAACAGAGTACCAACAGTCATACACAGCACATATAGCACAAAACAGAGTACCAACAGTCATACACAGCACATATAGCACAAAACAGAGTACCAACAGTCATACACAGCACATATAGCACAAAACAGAGTACCAACAGTCATACACAGCACATATAGCACAAAACAGAGTACCAACAGTCATACACAGCACATATAGCACAAAACAGAGTACCAACAGTCATACACAGCACGTATGGTACATATAGTTATGGTAGCAGAAAAACATACTGTCACAAAAAATAATGTGGCACAAGTCCTTTGAGTGTCCTGGCCTGAATTTTGATGGTGCAAGGGATGTTGTCCTGGAGCTTCGATTTATGCAAAAACACGTACGTAGCAGTTCCTCATCACATGCTAGTGTAGCTGCAGATGAACACAATCCAGCTTGTCCTCCACTGAGCGAACACTGGAGGGCAGCACTGATGGGAGGGGCCAGCCGCCAAGCCAGAATGGTCTCCAGTGCACCCACCGCATCTCTTCCCTTTCCCACATCGACTCCAGCGTGTTCTTCCTTGGGGGCTGCTCTTGGTGTAGACGAGCATGTGCACCATAGCCCCTTTCTGAAGTCAATGACCAGCTCTTCTGTTTTGCTGACATTGAGGGAGATACTGTTGTCATAACACCATGAAGACATGCTGACATGACAACAAGCTCTCTGCTCTAAGCCCTCTATCTCCTTTCTATACCCAGACTTATCGTTAATTGAGGTATGGCCCAATGTGTGTAGCTATCTGCTGTACTGGGGTTACACCCATGACTGCGTGGCTAAGCACAGCTCCAACACCAAATACAAGTTTGCTGACGACACCACTACTGTGGGCCGTATCAAAGGTGGTGATGAATCAGCACACAGGAACGTGAGTGGTGTCATAACCACAACCTCTCGCCCAATGTCAATAAGACCAAGGAACTGATTGTGGACTTCAGGAGAGGGAAATCCGAGGTCCATGAGCCAGTAATCATCGGAGGATCAGAGGTGGAGAGGTTCAGTAACTTTAAATTCCTCGGTGTCACTATCTCAGAGGACTTGTCCTGGACCCATCATATAAATGTAATTGCAAAGAAAGCACGACAGCACCTTTACTTCCTCAGGAAAACTTCAATAGATGTGTGGTGGATTATGACCTGGTATGGGAACACCAATGCCTTTGAGCGGAAAATCCTACAAAAGGTGAACATGAGGAAATCTGCAGATGCTGGAAATTCGAGCAACACACACAAAATGCTGGTGGAACACAGCAGGCCAGGCAGCATCTATAGGGAGAAGCACTGTTGATGTTTCGGGCTGAGACCCTTCGTCAGGATCACCAGCATTTTGTGTGTGTTCCTACAAAAGGTGGCAGATTCGGCCCAGTGCATCACGAGTAAAACCCTCCCAACCGTTGAGCACATCTACGTGAAACACGGTCATAAGAAAGCATCATCAAAGATCCTCACCACCCAGGCCAGGCTTTTTTCTCGCTGCTGCCATCAGTTCAAAGGTACAAGAGTCTCAGGACTCGCACCACCAGGTTCAAGAACAGTTACTACCCCTCAACCTTCAGGATCTTGAACAAAAGGGGATAATTACACTCATTCTACTTCTGGTGTTCCCACAACTGATGGTCTCACTTTTAACATCTCTTTATCGTGTTATTTCATGCTCTTTATTGCTATTTATTTATATTTGCTTAAGGTTGTTATAGTCGGGGTGGTAATGGGGAGAAACTCCCAATGGTGTGCACCTCAAATAGCCTCTGACAACCATGTCCAGCTCCTGGCCCCCAAGTGAGGCATAGCTACTAAGTCTGGCAGGAGAAGGGGCAAAGGTAGTCTACTGTCACCTCAAAACAAGTTGCTTTGGGCAGATGGGACTAGTCAGCCATGGTTGGCAGCTCATTTAGGAGAAGGAAAACTCTGATCTCAAACCTCTGCTGCCCTGCGGCTCTACCTACTCATGGGGAAGGTTTCAAGATTAAATCCTGAGGGGAAATCTGGAGCTGGGGTCCCTAAGGCAGTCCTATATTGAGTTCAATGCTGACTGGCAACTCCTGTGATGTTGCTGGTACCAAACTGTATCGGTCTCTGCCGTTCCTTTGGGTTCATCAGATACACGGAGGGGGAAGCTTGCTACGTGGGCAACAGCTTTCTCTTCATATTGTACCACCCTGGCTTGTGTATCTGGACAGCTCGGATACAACATCCATGGTCAGCGCTGAGTGACGGAGGCCTCAAAGATTCATATTTGCATTTGCACAGTTTGTTGTCTATTGATCCGGTTTACAGTTACTGTTCTATAGATTTGCAAAGTACACCCGCAGAAAGTGAAAAGAGTCTCAGGTTTGTATGCGGTGATAGGATTCTACTCTGATGATATATTTTCCTTTGAACTTTGGTCAAGATGGCTGCAGCATACAATGCTCCCTCAGTCGACAACTTCTAGATAGCAAACAAAAATATCTTTTTTTATTTCTTTTACATCTGTTTTTCACCTTAAGCGTGTTTCTGGAACTGTTAGAGCCTGCAATTTACAGCTTGGAGACGGTTTGAGTGATCCGGCACTTTGCTGTTTCCAAGAAGATTTTGCGAAGTGAGCACATACTCGGACAGTCTTGATTTGAAGAAGCTTTGAGACAGGACACGAGCCGGCATTCAACTCCATTTCATTGTTTAAAGAATCCGTTAATCACAGATTAAAGCATTGAGGTGGATTGAGACAGCGAGGTGAATGCAGAAGACGAGCAGTTCAGTGCCAATTGCCTGCCTTTAGATTTGCTGCCAGAGAAGGAATCTGTGAGCGGCCTATCACTGTGTGGTTCTCATTGTGACAGGCAGGTAGGCCCCTCTGTCCCGTGTGGTGTCCCTCTTTTTCAATGAATATCAGTGATATTGTAGGATGGTATCGTGATTCTTGCATATATGGATTGGATATTGCGTTTATGGACTGTGAACTTTTACCAGAGTTATGGTTTTTATATTGTGTTTTTTATTACCCGTACCTTTTCCATTTTGTTGTGTGATGGGAAGGTGTTCGGGGGTTGACTTTCTGTTAGTGTCCTGTTAGTTTTTTGTGGGGGGGGGTTGTTTTTTGGGGGTGTTGATGTTCCTGTTCCATTTTGTGTAGGTTTGTGTGGGGTTTTGATGATTGGGATGCCGTTCTTTTTTGTGCCGGGGGTGGGGGGAGTTTGATGTTTCTCTCTGAACAACTTTCATGTTTTTTTGTTTTGTGACTGTCTGGAGAAGACAAATTTCAGAGTTCTATCGAGATACGTGCTTCAATAGTAACTGAACCTCTGAACCTTTTTTTTTAACTTTAAACTTTGGTGCTCCGGTTCCAGTAAGATGGCGACACATTCGATTGCAGAGGCTTCTGTGTGGTCATCAAAAGGGACAGTGTCCTTTATAAATGTAGTTTTTTATGATCGCAAGGTCCTGCTAGACATTAAGAACTTAAAGAACTAAAGGCCTACCCCGTCAGCGAGTTGCTCGTTGACAGAGAAAATGTTGTGCTACTTCCTGCTTCGAAGGAGGCATACAGTCTAAGAGCGAATGGCCTTCTTGGTTGCTTGTGATTGATTATAAAACGTATTTGTACATTATTAATGTGGAATGCTGCAAGCTGGATTCACTGATTTATTGGTGGGGAGCAGGGGCGAACGGGGATGGGGGAGCTGCGTGGCCTCAGTCAAAGAGAGAACTAGGCCTCAAGCCGCAGTGTTGCCTGTTTACAGGCGCCAGGAGTGAGGCGTCGGAGCGGGTGCGCTCCACTGGGGGGCAGTGTGGTGTGGCATCCAGACCGGAGTTGGTGTCTGCTCGACAGAAGACAAGCTCTAGACAAACACGAGGAAATCTGCAGATGCTGGAAATTCAAGCAACACGCACAAAATGCTGGTGGAATGCAGCAGGCCAGGCAGCATCTATAGGGAGAAGCACTGTCGATGTTTCAGGCCGAGACCCTTCGTCAGGACCCGTTTTGATATTACCTGTAAATGTGTAGATGGAGTTAGAACAGTATCTGGTGACACAGTCATCAGTGTCCTGACGAAGGGTCTCGGCCTGAAACGTCAACAGCGCTTCTCCCTGTAGATGCTGCCTGGCCTGCTGTGTTCCACCAGCATTTTGTGTGTTGCGAGAAGACAAGTTCTTTTGTGGTCGGCTGCAGGTCTCTGTGGCATTCATGGCTCGGGTCTGGACTCTGTTCGTGTGGCTGTATCTTACTGATATCTTTATGTGCTTGCTGTCTTGTATGTGCTCTGTACTGTGTGACTGTTGGTACTGTGGTTTGCACCTTGGCCCCAGAGTAACGTCTTGTTTGGCTGCATCACAGGAGACCTTGCCCACGCCCAGGATTACGGCTGCACAGGTGGTAGGTCAACTGAGGAAGATCTGTACCAGCAAGGCGGCTGGACCGGATGGAGTTTCCCCACGATTACTGAGGGCCTGTGCGACTGAGCTGGGAGAACCACTACAGCGTATCTTCAACATGAGCCTGGAGCAGAGAAGAGTACCCAGACAGTGGAAGACATCCTGTATTGTCCCGGTACCGAAGAAACCACAACCAAAGGAGTTGAATGACTTCAGACCTGTTGCTTTGACGTCGCACGTGATGAAGACCATGGAGCGGCTGATAATACAGAATCTGAGGCCACAAACCAGGCACGCCCGGGATCCTCTTCAGTTTGCGTATAAGGAGAAGGTGGGAGTGGAGGATGCTATCACGTATTTGCTGCACAAATCACTCTCTCACCTAGAGGGGGTCAGTTGTGCTGTGAGGATTACATTCGTTGACTTCTCTAGTGCCTTTAACACCATCCAGCCCAAGATCTTAAGGCACAAACTAACGGAGATGGGAGTAGACTCTTACATGGTGGATTGGATAGTGGACTACTTGACAGATAGACCTCAGTATGTGCGGTTGGGAGACTGTAGGTCTGACACGGTGGTCAGCAGCACAGGAGCGCCGCAGGGAACCGTACTCTCTCCGGTCCTGTTCACCCTGTACACATCAGACTTCCAATATAACTCAGAGTCCTGCCATGTGCAGAAGTTCGCTGATGACACGGCCATAGTGGGGTGTGTCAGGAATGGACAGGAGGAGGAGTATAGGAAACTGATACAGGACTTTGTGATATGGTGCAACTCAAACTACCTGCGTCTCAATATCACCAAGACCAAGGAGATGGTGGTGGACTTTAGGAGATCTAGGCCCCATATGGAGCCAGTGATCATTAATGGAGAACGTGTGGAGCAGGTTAAGACCTACAAGTATCTGGGAGTACAGTTAGACGAGAAGCTTGACTGGACTGCCAACACAGATGCCTTGTGCAGGAAGGCACAGAGTCGAATGTACTTCCTAAGAAGGCTGGCGTCATTCAATGTCTGTAGTGAGATGCTGAAGATGTTCTATAGGTCAGTTGTGGAGAGCGCCCTCTTCTTTGTGGTGGCGTGTTGGGGAGGAAGCATTAAGAAAAGGGACGCCTCACGTCTTGATAAGCTGGTAAGGAAGGCGGGCTCTGTCGTGGGCAAAGTACTGGAGAGTTTAACATCGGTAGCTGAACGAAGGGCGCTGAGTAGGCTACGGTCAATTATGGATAACTCTGAACATCCTCTACATAGCACCATCCAGAGACAGAGAAGCAGTTTCAGTGACAGGTTACTATCGATGCAATGCTCCTCAGACAGGATGAAGAGGTCAATACTCCCCAATGCCATTAGGCTTTACAATTCTACCTCCAGGACTTAAGAACTTTTTAAAGCTATTAATGCTTTTTGAGACGGTGATTTAGATGCATATCATATTTTTTTTTTACTGAGTTAAGTATTGTATGTAATTAGTTTTGCTACAGCAAGTGTATGGGACATTGGAAAAAAAGTTGAATTTCCCCATGGGGATGAATAAAGTATCTATCTATCTATCTATCTATCTATCTATCTATCTATCTATCTATCTATCTATCTATCTATCATTTATGAGTATTCATGTATGGTTGACTGATAGTTAAATTTGAGATGAATTGAATCAAATGTTTTGATATTACCTGTAAATGTGTAGATGGAGTTAGAACAGTATCTGGTGACACAGTCATTGGTGTCCAGGGAGTAGAGAAGGGTGCTGAGGATGTACCCTTCTGGAGCATCAGTGTTTAGGATAATCATGGAGGAGTCTTTGACATCTGTCTTTGCTAAAGTCTGTTGGTCAGGAAGACGGGTCCAGTTGCAGAGGGAGGTATTGACTCTCAGTGTCCAGAGTTTGATGATGAGTTTGTGTGGAATTACAATAACATAACCTTTACCTTCTTATCAACTGCTCCAAGGAAAGAGCAGCAAGGTCATGCATAATGGACATCCGTGAATCTCAGGCGCTCCCAGGTCATTGGGTCCCGAGAGAGCCTGGAGACTAGAGGTCTGACCTGGAGTTGAAGGACTGTCTACATGTGAGGGGGACCTGTTTCTCAGTTGTTGTTTTGCTCGTTGTGTTCTGTGTTGTTCTGCCAAGAACTGTAGGCATGATATGTTGGTGCCAGAATGTGCGTCAGATGTCCCCCGGCACGATTGGGTCTGTTGATTGTCAACACAAAAGAGGCATTTCACTGTCAGTGTTGATGTCCATGTACCAAAGGAATCTGAAGGCCCCCAGTGTTTGTTCCTGGATCTGCTGGGGTTTGGCCTCACCCTGGCCCTGCCACCAGTGTGCCCAGATGCTGGGTACAGAATGCACGGTGATGCCACACTGAATGAATGCACCTCATTGTATTCTCTGTTACTCATCCACCATTGATAACATTTGAATTACAACACAATTCCCAAAGGAAGCGGAGGAATTCCCTCTGCTGTGTTATTTCAGCAGAGAAGGGGAGCTCATCTGCGTGGGGAGTGGTGAGACAAATGGCAGGGATAAGTTTAAGGGAGGTTGGGGAAACATTGGGAATGATGGAAGATGAGGAAAAATGGATGAGTCCTGATAGAAATTCAAGTTTATTGTCATCTGACTGTAGATATATACAACCAAATGAAACGACGTTTCTCTGGACCATGGAGCACCTACGATACATGTGTCACACACAGCACATAGACCAAAATATTGCCACAATTAAGTTAATAGAATATATTTCAAGGTGCACATGAGGTGTGCATCACATGTAAATAGCAAACAGCTGTCTGACCTAGTGGTGAGCCCTTGGAGATGATGGGGTTTTCATCAGCCTGCAGGGTTTGCTTTCTGTGCTGCGTTCTGTTCTGTGTGGACGCTCAACTCCAGCCTGCAGTGATTGGTTTTCCTGCCGTCCTGCTGCTCCTCAAGGCTCTTTCCTAACCTTGACCTTGGTGTTCAGAGCCTGGTTGGGCCTGATGCCTTGCCAGTGGTGCTGCTCCGAGTGTTCCCGTGCATTCAGTTCATTTGCAGAGTTGAAGGGATGCAGCCTGACACCTCGCAAAGCCAACTTGTCTCAGGAAACTTACGTCAGGGGATTGGTGAACTCCTGAAGGTTGGGGAGATGAAGTGGTGCATCTTCTCCCTGTAAACACTCTAATCCTCGGCATTCCATGGAGCATCATCCCCCAATGGGCGCCATGGTAACGCAGCAGCTGGAATAATGCTTCCCAGTGATCGGGGTTCCGTTCCGCCTCTCTGAGGAGTTTCTACGTTCTCCCTGTGACTGTTGAGTTTCCTGTGGGTGCTTCGGTTCGTCTCACATTCCAACGATGTTTGGGTTAGGATTAGTAAGTCGTGGGCATGCTCTGTAGGTACCCTCAGCACATCCTCAGACTCTGTTAGTCAAAGACGTGAATGACATATTTCATTGTATTTTTCAATGGACAGTCTTCATTCTCAACTCATTTACCCCTCTGATCTCAGTTCCTCTACCACTGGTACTGCTGCCTGGGCCCCGAGCTTTGGGATTCTCTCCCTCACACTCCCACCCATTCTGACCTCAAACACAAACCCTCAATGATCTTGTTAAAGATTAAGCATACAGTGACGTTAAATCAAACTCGCAAAGATGGTGTTAGGCAGCCCGCAATTATCTCCATACTTCTTACGGACAGGAGATAGAGAGCTGAATGATCTGGTGTCATGGCAACATTGCCCTCAATGTCAGCAAAACAAAAGAGCTGGTCATTGACTTCAGGAGAAGCGGGTGGGGGCAGTGCCATGCTTCTGTCTACATCAATGATGTTGAGGTAGAGAGCTTCAAGTTGCTCGGAATGAACATCGCCAATAGCCTGTCATGATCAAACCATGTAGATCCCACATCGAAGAAAGCTCACCAGTACCTCTGCTTCCTCAGGAGCCTGAAGAAATTTCGTATGTCCTTGTCAATACTTCCCAGTTTTTATTGATCCCTCACAGAGAGCATAAATCTCTTTATGTTACTTGGTGGGAAGTCTTGTTTGAAAATCACAAGACCATAAGGTATAGGAGCAGAATTAGGCCATTGGGCCCATTAAGTCTGCTTTGCCATTCCATCATGGCTGAACCACTCCCACTCAGCCCTAATCTCCTTCCTTCTGCCCTTGACCCTTCACGCCCTGACCAATCAAGACCTATCAACCTCCACTTTAAATATACCCATTGACTTGGCCTTCACGGCCACCTGTGACAACGAATTCCACGGATTCACACCTTTCTGGCTAAAGAAATTCCTCCTCATCTCTGTTATAAATGGACGTCCCTCTATTCTAATCCTAGACTCCCCCACTATAGGAAACATCCTCTCCAGGTCCACTCTATCTGTGTCCTCTGGTCCTAGACTCCCCACTATAGGAAACATCCTCTCCAGGTCCACTCTATCTGTGTCCTCTGGTCCTAGACTCCCCACTATAGGAAACATCCTCTCCACATCCACTCTGTCTGTGCCCTCTGGTCCTAGACTCCCCCACTATAGGAAACATCCTCTCCAGGTCCACTCTATCGAGGCCTTTCAACTTTCGATGGGTTTCAATGACATCTTTCATTCTGGAATCATTCTCGTGAACTTCCTCTGAACCCTCTCCAATGTTATTTTCTTTTTTAAACATTGTTTTTGATTGTAAGACTCTGCTAGACTTTAAGAACTTAAGGTGCTGCAAGCCTACCCCATCGACAGTTTGCTCGTTGGTGGAGAAACTGAAGGAACTGGACTTGTGACCGCGATGCCACCTGTGACAGAGAGGTGTCGGTGTGCGAAGCTGATGTGCAGCCTAGCAGTGACTCTGTTGCTTTTCTTGTGATCGCAAGACCCTGCTGGACATTGGTGGTGTGGAGTGCTGCAAGTCCAATTCATTGCTGTATTGGTGAATGGGTGGGGTAGGCGGTGGGGGAGCTGCGTGCCGAGGACTGGGTCTCAAGCTGCCCAGGGGGAGGCGCTGGAGTCGAGCACTCCACCTGAATGCTGGAGGTGGTGTGGTGCGGCATCCGAGCTGCAGTTGGTGCTGCCCCCCAGTGTTCACTTGGCAGAAGACAAGCTGTACAGGTAGTCCCCGAGTTACTACTTAAACTCGTACTTATGAACCGAGGAAGGAGAATGCCGTCCACCATTTTAAGTCATTGCCATTGACGCTGTGTTGAGTGCTGGGCTGGAGAACGGAGGTTCCCAAGTTTGATTTAGTGACAGACCGCTCCCGTGCCGGGTTGATGTCAAGATCACAACTTGACCTCGTAAAAAAAACATTGCCACCTCCAGTTTAAATTCCCACATGGAATATTGTGGAGGATCAAACACCCAAATCCAGCAGAGCCCCCACTTGTCCCATTTAACCTGTCTCAGTAGCGGTGGAGTTTAGGACCCAGGGAATTCAGTGCGATGGTCCTTAGGACCCAGCGGACCTTGGAATCCGCCACCCGCAGTGTTTCTGTTCCATTGACGGGAAGCGATCGCGATTGAAAATAAAGTGGAAATAATAAAGCGTTTGGAAAGAGGTGAAACGCCATCGGTCATTGGAAAAGCGTTAGACTACAGTCGGTCAACGATTGGAACAATTTTAAAGGATAAAGTGAGAATAATGGAGCGCGTGAAAGGCCTGCCCCAATGAAAGCTACAATTATTATTAAGCAACGCAGTGGTTTAATTATTGGAAGACATATGTTTCTTAAGTGTTTTATATGCATAGAAAGGTAAAATATATACTATATACTAAGACAAACGTTTGACTAACTGACACTAAATAATACCGGATGTACTTGTTCTGACTTACGTACAAATCCGACTTAAAGACGGACTCAGGAACGGAACTCATACGTAACCCGGGGACTGCCTGTATTGTGTTTGACCGCAGACTGCTGCAACATTTATGGACTCAGGAACTTGGACTATATGTAGCGTAGCTGTACGGCACACTACATAATAATGTTCAGCAGAATAACAACAGCAAAACAAGCCACTTTCCCACTCATATACACACAGATGGGCCTCCAATCCCAGGACTGGTCACCTCCAGTCCTTCACCTGGTCTCTGCAGTCCTGCTGGTAATGATATTTCCCCATCGCAACAGATCCCTGTCTACCTCGTTTCACTTCTTACCTCCTTCTGCGTAAGTCGGGCGGTACGGTGGCGAAGTGGTTAGCATACTGCTATTACAGCATTAGCGAACTGGGTTCGTTTCCTGCCGCTGCCTATAAGGAGTTTGTACATTCTCCCTGTGACTGCGTGGGTGAGCTCCGAATTTCACCCACAGTCCAAAGATCTTCTGGTTAGTCGGATAATTGGTGACGAGGATGCAACTGGGCGCTGTAGGCTCATTGGGCCAGAAGGACTGGTTACTGTGCTGTATCTCTGGGGGAGAAAAGGCTAATTTATTCAGCATTGTTGAAGAATATTTTCCAATTAACTATCCGGTCCAGAAGGTTACTAATGTAACACGAGTGAATCTGCTGTCTGGCCTGTTGAGTTCTGCCAGCATTTTGTGTTTTTTATTAGGTTACTAATGTATATTACATTGTATTCCTCCTTGGTTTTAGTTATAAAAGGAACACCATGGGAGCTGTGTAAACATGTTGTTCCAACGAGGCTAATCTTCAGAGAGTTCTGTGTGAGTTATCACTGTGACCTTTCACCTTAGCAACCATTGTGGAAAGTGGAGTGAAGTTGTCATCTCCGCTGCCTGGACTCTGAAAGCCCAGGTCCGTCCCCAGCTCTGGTTAGACCACACTTGGAGTTGATCGGGTTGTTATGAGGGCTCACAGTGAGTTGGCCTTCATTAGTAGGGAAGCTGAGTTTAAAAACCGTGAGGTAATGTTGCAGCTCTACAAAACCCTGGTCAAGCCACACTGGGAGTATTGTATTTAGTTCTGGTCCCCTCATTATAGGAAGGATAGAGAGGGTGCAGAGGAGATTTACCAGAATGCTCTCTGAATTAGCGATTATGTCTTCTTGAGTATAGGTTGAGCTAACTAGGGCTTTTCTCTTTGGAGCGAAGGACTATAAAAGGTGACTTAATAGAGGTGCATAAGATAATAAGAGGCAATAATCTAGTGGACAGCCAACGTCTTTCTCCCAGGGTGGAAATGGCTAATACGAGAGGGCATAATTTTAAGGTGATTAAAGGGAAGTATGGGGGGGGGGGGTGTTGTCAAAGATAGGTTCTTTAAACAGAGAATGATAAGTGCATTGAACAACCTGGGGGTTGGTGGTTGTAATGAGCTTCTCTGGTCTGTGCAGGGAGCCAGAGAGTGTTGGTTCGATGAGCACCTGAATTTGTTCATTGCTATCTTAATGAGTATCATCAGTCCCTGCTGCTTTCTTTTAATCTTGTAAATTGATTCTGACTGGTGTGGGTTTTCCACTTTCCATAATTATTTAAAAGGAACTCCTGATTAGCACTTAACACAGGGTTCTTGTTTCGAGAATGATTCATCTCGGGGTGTTGCTCAGTCGTCCCACCGATGTTCTGTTGGAATTCCTATGTATAAACCTGCTTCTGTCCCCACGTGGAGAGTCTGCTGTTCCTCCAGACCTGGGTTCAGTCATTGCTAGGTCACCTCGCGACAGTGGTAGAGGAGGAAACATTAAGAACATTTATGAAATTCTTAGACACGTGGATGAAAAATAAATAGGGCTATGTAGGAGGGAAGGCTTAGATTGATCTTGAGATTAAATTAAAAGGTTGGCACGATATTATTAGCCGAATGGTCTGTACGGTGTTATACTGTTCTCTGTTCCCCCTGTACCTCCTCCTCACACGGTTCAAGACCCTTGAACTGCTTGGTTTCCATCACAGTTCCCAGCCTGGAAGTAAGCTTGCCCTTCGTCCGGGACTTTTGGAAGACAGTTCCTAAGTAGTTGAGACATTTGGAGAGAGGCTCGTCTAATGCAGTCGGCAGCTGCCAATGCCGGTCTCTCAGACACACTGGCAGGCTGTCGCACGGCATTTACTATTCAGCTGGAGATCCCGACAATGCTCCCATTATTGTCACTAACATACATCAAACCAACAAGCTGAATATCCCACAAGAAAGAGACTCGACCTTGAATTCAGGCAACGATTACCTTGATCAGAGAAGCTGATTTAACAGCCCCTAATAGCGTGGTGGTTAGTGTACGCTTTACAGCACCAGTAATTTCCTACTGCTGTCGGTAAGGAGTCTGTATGTTCTCTCTGTGGGTTTCCTCTGGGTGCTCTGGTTTCCTCCCACATCCCGAAGGTGTAGCTACCGGTTAGGGTCAGTAAGCTGTGGACATGCTGTGTGGTTTCACAAGCATGGGGACACTTGGGGCTGCCCCCAGCACATTCTGTGTTGGTCATTGAAGCAAAAAAAACGACACATTTCACTGTTTCAATGGATATGTGGCAAATAAAGGAAATGTCTAATCTTTGATCTTTCTGTGTGCAATAGCCTGGTTCATAATTTTACTGTTGTGCTGTATGTATTTCATTTTGGCAGTTCTGTGAGAGCGGTCTGTTCTGTTTTCATGCTTGTTCGGGTTACTGTTGAAGATGAGAGATGTGGAGAAATGTGTGCCATCCGATTAGGATGATCGGATTAAGGGAGGTTTCTCTGGTGAGGGACACTGACGTTGGGCTTGGGGCTTTTGTTCGAGAGTTGATGAAGAGAGAAGACACTGGGTACAACTGGTCATAGCATATGGTCTGGTGGGAAAACCGTTTCTTCGAGATGGTTTGTGAGTGACATTTGGAAGGTAGTGTGTCATATAGAGCATAGAATAGTACAGAACAGTACAGGCCCTTCGGCCCACAATGTTGTGCCGACTCTTAAACCCTGCCTCCCATCTATCCCCCCCCCACCTTAAATTCCTCCATATACCTGTCTAGTAGTCTCTTAAACTTCACTAGTGTATCTGCCTCCACCACTGACTCAGGCAGTGCATTCCACGCACCAACCACTCTCTGAGTAAAAAACCTTCCTCTAATATCCCCCTTGAACTTTCCACCCCTTACCTTAAAGCCACGTCCTCTTGTACTGAGCAGTGGTGCCCTGGGGAAGAGGCGCTGGCTGTCCACTCTGTATATTCCTCTTAATATCTTGTATACCTCTATCATGTCTCCTCTCATCCTCCTTATCTCCAAAGAGAAAAGCCCTAGCTCCCTTAATCTCTGATCATAATCCATACTCTCTAAACCAGGCAGCATCCTGGTAAATCTCCTCTGTACCCTTCCTATAGTGAGGTGACCAGAACTGGACACAGTACTCCAAGTGCAGTCTAAGCAGAGTTTTATAGAGCTGCATCATTACCTCGCGACTCTTAAACTCTATCCCTCGACTTATGAAAGCTAACACCCCATAAGCTTTCTTATCTACCTGTAGTTAAGAAAGCTTATGGGGTGTTAGCTTTCATAAGTCGAGGGATAGAGTTTAAGAGTCGCGAGGTAATGATGCAGCTCTATAAAACTCTGGTTAGGCCACAATTGATGTGGAGAAATGTGTGCCATTCAGTTAGGATGGTCGGGTTAAGGGGAGGTTTCTCGGGTGAGGGACACTAAGATTGGCTTGCGGCTGTTGTTGATGAAGAACCGGTTGTAGCATACGATCTGGTGGGAGACCCGTTTGTTCAGGATGGATTGTGAGTGATGTTTGGAAGGTGGTGTGAGCTTTCACGTTGACCAAGGGCCCAGTGCATGAGTGACAGAGAAGTTCAAGATGAGCTCCAGTTTATGCACATTTGACTGTTCAATTAGGATGGGCCCTTTTCTTTTCGTTATTCTTTACTAACCCTTCAGTTAAGATTCATAAATATAATTCCTTTAATCGTATGCAGTGTACTGTCTGTTATTTCGTGGCATTATTTTGTAACGGTGGCAAGTTACACAGCATCCCCACAAACCGCGGTTTGGGGTGGGATCGAGCACGCCTGAATCTCACGAGTTTGGCGGGGCCAGAGGTTGTCTTCCCTCGACTTGCGTAGCCAAGAAAACCGGGGTGTTTCACACGCAAAGCCAATGACAGCTGGCTAGTGTGGTTCTGGTATTTATTCCCCGAGGATCCCCCTCCCATACCCTCTCCTCCCGACTCAGGTTGAGGTATAAAGAGCTGAGGGCCCCGCTGGAGAGTTTGAAGCCAGGCCATATCCATTCGAGACGGAGACCGGGAGAGGGATGTGTCTGCTGCCACCACACGTCAGCTGAAACAACTGGGGAAGTGAGGGATCTGAATCTGTGGGGTAATTTGGGGGATCGGGAGCACAAGAGACCTGTTGAAGGATCTGATAACAGTGGGAATCTGAATGTGATGGGGTCTGAAACCCAGCACTCTGCTGAGATTTGGATGCCCCAGTGCTGCCTGTCGACAGGAGCTCCCCACTCCCTGCCTCATACTAATGAGCAGTTGCAATTGTTTGGCTCTTGGAACTCAGCAATTAGTTTAATTGACTGTCAGTCTGGAAGGGTAACTGGAAGTACAAGTCGTATCTCTGGATAACAGCCAGCCACGAGACACACAGTCTCAGTGTCCGTACCCTCCCATAGTGTGACACCCCTTCAGTTTCCCTTTCAGTTTCTTGACATACTTTACTCTGTTCAGACTTCCTGTGTGGTGAACCATGCAAGAGGTCACAAGAACGTAAGGAACAAGAGCAGGAGTCGGCCATCTGTCCCGTTGAACCTGCTCCACCATTCAATAAGATCATGCCTGATCTGGCTGGGAACTCAGCCCCACCTACCTGCCTTTCCCCCCGTTATTCAAAAATCTGTGTCTTACATTACAGCGGATTCCGGTTAACTGGGACACATTTTGTCTCGATTGTACATTTTGCCCCAATAAGCCAAAAGTTTCATGGAAATAGTTAAAAAGGTAAAAAAAAAAGACAAACTGAGTAACAAATTATGTATTTAAATGAAACACAGAACAAATTAGAACAGTATCAATACTACTACAGTACTATAAAACTGTGTATTGGTTCCAAATAGTTATCGACAGAGGAATTCATCCAGGTGTACACAATGAACAAAATCAGTGCTAACACCTGGTGTAGATAATGGACTGCCTTCATACAATACTGTCGATGATTACATCCTCCAAATCTTTATTTTCATTGTAACGTTCAAGATGACTGTTGATACCTTCAAATTGTTTGTAGTTTCTAACTTGTTGAGGTAGTGAAATCATTTCATTTTCACTCCTGGCTGTTTCCGGCATCTCCAAGCCTGAATGCCTGAAACTGCAGTGAACAAAACCGTTCCGAATTGTCTTGCTGCTTACTTCTTGACAACTACCAGTGAGAAAAATCACTGCTTTTTGAACACAAGTAATGCACCTGACGCTATGTTAATATTGATCACTGTAAGCATGGTGTAACATTTAACGGTGTACAAATGCACATGAGTTTAGAACCTGTTCGGCAATAGTCTCTTGCCCCAATTAAACAGCATCGTGCTTCAAATAAGCAAACGGAATACTGGCAATTCCCTCGTTGGTTTTTGTTCTTTAAGAATTGTTCCAAATAAGCAGCTGCCTCAATAGTTCAGTTAACCGGAAGCCACTGAATTTAATGAGGTAGTCTGTACTGCTTTCCTGGGTAGAGAATTCCACACTGTGGGAAAAGCAGTTTCTCCTCAACTCTGCCATGAATCTGTTGCCCCAAATATACAATTAGGTACCATTAGAAAGACCTTCCCTGTCTCCATGTCGTCTGAACCTTTTATAATTTCCTTTGTTTCTCCTGCAATAACTGCAGTACAGGGGTTCCCAACCGTTTTAATGCTATGGACATCTACCATTCACCAAGGGGTCCATGGACCCCAGGTTGAGAAGCACTGTTCAAATTAAAATTTATTATCAGAGTACATACATATCACTACATAAAACCCTGAATTTGTTTTTCTGCAGACTTGCTGAGCAAATCTACAAAACAGTAACTAAACAGGATCAATTAACAACAAATGATGCAAATACAAATATAAATACATATCAATAAATAATGAGTATGAAATAACAAAATAGAGTCCTTAAAGTGAGATCATTGGTTGTGGGAATACCAGAAATCGAATGAGTGTAGTTATCCACTTTTGTTCATGAGCCTGATGGTTGAGGAACTGTTCTGGAACCTGGTGGAGTGAGTCCTGAGGCTCCTGTACCTTCTACCTGATGGCCCCAGCGAGAAAAGATCATTGCCTGGGTGGTGAGGATCTCTGATGATGGATGCTGCTTTTCTACAGCACTGTTTCATGTAGATGGGCTCAATGATGGGGAGGGTTTTACCCATGACGTACTGGGCTGAAACCACTACCTTTTGCAGGATTTTCCACTCAAAGGCATTGGTGTTTCCACACCAGGCCGTAATGCAGCCAGTCAGCACCCTTCCCACCACACATCTATAGAGGTTTGCCAAGGTTTGTCATGACATGCCGAATCTCTGCAGACTCCTGAGGAAGTAGAGGCGCTGTCGTGCTTTCTTTGCAATTATATTTATATGATGGGTCCAGGACAGGTCCTCTGAGATAGTGACACACAGGAATTTAAGTTACTGACCCTCTCCACCTCTGATCCTCCGATGATTACCGGCTCATGGACCTCTGGTTTCCATCTCCTGAAGTTCACAATCAGTTCCTTGGTCTTATTGACATTGAGTGAGAGGTTGTTGTTATGAAACCACAGCCAAATTTTCATCACCACCTTTGATACAGCCCACAACAGTGGTATTGTCAGCAAACTTGTATGTGATGTTAGAGTTGTACTTAGCCACACAGTCCGATGTAAACTACACTCCAATACAAACTACAGACCGATGTCAACTACACTCCAATACAAACCACAGTCCGATGTCAACTACACTCCAATACAAACCACAGTCCGATGTCAACTACACTCCAATACAAACTACAGACCGATGTCAACTATACTCCAATATAAACTACAGTCCGATGTCAACTACACTCCAATACAAACCACAGTCCGATGTCAACTACACTCCAATACAAACCACAGTCCGATGTCAACTACACTCCAATACAAACCACAGTCCGATGTCAACTACACTCCAATACAAACTACAGACCGATGTCAACTACACTCCAATACAAACCACAGTCCGATGTCAACTACACTCCGATACAAACTACAGACCGATGTCAACTATACTCCAATACAAACTACAGTCCGGTGTCAACTACACTGCAATACAAACCACAGTCCGATGTCAACTACACTCCGATACAAACCACAGACCGATGTAAACTACAGTCCGATGTCAACTACACTCCGATACAAACCACAGACCGATGTAAACTACACTCCAATACAAACCACAGTCCGATGTCAACTACACTCCGATACAAACCACAGACCGATGTAAACTACAGTCCGATGTCAACTACACTCCGATACAAACCACAGACCGATGTCAACTACACTCCGATACAAACCACAGACCGATGTAAACTACAGTCCGATGTCAACTACACTCCGATACAAACCACAGACCGATGTAAACTACAGTCCGATGTCAACTACACTCCGATACAAACCACAGACCGATGTAAACTACAGTCCGATGTCAACTACACTCCAATACAAACCACAGACCGATGTAAACTACAGTCCGATGTAAACTACAGTCCGATGTCAACTACACTCCGATACAAACCACAGTCCGATGTCAACTACACTCCGATACAAACCACAGTCCGATGTCAACTACACTCCGATACAAACTACAGTCTGATGTCAACTACACTCCGATACAAACCACAGACCGATGTAAACTACAGTCCGATGTCAACTACAGTCTGATGTCAACTACAGTCCGATGTCAACTACACTCCGATACAAACCACAGTCCGATGTCAACTACACTCCGATACAAACTACAGTCCGATGTCAACTACACTCCGATACAAACTACAGTCCGATGTCAACTACACTCCGATACAAACCACAGACCGATGTCAACTACACTCCGATACAAACTACAGACCGATGTCAACTACACTCCGATACAAACTACAGACTGATGTCAACTACACTCCGATACAAACCACAGTCCGATGTCAACTACACTCCGATACAAACCACAGTCCGATGTCAACTACACTCCGATACAAACTACAGTCCGATGTCAACTACACTCCGATACAAACTACAGTCCGATGTCAACTACACTCCGATACAAACCACAGACCGATGTCAACTACACTCCGATACAAACTACAGACCGATGTCAACTACACTCCGATACAAACTACAGACTGATGTCAACTACACTCCGATACAAACCACAGTCCGATGTAAACTACAGACCGATGTAAACCACAGTCTGATGTAAACCACAGTCCGATGTCAACTACAGTCCGATGTCAGCTACACTCCAATATAAACTACAGTTCAATATAAACCACAGTCCGATGTAAACAACAGTCCATTCCAATATCACATCAATCTCAGAATTTAAATAGCCTCCTCTGTCAGCATTGAGGAAAGTGACCACTCAAATACAAGCCTCCTGTGGAGAGTGACCAGTGACCCGGCCTCCTGTGGACAGTGACCGGTGACCTTGCCTCCTGTGGAGAGTGACCGCCGACCCGATCTCCTGTGGAGAGTGACCGCCGACCCGACCTCCTGTGGAGAGTGACCGCCGACCCGGCCTCCTGTGGACAGTGACCACTGACCCGGCCTCCTGTGGAGAGTGACCGGTGACCCGGCCTCCTGTGGACAGTGACCACTGACCCGGCCTCCTGTGGAGAGTGACCGGTGACCCGGCCTCCTGTAGAGAGTGACCAGTGACCCGACCTCCTGTGGAGAGTGACCACTGACCCGGCCTCTTGTGGAGAGTTACCACTGACCCGGCCTCCTGTGGAGAGTGACCACTGACCCGGTCTCCTGTGGAGAGTGACCGGTGACCCGGCCTCCTGTGGAGAGTGACCACCAATCCCGGCCTCCTGTGGAGAGTGACCGCCGACCCGACCTCCTGTGGAGAGTGACCGCCGACCCGGCCTCCTGTGGACAGTGACCACCGACCCGGCCTCCTGTGGACAGTGACCACTGACCCGGCCTCCTGTGGAGAGTGACCGGTGACCCGGCCTCCTGTAGAGAGTGACCGGTGACCCGACCTCCTGTGGAGAGTGACCACTGACCCGGCCTCTTGTGGAGAGTTACCACTGACCCGGCCTCCTGTGGAGAGTGACCACTGACCCGGTCTCCTGTGGAGAGTGACCGGTGACCCGGCCTCCTGTGGAGAGTGACCACCAATCCCGGCCTCCTGTGGAGAGTGACCACCGATCCCAACCTCCTGTAGAGAGTGACCGGTGACCCGGCCTCCTGTGGAGAGTGAGCACTGACCCGGCCTCCTGTGGAGAGTGAGCACTGACCCGGCCTCCTGTGGAGAGTGACCACTCGCTCTCCTCTGCCTTCGCTTTGATGTTTCAATTTTCTCCGATGCTTTAATCGCCAAGAAATGGAATCAATCATTGCCCCACACCCTGTCTCTGGTCTTCGGAAGAGGGACGCCTCATGTCTTAATAAGCTGGTAAGGAAGGCGGGCTCTGTCGTGGGCAAAGTACTGGAGAGTTTAACATCGGTAGCTGAGCGAAGGACGCTGAGTAGGCTACGGTCAATTATGGAAAACTCTGAACATCCTCTACATAGCACCATCCAGAGACAGAGAAGCAGTTTCAGTGACAGGTTACTATCGATGCAATGCTCCTCAGACAGCATGAAGAGGTCAATACTCCCCAATGCCATTAGGCTTTACAATTCAACCGCCAGGACTTAAGAACTTTTTAAAAGCTATTATTAATGCTTTTTGAGATAGTGATTTAGATGCATATCATATTTTTTACTGAGTTAAGTATTGTATGTAATTAGTTTTGCTACAACAAGTGTATGGGACATTGGGAAAAAAAAAGTTGAATTTCCCCATGGGGATGAATAAAGTATCTATCTATCTATCTATCTATCTTCTTGAGCCAGCTCGTTCTCGCGATCCTCTCCTGGAATTTTCTCAGGGAGAACAGAGCACTCGGTCGCTCAATAGAACTCCAAACCATAAGTCACAGACTCCAACAGACTTTGAAACACAATTAAGGTAAAAAGATTAAGTAGAAGACATAGAAAAAAAATGGACTATCTGGAAGATGTCACCTGAGGTATCGTTGTTCTCTGGCGCCATCTTGGTCCACTGTAACCTAGTGTGTCTAAGTCAAACTGGTCCAGACGTCACCTTGTCCACAGGTGTGGAGGCATATGGGGCAAATGTAGGCAAAGATGACAAGCTGAGGCAGGTATCATAGTTGGCATGGTAACACATACATGGAGGGTCTTGTTCCAAAACGGTGTGAGTCCTGACGAAGGGTCTTGGCCCGAAACGTCGACATTGCTTCTCCTTGTAGATGCTGCCTGGTCTGCTGTGTTCCACCAGCATTTTGTGTGTGTGGCTTGAATTTCCAGCATCTGCAGATTTCCTCATGTTTGCTCCAGGATTTTGTGTGTGTTGCATCTGCAGAATCTCTTGTGTTTGAGGTCAGCATGGAGATGTTGGGCTGAAGGGCCTTCCTCTGTTCTGTATAGAGTCACAGAGCTCTGTAGCACAGAAACAGGCCCTTCAGCCCATCTAGTCTGTGCCAATGTGCTGTTAAGCTTAATGCCATGGACCTGCATGTGGACCATAACCTTCCATACCCCTCCCAACCATGTCCTTGAAAGTGAGTCTGTAGGTTTTGGAAACAGTTCAGTGTTGAGGTGAGAGAAGTTATCCACGCTGGTTCTCAGCCTGGTGGTAGAAGGGTAAAAACTGTTCCTGAATCTGGTGGTGTGTGACCTAAGGCTCCTGTACCTCCTTCCTGATGGTAGTATTGAGAAGAGAGCATGGCCTGGACGGTGGGGGGGTGGGGGAGTCCTTGATGTTGGATCCTATTTGTAAACGTGCTCAGTGACGAGGAGAACTTTGCCTGCGATGGACTGTATCACAAACACGTCAGCTTGTGATTTGACTGGGAGTGCTTTCTGGAAGGTTCTGTTGCTTTGCGCTAATTCAGGGAGCTTTATTGTCACGGGCAGCACTTCTGGAGCGAGGACAGGGAATAAGCCCCTGTAGGCATTCGTACTGTTGACGTCTGTGGGTTGGATGGCCAGTTCTTAGCCCTCTGCGGTGTCGAAGCAGATTGCACTAATTACCGTGGGCCTGCCATTGAAGTGACAGGGTGTACGCTGTGTCCAGGGTGACAGAGTGCACACCGTCCAGCCCTCCAGTGCTACTCACTTCGGCAGAAAATCTCAAAACAACTCGACCGGTGAATGTTGTCAGTTTGAGCAGAACTGTCCCTAATGTTCTTTGTCTCGCTCCCCGTCCCTGGTTCTCAGTCACATCTCATTCCTGGAGACAGGGTGACTGACTGTACTTCATTAGGAGTTTGAGGAGATTTGTTATGTCACCAATGACTCTCACAGATTTCTACAGAGGCACCATGGAGAGTATTCTGGCTGTTTGCAGCTCTCTCTGGTGTGGAGAGGCCACTGCACAGGATCGGAAAAAGCTGCAGAGGGTTCTAAACTCAGCCAGCTCCATCATGGGCATTAGCCTCCCTGGCATTGAGAACACCTTCAAAAGCTGGTCCCTCAAGAAGGTGTTGTCTGCCATTAAAGACCCTCACCACCCAGGACATGCTCCCTTCTCATTTCTATCATCAGGGAGGAGGTACAGGAGCCTGAAGACACACACTCAACGATTCAGGAACAGCTACTTCGCCTCCACCATCAGGTTCCTGAACACAGGAGCACTCTCTCACTATTTTGCTCTCTATTTGCATTATCTATAGTACCAAAAGACCACACAAGATAGTAGCAGAATTAGGCCAGTTGACCATCAATTCTGCTCCATCATGGCTGATTTATTGTCTCTCTCAACCCCATTCTCCCCATAATCTTTGGCACCCTGACTAACAAAGAACCTATCAATAATACCATAAGACATAGGAGCAGAATTAGGCCAGTCAGCCTATCAAGTCTGCTCCTATCTTTTAGTTAATTATATATTCTTATTGTAATTTATAGTAACTTCTTTGTCTTGCACTGTACTACTGTTGTAAAACAAGTTTCATAACGTTCTGTATGCCAATGCTAACAGGTCTGATTCTGACACTCATCAACAGCATCTTTCCTTCTCCAGAATCAGAATCAGAATTGGGTTTAATATCACGGTAAATGTCGTGAAACTTCTTGTCTTTTTGGCAGCAGTACATTGTAATACACAATTATAGAAAAAACTGTAAATGTATATGTACTAAATAGTTAAATAAGTAGTGCAAAATAAAATAGGAAAGTAGTGAGGTAGTGTTCATGGGTTCAATGTCCATTCAGAAATTGGATGGCAGAGGAGAAGCTGTTTCCTGAATCGCTGAGTGTCCACCTTCAGGCTTCTGCACCTCCTACCTGACGGTAACATTGAGAAGCTCCCATCAGTCAATGCAAAGAGTAGGTCATTGAGTGAGGTGGGAAGGACGTGAGTTTAGATTAAAGATAAAGATTTGCATTATTTGTCACACGTTCATCTACTGTGAAATGTGTTGTATGTGTCAACCGAGGATGTGCTGGGGGCAGCCCGCAAGTATCGCCACGCTTCCGCCCTCAACTCACTAACGCTAACCCGTGCATCTTTGGAATGTGGGAGGAAACCGGAGCACCCGGAGGAAACCCATGGGGAGAACGGTGGAAATTGAACCTTGATTGGCGTGGCAGGAATTGAACCCTGATCGGTTGGCGGAAATAGAATTGAATCCCGATCAGTGTGGCAGGAATTGAATCCCGATCGACGTGACGGGAACTGAACCTCGATCAGTGCTGCCACTAACTGCTATGCTTCTGTACCGCCCATGTTACCAAGAGATTTCAATAGCCTGAGGTTCTAACAGGGGCTGCAGATACAGTCAATCCAGCGGGGACTAAACTCATGGTTCTGGCTTCTTCATTCTTCCTTTCCAGTTCTGATGAAGGTCTCGCCCGAAACGTAGACTGCTATTTCCCCTCCATCGATGCTGCCTGACCTGCTGAGATCCTCCAGCACTGTGTGTGTGTGTGTGTGTGTGTGTGTGTGTGTGTGTGTGTGTGTGTGTGTGTGTGTGTGTGTGTGTGTGTGTGTGTGTGTGTGTGTGTGTGTGTGTGTGTGTGTGTGTGTGTGTGTGTGTGTGTGTGTGTGTGTGTGTGTGTGTGTTGCTGAAGAATTGCAGCATCTGCAGAATCTCTTGTTGTTCCTCATGTTCCTGTTATTTTTTTTCAGCGGGATGCCAAAGGCCACTATCTGATCGATCTCCTCTGCCGTCACATGAACCTGCTGGAAAAGGACTACTTCGGAATCAGGTTTGTGGACCCTGACAAACAGAGGGTAGGTTCTGGGAGAGCCTGTGGGCACCAGTCGAGCGCTGTCAGAGTCTTTTGTGCCCTGGCTTTTCCCCATCGAATCTCTTCCCCTTTTATATGCTGTGAACAATGTCTTGGTTTGAAACCATGGGTCAGTTTCAAAGGGCTGAATGGACTCCAACATAGACTCTTTGTCTCGTTAAAGCTTCCTGTGCACCTTCGGACCATGTGGAGGCCAGTCAGCCCTTTACAGCTGCTTTCCCATTCAGTGGAATGGGGCTGCTTGATCTCTACCTGCCCAGGTCAATAATCCCACACCTTTAAAATTCTATCAGTCTCAATTCTGACATTTCCTCCTGGATTCTGTTTTTCTTTTGGGGGGGGGCGGTGGAGAATGTGTGGGGGGAGTACTTCCCAAAAGGCCTGACCGTATTTTAATGTTCTTGACTTAGTCCACCCGATCAGCTGCCACACGGACTTGTCACGTTGACCTTCGGCATTCGTGGGCAAGCACCTGTAAGAGTGGAAGAGATGATCTTGGACAGAGAGGCCAGCGCGCTTAACGAAGGAGCAGCCTGCTCCCCCTTGCATGAACAAAAGGCGCGGCTAAACTTGACGGGGCCGACTCCTCAAGCCTGAAGCGTTGGCTGTTTACTCATTTCCGTAGGTGCTGCCTGACCCGCTGAGTTCCTCCAGCGGCTCACTCTGGATTTCCAGCATCTGCAGAATCTCTGTATTGATGGAGCTGTCTGCGCTACACGCTTCATGCAAGGCCCAGGAGCAGGCTGAGTCCTCAGAGGGAAACTTTATGGTGTTTGGCCAGATTTCAGGGGAGGAGGGAGTCGTGCAGTGTTCCTCCGTTGGTTATACTCTTGGAGCACTCCAGAGAGTGGAGCGCTAGATCCGACACACGAGCGCATTACTGAGCGAAGGGTGCGTTCTCAGGGTCTCCCCTTTGGGTCGAGGACTTGCCTGCATGTGAGAATGGCACCAGTTGAAGAGGGGTAGGGAAAGGACCAAATTCTGAATTTCTAGCCGGCTTCGCTAAAACAAAATCTGTTCTCCGCCTGAATACACTTTGTGGGATTTTCCTGTGCACGAATGGGCTACATTGCAACATTGTCTGCCCGTCAGACGGAAACTCTGCTGGTGAAGTGGTTTGGGATGTCCTGAACGGTGGGGTGGAAATACAGTCCAGATGAAGGGTCTCAACCCGAAATGTCGACTTTCCACATCCCTCCACAGATGCTGCCAGACCCACTGTTCCTCCAACACCTTCGTGTGTTGTCTGTCTTTTTAATATATTTTTCCCCCAAAGTGTAACAAGGTAAACCGTCCATCTTGTCACCGAAGGGCTGAGGAGGACTCGATGTGAAATTGGAGGTGAACAGTGAAAGATAAAAATGAGATGGAAAATAAAAAGAAATTTGACAAACTAAAAGACGTTCAGTAGAACTGTCCGGAAATTTGGGGTGGCACGATAGTGTGGTGGTTAGCACCCCACACTTCACAGTCCAGCGATTGGGTTCGATTCCTGCAGCTGTTTATACGTTCTCCCTGTGATCACGAGTTTCCTCCCACAGTCCAAAGATGCGGCAGTGGGAGGTTAATTGTAAATTGTCCTGTGATTGGGTTGGGATGACTGGGCGGTGCAACTTGAAGGGCTGGAAGGGCTTTACTGCGCTGTATCTCAATAAATAAACGGATAAATAAATTCAGCAGCTGAATGAGTGAAGCTTTAGACAGAGAATTGTTCATTTTCTGGTCTGGTGTCATGAATTGTTGAACAGCAATAATTATTACATTGTTCAAAGAGTCATTATGCTGTTAAATTACTGGATTTTATTTTCTGTTTTGAATCTATCAGTTAATTGTTGTGTAAATCTGAAAAGCTCATGGAAATCAGGGAGGTTAAGTGTGAGAAGTTAACAGGAGAGCGATGTGTCGATTTGCGTCCATGCAGTATTAACTCTTGGCTGTGAGTTGCTGCCAATTTCTAACCAAGACCATTGTTTAACCACTGCTACATTCTGTAAAATCCCAACCATTAAGTTATTGAGCACCGCTTAATTTTGGCATCTTAGGTGCTGGTTGAGTGTCAGAAAATGTAATGTTTTAGAGCAGTTCTGGAAGTTGTTGCTGTGAAGTGTGTGTGCATGTGCGCGCGTGCGTGTTGAATGGAAGTCCATCCATGGACTTATCTTACAACAGAATGATTGCTCCCAATACTTCAGCATCACCAGAGAGAACCCTTCACTCCTCTGCATTGATTCTATAACCTAGAGAACTCTTGACAACTCATATTCTCGGCATTTTTTAGTTTGCATGTCAGACTTTGCTTATGAAAGTGTTTTCATAGAATTGCATCTAATCAACAAAGATTTATATCTTCATATTACCATTCGGGGGAATTTTGTACTCAGAAGACATTGACAGGGTGCAGAGCTGGGCTGAGAAGTCACAGATGGTGTTCAATCTGGAAAAGTGTGAAGTGATTCACTATGGAAGGTCAGATTTGAAGGCAAAGAACAGCTTTAACGACAGGGCTCTTAACGATGTGGGAGAACAGAGGAATTTGATGTCCACAAACGTAGATCCTTCACAGTTGCTGCGCCAGTTGAGAGGGTGGTTAAGAAGGCGTATGGCGGGTGAGCCTCCATTGTCAGGGGGTGAATCTCCATTAGTCAGGAGGCTGAGTTGAAGAGGCACGAGGTAATGTTGCAGCTTGATACGACTCTGGTTAAACCACACTTGGAATATTGTGTTCAGTCTGACAACCTATCAGAAGGATGTGGAAACTTTAGAGAGGGTGAAGAGGAGATTTACCAGGATGCTGCCTGGATTAGAGGGCATGCCTTGTGAGGATAGGTTGGGTGAGCTAGGGGGCTTTTCTCTTTGATGAAAAAAAGTATGAGACGTGACTTGATAAAGATGTAAAAGACAATAAGAGACAGAGATTCAGTCAGCGATGTTTTCCGAGGGTGGAGATGGCGAATGTGAGGGGGTGTAATTGTAAGGTGATTGGAGGAAAGACAGAAGTAGATTTTATACACGGAGAGTGGTGGGTGTGTGGAACACACTGCCAGGGGTGGTGGTAGAGGCAGATACATTAGAGATATTTAAGTGACTCATAGATAGACACATGGATGATAGAAAAATGAAGGGCTATGGGGAGGGAAGGGTTAAATTGATTTAAAATAGGTTAAAAGGCTGGCACAACATCATGGGCCGAAGGGCCTGTGCTTTGCTGTGATGTTCTTTGTTCTGTGTTCTAATTCAAGTGCTTGCCCAGATACTTGCAGTACTCTGTGGTAGGCAGACACGTGAATTGCTAAAACAAAGCTGCAGATGAGTCACTGGGAAATGCGATTCATGTTGATGGAGACAAAATGGTGAGCAAGGACATGGTGGGCTTGGACCTGTTTCTGTGCTGTCTGGCTCTGTAACTCTCTACTCGGGTTTAATTCTTCCCAACAGCAGTTCGAAGTTCAAAGTAAATTTATTATCAAAGTGCATATTGGAAAAAGCTGTAATACCACGGGCTCTTAACTTGGTAAGCAGCCTCATGTGTGGCACCTTGTCAAAGGGCTTCTGAAAATCCAAATGTACAACATACACTGCATCCCCGCTATCTATCCTAACAGGTTTGTCAGGCAAGATTTTCCCTTAAGAAAACCATGCTGACTTTGACCAATCTTGTCCTGTGTCATCAAGTACTCCATAACCTCTTCATTAACAATTGACGCCAACATCTTCCCAGCTGCTGTGGTCAGGCTAACTGGTCTATAATTTCTCTTCTGCTGCGTCCCTCCTTTCTTAAAGAGTGGAGTGACATTTACAGTTTTCCAGTCCTCTGGCACCATGCCAGAGTCCAATGATTTTTGAAAGGTCATTACTGATGCCTCCATGTCTTCAGACGCAGTTGTTTTTTAGGTGTGTATGGATGGTTTTGGGGACAGTGTGGGGAGTTAGGGGTCAGATTAGGGTTTAGGGACAGGGATGTGGGGGAGTTAGAGGTTATAAGACATAGGAGCAGAATTAGGCTTTGATACCCTGACCGATCAGGAAACGAGCAACTTCCACCTTAAATATACGCACGGACTTGGCCTCCACCACAGTCTGTGACAGAGTATTCCACAGATTTACTACTCTCTGGCTAAAAGGAATCCCTGCTTGCTTCTCTTCTAAAGGGTCACCCCTCAATTTTGAGGCTGTGCCCTCTGGCTCTGAATACCCCCAATATCCTCTCCACATCCACCCTATCTGGTCTTTTCAACATTCTGTAGGTTTCAATGAGATCCCCCTGCATTATTATCAATTCCAGTGAGTACAGGCCTGAAACTGACAAACGCTCCTAATATGTTAACCCCTTTATTCCCGGAATAATCTTCGTGAACCTCCTCTGGACTCTCTCCAATGACAACACATCCGTTCTGAGATATGGGGTCCAAAACTGTTGACAATACTCCGTGTGACCTGACTAGTGCCTTATAAAGGCTCAGCATTATCTCCTTGTTTTTATATTTTATTCCCCTTGAAATAAATGCCAGCATTTCATTTGTCTTTTTTACCACAGACTCAACCTGTAAGTTAACCTTCTGGGGGTCTTGCACGAGGACTCCTAAATCCCTCTGCACCTCTGATATTTGAACCTTCTCCCCATTTAGATAATTGTCTGTTTTACCAAAATAAATTATCATACATTTCCTAGCACTGTATTCCATCTGCCACTTTTTTGCCCTTTCTTCCAATTTGTCTAAGTCCTGCTGCAATCACATTGCTTCCTCAGCACTACCTACCCCTCCACCTATCTTCGTATCATCCACAAACTTTGCCACAAAGCCATCAATTCCATTATCTGAATCATTGATAAACAATCTGAAAAGTAGTGTTTCTAATACTGACCCCTGAGGAACACCACTAGTTACTGGCAGCCAACCAGAAAAGGGCCCCTTTAATTACTACTCGCTGCCTCCTGCCTGTCAGCCATTCCTCTATCTGTGCCAGTATCTTTCCTGTAATGCCATGGGATTTTATCTTGTTAAGCAGCCTTGTGTGTGGCATCTTATCAAACACCTGAAAATCCAAGTAAATGACATCCAGTGCCTCTCCTTTGTCCACTCTGCTTGTCACTTTAAAGTAGGGTTTAGGGACAGGCATGTGGGGAGTTAGAGATCAGATTAGGGTTGAGGGACTGGTAAGTGGGGAGTTAGATGTCAGGTTAGGGTTTAGGGACAGGGATGTGGGAAGTTAGAGGTCGGGACAGTAAATGAAGTGTTCGGTCAGAAGCCATGGTTCACGTTAGAGCATTCTGTGGTGGAAGGCCAATGATCCTATGAATAGATGTTGGGTCATCAGGCGCTGAGATTGAAGATCAGTGATCCCAGTGGCCAATGGCTGAGGTTGGTGGGCCCCATGGATGAGGAAAAGTGAATTCCACGTCAGTGAATCCTGAGGTTGCGGGTCGGTATGAGTCTGGAGGCGGCTGATGCTGGGTTTAGAGGCCTGACTGTTTCAATGGGTGGGAGGGTGAGAGGATGGGGGATGGGAAAGGGGTTTGTTTTGCTGTTGTTGTTTGTGTTGTTCTGCTGATCATCGTGGACATGGTATGTTGGTGCCAGAATGTGTGGCGACTCTTGCAGGCTACCCCCAGAATGTTCTTGAATGTGTTGGTTGTTAACACAAAACAACACAGTTCACTGTATGTTTCAGTGCACAAAGTTTAGAAGTTCAAATCAAAGTGCATATATGTCACCATATAAAACCCTGAGTTTGATTTTCTTGCGGGTATTCGTAGTAGAACTAAGAATTACAATAGAATCAGTGACAAACTACACACAAAGACTGACCAGCATTGTGCAAAAGAAGATAAATTGTGCAAATAGAAAATTATAATAATAATAATTATTCTTTTTCTAAATAATATTGAGAACATAAGTGGTAGAGTCCTTGAAAGTGAAATATATACATGTGATAAATAAATGAATCTGAATCTGTAGAACTTCACCAACCTTGCAGCCTCTTTAAAGAATCCTGGCGGCTGTCCATATTAATTAATTTTCTTCTCTTGAGTCACACTGAGATCATCTAAACTCAATTACTGTAGGTCACTTCAGTGAAAGGAGAGCTTCACCCCATTCATCTTGCCTGCAGTCGACTCTAGCAGCGAGCCCGAACGGGTTCTGATGAACAATCCTGTCCCAGCTGCACCTCTGCTGCGGCAGGAACCAACGCAGTGAGAACGTTGCAATGCCAGGCCCCGGTCACCATGCAGAGAGGACGCTGGCGATACCAGAGCTCCAGGACTGAATCAGGCTTATCATCACTGACATACATCGTGAAATTTGGTGTTTAGTGGCAACAGTAAAACTGCAAGACATTAAACTTACCATAAATTAAAATAAGAATATGTAAAATATAAATAAGTAGTGCAAAAAGAGAACAAAATAGTGAGGTAGTGTTCATGGGCTCGTTTTGGAAATTTGATGGCGGAGGGGAAGAAGCTGTTTTTAAACATTGAGTGTAGATCTTCAGGCTCCTGCACCTCCCCCTGATGGTAGCAATGAGAAAAGGGCATGTCTTGGGATAGGGAAGGTTCTTAATGAACCTTAATCCCAGCCTTCTTGAGATCCCCAGCCCCCAGGCCATGCTGTTTTCTCACTGCTGCCATCAGGAAGAAGGTCCAAGTGCCTCAGGACTCGCACCACCAGGTTCAAGAACAGCTACGACCACCAAAAGGCTCTTGAACAAAGGGGGATAACTACACTCATTTAAGGACTCTGTTACATTGCTATTTCATGCTCGTTATTTATTACTATTTATTTATATAAGCGTTTGCATAGTTTGTTTACTGTTAACGGTTTCTGATGTTTACTGTTCTGTAGATTTCCTGAGTATGCCTGCAGGGGTTGTATGGTGACATGTATGTACTCTGATAATTTTACTTTGAGCTTTGAACTTGAGGCACTGCCTTTTGAAGATTTCCTCAATGGTGGAGATACTAGTGCCCATGATGAAGCTGGCTGAGCTTACAACCCTCTGCAGCTTTTTCCAGTCCAGTGCAGTGGCTCCTCCATACCAGACAGTGATACAATCAGTCAGAATACGCTCAACTCTATATCTGTAGAAATTTGCTCAAGTCTTTGATGACATACCAAATCTCCTCAGACTTCTTTGTAACTTCATCAATGTGTTGGGCCCAGGAGAGGACTTTAGAGATGCTGGCACCCAGTGGTTCAGGAATTACAGATCTACAGCAATGTGGGAGCAGAATCCCAAGGTGTTTGATGTTGGTGGAGTTGTGGACAGTCTAGAATGTTGTCATAGGTTACAACAGGACATTGACAGAGTGCAGAACTGGGCTGAGAAGTGGTCGATGGAGTTCAATCTGGAAAAGTTTGAAGTGATTTGCTTTGGACAGGGTTAATGGCAGGATTCTTAGCAGTGTGGAAGAACAGAGGGATCTTGTGGCCCAGGTCCAGAGATCCCTCAAGTTTGCTGCACAACTTGATAAGGTGGTTAAGAAGGCGTTTGGAGTGTCAGGTGATCGGGTGATGGAGTTCAAGAACTATGAGGCAACTCTGGTTAGACCACACGTGGAATATTGTGTTTGGTTTTGGTTGGTTCATAATGGTTAGGATATGGAAGCTTTAGAGAAGATGCAGAGGAGATTGACCAGGATGCTCCATGGATTAGAGAGTGTGTCTTATGAGGACATGTTGAGCAAGTTAGGACTTCTCTCTTTGGTGCAAAGGAGGATGCGAGGTGACTTGATAGAGGTGTACAAGATAAGAGGCATAGATCGAGTGGACAGTCAATACCTTTTCCTCAGGGCAGCAATGGCTAATACAAGTCCATCATACGTAAAGCCTTCCCCAGTATTGAACACATCTATACAGAGTGCTGTCGTGGGAAAGTAGCATCCATCATCAGGGACCCCCACCAGCCAGGCCATGCTCTCTTCTCACTGCTGTCATCAGGAAGAAGGTACAAGAACTTCAGGACCCACTCCACCAGGTTCAAGAACAGTTATTACCCCTCAGCCATCAGGTTCTTGAACCGAAGGGGATAATTTAACTCAACTTAAGTTGCTGCGTCACTGAACTGTTCTCACAATCTGTCGACTCACTCTTAAGGACTCTTCATCTCAGGGTTTCCATATTTGTTGCTTACTTTTTATTATTATTATTTTTCTCTTTCTTTTTATCTTTGCAGTTTGTCATTTTTTGCACTTTGGTTGTTTGTCCATCCTGTTGGGTGTGATCTTCCATTGATTCTATTGTGTTTCTTGTGTTTACTGTGATTGCCTGCAAGAAAATGAACCTCAAGTTTGAATATAGTGGCATATATGTACTTTGATAATAAATTTACTTTGAACTTTGGATTAAAGGATCTTGTTTTCCATTGGCCCATGCAAGGTTAGCACATTCATTTGGAATCATCTTGCAAAGCTGGAGGCTATTCAGCCCATTGTGCCAGTACTGACTCATTGAAAGGATCCGATCCCCAGTCTCACTCCACAGCTCCCCCATGTAACGTTTGCCCTTCAAGTGTCCTTCATTGTTCTGTCAGATGTTCCTGCTGAATCTGCTCCCATTCCCCTTCAGATGTCAGCTTGCTGTACGAGTGAGATCTCCCTTAGCTCTCTCTGTGGATCCGATAACCTTCCTTTCCCTTTTACTCTCCTGTGGCCCAATATCTGAACCTGAATTAAATGCAACTTTTAACTTTCCGTGATAAAAAAAGAATGCCAGCTTCTCTAGTCTGTCTTCCGATAGCTACACAGTTACAGTGACAGTTCTTTTTAAAGGCACAAAATCATACTCGTGACGTTTGACGGTGCCATGGCAACCTTGAAGTAGGGATGCCCTTGTGCTAGGCCGAGCCAGGAATTACAGAGGAGGGACTGAGTGTGCTCCACAGGGAGAGAGAGTGAAACACACCCCACCTCTTCTGAATCAAGGCGTCTAATATTTCCCATTCTTAATGTCAAAGTCAAAGTAAATTTATTATCAACGTACATATACATCGCCGTTACTACCTTCAGGTTAATTTTCCTGCAAGTGTTTACAGAAAATAAAGAAATAAATTTATGAGAATCTATATATAAACAAAGACTGACAAACAACCAATATGCAAAAGAAGATGAATTGGGCAAATAAAAAAAGATAATACTGAGGGCATGTGTTGACCAGTGTGACCTCCACTGTCACCCATAACATCCAGTGTAACCTTCACTGTTACCCATCTCATCCAGTGTACCTCCACTGGATAGTTACACTCTGCCCCAGCAACACTGTGACCTGAACCAAGAACCCACCATCACAGTTGATCTGCAGCTTCCAGAACTTTCTCCACTTTCCATTCACTGATCTTGCAGCCACACCAGGAGGCCACTCAGTTCTTCCTGTGCATGATAGCTCTCTGAAAGTGACCTCCCATGGGCCCGACTCTGCTGCCCGGGAGCTGTTGGGCGACTCCTGATCTGAGGGAAACTCAGTTGGATTGTCCCTGAACTCTCTACAAACACAAGCAAATAGGAGCAGGAGCTGGCCTCTCGACCTCTTTGTGTCTGCCTCACCGTCCAACATGCCCATGGTGATCCATGAAACTCCCTTTCTCTGCCGTTTCCCAGTGAGATGTAAGAACAGGGTTTCAGAACTTTTCATTTGTCTTTTTACCCTTGAGAAGTGCTGATGGATGTGAAGAAATGGGAACAGCTGGGTAGGATTCTCCCTAAGACATCTTCCCTAGGCTAACCCAGCAGTGGTCCATAAGACCATATGACATAGGAGCAGAACTGGGCCATTCAGCCCATTGAATCTGCCCTGCCATTCCATCACGGCTGATTTATTATCCCTCTCAATCCCATTCTCCTGTCTTCTCCCGTAACCCTTGATGCCTTTTCTAATCAAGAATCTATCAGCCTCTGCTTTAAGTGCACCCAATGACCTGGTTATGGTTAAAGTGGAGCTTGATAGGTTCTTGATTCCCTGGCCTCTGCACCTGTCTGTAGCGATGATCAGGAGATGGTGTGACGGTTTTGGTTTATTATTGACATGTACCAAGATACAGTGCAAAGCTTGTCTTGCAAACTGTTCGTACGGGTTAAATGGGCCTCAATGACTGGGTAGCGTGGCAGGTTGAGGTGCTCTGAACCTGATATCGTCAGGAAGCCACTGGCTTCTCGTCTCTCTCAATGGAAGTGGCTTGATGGGAGTGTAGTGGTTAGCATAACTCTACTGAGGCAGTGATCACCGACTGGAGTTCGATTCCCGCCGCTGTCTGTAAGGAGTCTGTACGTTCTCCTGTGTATTTCCTCCAGGTGTCCTCATTTCCTCCCACATCCCAAAAGACGTACCGGCTAGGGTTAGTGAGTTTTGGGCATTCTACGTTGGCACCAGGGACACTTGCAGGCTCTCGATACAAGCAACGCACTTCACCGTAGTTTTGATCTTCCAATATACGTATGACAGAGAAGTAAAGCTAATCTCTATGTCTCTGCTTCAGTTTGTTTCCCGTTCCGTCTCTGCTGGTGATTGTGACCGAGAGGAGGATGGAGGGGCGAGGATAGGGCTGGGGCCATTTGTGGATTCTCCTGTCACCCCTCAACTGCATCCGGCACCCAGGATGGGGGTGGGCAAAGTCCTGATTGTTTGCCTGTGATAGCAGCCACACCCGGTACACTGCTTCGCTGGACGGGCCTCAGACCCCGGTGAGATCGGGACGTTCCTGTCCTGGCACACGAAGTCAGCTCCGACAGACTGAGTGGATGAGATCCAACGGCCAGGAAGGAGATTCTCCAGCACTACATGGAGAGCCAAGAGCATGACAAGGCATAGAAGTCATGGTCATCCACTGCAGCCAGGGAAGACCCCCGTTGTGGCGTCTAGTTGTTCCACTGGACCTGGACCTCCAAGCTTGAGAGAGTGGAACTGCCCCATTGCAAAGGCTTTTCCACTTACAAGCTCTCCTGCACAGGTTTCCTGTCAGTGTTGGATACGAGCGTCAACTCAGCACTGAGAGAGGAAATGGTCAATTCAGCAGCACAGAACAAGCTTTTCTTTGAACTGTGGGAGGAAACCAGAGCACCCGGAGGAAACCCACGCAGTCACGGGGAGAACGTACAAACTCCTTACAGACAGCGGCGGAAATCAAACCTGATCTTAGAGCTGGCGCCGTAAGGAGTTACGAATTAAGAATAATACGCAGACAAATGGGTTTAGCTCGGAAGGGTATCTTGGTTTAGCATGGACTAATTGGGCAGAAGTGTTACGTATATGCAGAGCTACATACTACATTGGAGTGGTAGGATTAAAAGTTTTTACTGAGTGAAGTTAGTAACGGGTACACACTGGGTGCCTTACAATGTGGGTGCTATGAGCCGGGTCCACGAGGATGAAAAAAATACGTGCACTCAGAAACCCAGAAAAGAGCCTCCCGGTGGCGGGGGCCCAGTCAAATCACCGCACAATTGATTGGTCGCATGCGCACTTGCCATATTACCGCAATCGATCTGATACGGTTCACGAGAAGCCTGTTCCTTTAGAAAGACATCCATTTGGAATAGAGATGAAGAGGAATTTCTTGAGCCAGAGGTTGGTGAATCTGTGGAATTCATTGCCACAGACAGCTATTGAGGCCAAGTGAATGAGTATAGTTAAAGTGGTGGTTGATAGATTCGTGACTAGTAAGGGCGACAAAGGTTACTGGAAGAAGGCAGGAGAATGGGGTTGAGAGGGAAAATAAATTAGTCATGATGGAATAGGATAATCTTGATGGGCCAAATGGCCTGATTTGTTCCTATGTCTTATTTTCATGTGGTTCCTGTGTTATACGAGTCTATAATGTTCTTCCTTTGCAGCTAATTAGAACCGCTGGAGTTTCTGAGTTGCTTCTGTACATTGTTAACTGCCTAATATTAATGATTTTGATTCTAGGATTTTAGAGCAGATATGCTGCAGACGCTGGAAATCTGAAACAAAAACACAGTATGCTGGGAATTTTCGACAGGTCAAGCGGCATCCATGGGAATGGAACTGGGGAAGTGAGAAGTTGCAAAGAGCCAGAGGGGTAGAGAGAAGAAACAATGCCTGTGATAGGATGCAAACATAAGGTCAAGCAACAGTCACATTAAAATCAGAAACATAAGGTGGTTTCCTGAGATGGGAGGTTCATAATCAGCTTTATTAACACTGATTTTTGTCACAACATCAGTACAGTAAAAATATTAGTAATTTTCATCAGGACTGGAGAAGAAGAGTAGATGCCAGAATAAAAAGGATGGGGTAGGAGTACAAGCTTTGAAATTCGATTGCTCATTCCTCTCCTCGCCAGCATTTTGTGTGTGTTGCTCTGGATTTCCAGCATCTGCAAAATCTAGGCAATGAAAGATCCGATTTCACGTACGGTCAGTTGTTGCTTTCCAGCTCTGCCGGTGGTATGTGTTACTGGGTGTCAGCCAGGATGTCCTCTGACCTCTGGAGCTGGAATCCCACAGCTCCCACTACCTCTGTCCTATTCCAGCATTCGGGAGGAGGTCTGGAGGACGGTGGGATCCTCAATATGGAACGTAACTGGAGCTGGAGCTGAATCCCATGCCAAGCCCGCAGTTCGTGATTGGAGTTTGAGCTTAGTGAAATGAGGCAAAGAAGCTGTGAGAGGATCTGAGATTCCTGCTGGTAAACTTCAAACCCTGAGCTAATGAACCGAAGGAACTGGTGGACCTCAAACCTTTGTGCTTGTCTGGTCTACCCTGCCCTGCCCTCCCTTCTGCCCCTGGCACTGCGCACTCTTCTCTTTGCGATAAAGCTGAGAGAGCCTCCTTGTTCCTGGGCTAGTGTTCCTTCCCCCAGAGTAGCTGGAGCTGTTCCCCAGGATGGCTGAGGTTGAGAAGGAATAGGCACACAGACCCAGAGCAACACACAGAAAGTGCCGGAGATCAGGCAGCATCTGTGGAGCGTTTCAGGCCGAGACCCTTCATCTGGGCTGGAAAGAAGAGGTGAGATGCCAGAATGGGAAGTTGGGGGGAGGAGGAGGGATACTAGCTGGCAGATGATAAGTGGAGCTAGGTGAGGGGGAAAGGTGGGTGGGTGTGGGAGGGAGGAGGGATGAAGTGAAGAAGCTGGGAAGTGATAGGTGGAAGAAATGAAGAGCTGAAGAAAACAGAATCTGATTGGAAGGGAAAATGGACCATGTGAGAAAGGGAAGGAGGAGGGCACTAGAGGGAGGTGAGGAGAAGAGAAGGAATTAGAACAGAGGTTCCCAACCTTTTGCATGTCATGAACCCCCTGGGTTAGGGGGGAGGGAGCCAGAATGGGGAATGGAAAAAGAGAGAATGGGGGGAAGAAATTACTGGGTTAGAGAAACCAACGTTCATGCTGTTAGCTTGGAGGCTACCTAGAAGGAGGTGTTGCTCTTCCAACCTGAAGTTGGCCTCGTCATGGCAGTAGACGAGGCCATGGACAGACTTGGTGGAAAAGGAATGGGAAGTAGAAGTAAAATGGGTGACCAATGGGGAAAACCCTTCTTAATCTAGCTCTTCCACCTTCCTTTCCAGCCCTGATAAAAGGTCTTAGTCTGAAATGTCCAGTGTTTATTCCTCTCCGTAGGTGCTGTCTGAGCTGCTGAGTTCCTCCAGTGTTTTGTTTATATTGCTCCGGATTTCCAGCAACGGCTGGGTCTCCTGTGTTTAGATACAGCGCCAGTCCGGGAATTCCGATGGTTTGCATTGTTCCGTCCCGCACCTTCCAGTCCTGCTTCCAGGGATCAAGAGGAACTATCCAACCTCCCAGACCTTCTCCCACCTCTCTCTGTGAATGTGTGTCTTCAGTGGGTTACCGGACCGTGACGTTTAACTGTCTCTTCCTGTTGTTGATCTTGCAGCACTGGCTGGATATCTCCAAGTCCATTATTAAACAAATGAAATGTAAGTTTCCAAGTTATCAGTAGTTTTTCTGGTTAAGATGTCGTATCGTGATTAATTCTAAAGGAAGATTCCATATTTTACCTTTCTCTCTGTGTTTTTACCTTTTCCCGTGTTGTTCCTGTGCTCAGTTGTGGAAGAGCGTACTTCCGATCCTTGGGAGAAAATGAAAGGCATAGACTATTTTCTAAACGTGGAGCAAATTGAGAACTCAGAAGTACACAGGGACTTGGGAGTCTTCGTACAGGATTTGCTAAAGTTTCACTTGCAGGTTGAGTCAGTTGTAAGGAAGGTAGATGCAATGTTGGCGTTCATTTCAAGAGGACTAGAATATAAAAGCAAGGATGTGATGCTGAGGTCGTTATAAGGTATTGGCTAGGCCTCACTTGGAGTACTGTGAGCAGTTCTGGCCCCTTATCTGAGAACGAGTGTGCTGACATTAGAGAGGGTTCAGAGGAGTTTTACGAGAATTATCCTGGCAAAGAAACGATTAACATATGAGCAGAGTTTGGTGGCTCAGGGCCTGTGCTCGCTAGTTTAGAAGAATCTCATTGAAACCTATTGAATATTGAAAGGCCCAGATAGAGTGGATGTGGAGAGGATGTTTCCTGCAGTGGGTGGATCTAGGGCCAATGGGCCCAACCTCAGAATAAAAGGACGTTCCTTTAGAACAGAGATAAGGAGGAATTTCTTTAGCCAGAGGATGTGGAATTCACTGCCAGAGGTGGCTGTGGAGGCCAAGTCACTGAATATATTTAAAGCGGAGATGGATAGGTTCTTGATTAGTAAAGCTGTCAAATGTGATGGGAAGAAGGCAGGAGAGGGAAAATAAATAAGCCATGATGGAATGGCGGAGCGGACTTGATGGACTGAATGTCCTAATTCTGCTCCTGTGTGTTATGGTCTTATGGAGTGCTTGAAGTGAGTACTGTAAGTGATACCACTCAGAAAATAGGCCCTTTGACCCATCACGTTCGTGCCAGCCATTCCATACTAATTTCACCTGGATGGCCATCAGGAAACGCTGAAAGAGTTTGGGTTGGGACGGGTGTTTGGAATCACCGTTTCTTGCTGTGAATACTGAGTGATTGTTTGAATTAGAATTGAGCACAATCGTTGGTTATTATGGCCTGCTGTTTGATGACGTTACCATGACCTCGATGAAGCATCTCTGGCTGTCGAGCAGCCAGAAAATCACTTGACTCTCTCCTCTGTTTGGCAGCTCAGCCTCCGTACATCATGTGCTTCCGCGTCAAGTTTTACCCAACGGACCCTTCCATGCTGAAGGAGGAAATAACCAGGTAGGTGTCAGCCACGGTTACTGGGTTACTGTTGCAGACGTCGTCCTGACGGACAGCGTGGGTTTGGTATGCTCTCCTCAAATCAGTGTGACATTTTCCTGCACGTTGTCTAATGGTGGGTCCTCAGGAGGCTGTAGAGGCCAGTCTGGGAGCCACATATTCTGGTGCAGGGTGGGCAAGAGTGATTGGGGCTTTTGGTTGTTCAGCCTCTCCTTCTCATGTATAATAACCGGAGAGTGAGTGAGTGAGAGAGAGAGTGCATTTCCTCACAAGAACAGCAGCTTCCACTTTGTCCTTAACTTACAAATGGATTCCTGCGACGTTCCTCATTCACAGAGGTTTCAGCTTACGGTGTCATTGTTCGAATCCAACATTCCCACTGTTCTGGATGCACAGCAGACTGCAGATGCTAAAGCGATGAGATAAAGATCAGCTTTATTGCTCAGAATCACTGACGTATGTCGTGACATCTGTTGTTTTCTGCAGCAGTAGTACAGAAAATGACAAAGTTAAAAGATATATATATATTATATAGTATGTATGTGTGTGTGTATATATATATAATGGGTATGTAGTATATATATAAAAAGAGAGCAGAATATTAAGGTAGTGTTCATGGGTTCAATGTCCATTCAGAAATCCGATGGCAGAGGGGAAGAACCTGTTGCTGAATCAGGCTCCTGTACCTCCTCCCTGATGGTAACAGTGAGAAGAGGGCATGTCCTGGCCACGTCCACATGTATATCAAAACATGGTGTGAAATGTGTCGTTTGCATCAACAACCCATACAGTTCGAGGATTGTGCTGTTAGTCTTCAAATGTCTCCACACTTCCAGCACCAACATAGTGTGCTCATAATTTACTAACCCTTACTAAGCTGTTCCTTAAGATTGTCATAGCCAGGGGTGGTAGTGGGGCTAAGTTCCCTTTACCTTTTAAATGACATGTGTCTCAAACAGCCTCTGACAGCCAAGACCAGCTCCAGGCCTTCATGTGTGGCTTAGCTATTAAGCCTAGCGTAACCGTTTCTACTGACAGAAGGGCAAAACAGGTTTCTGGCACCTTAAAACCAGTCGCTTCAGGCAGATGGAGCTGGTCAGCCGTGGTTGGCAGCTCATTTAGGAGAAGAAAAACTCAGATCCAGACCTCCGCTGCCCTGTGGCCGTACCCTCTCATGGGGAAGGCTTCGGGAGTAAACGCCGAGGGAAAAATCCGGAGCTGGAGCCCTGAAGGCAGTCCTATGTTGAGTTGAACCCTGACTGGCAACTCCTGCGATGTTTATCAGACCCATCAACTTCTGCTTTAAATATACTCAATGACTTGGCCTCCTGTTTTAATAGCAGACACAGAGAACGTTCCATTGATCCTGTCTGGGGAGGTTACAAGGTTATAAACTTTGGAAAAGAACTAGGAGATGAAATTTCAAAGACGTGAGAAAATTGAGTGTTAGCTCTAGGAACTTTAATCTTTATATATTCTCCATTGGGATGTGGGGATTAGTGGAAGGCTAGCCTTTTAGTTTAGTGGCTAGCACAACTCTTTACAGCGAGAGTGACACGGTTTCAATTGCCACCACTGTTTATGAGGAGTTTGTACATTCTCCCTGTGACCATGTGGGTTTCCTCCGGGTGCTCTGGTTTCCTACCACAGCCCAAAGTTACGAGGAGAAAGTGGAAGAATGGAGTCGAGAGGGATAATAAATTAGCCTGTGATGAAGAGGCGGAGCAGACTTGATAGGCTGAGTACCCTGGTTCTCCAACACACACAAAATTCTGCAGGAACTCAGCAGGTCAGTCAGCATCTATGGAGAGGAATAAACAGTCGACATTTTGGTTCGAGACCATTCACTAATTCTGTACTATGGTCTAATGGTGTAAAATGTCTGGGTTAGGGTCAGTAGTTGTGGGTATTTTCTGTTGGTACTAGAAGCTCGGTGACACTCGTAGTCCTTCCCCCAGCTCAATCCTCGGTGCTGTATGTTTTGATGTTTTGAAGTACATGTGACAACTAAAACTAACCTTTATCTCCGGTTACCCACAAAGGTCCCGGGTGATGGGACTAGGTTGTTCATGATTCTGCTCCCTGAATCCATCCAGTCGATTCCCTCAGTCTCCTGTCTGCATGCCTTTCTTAAATCTACTCTGGACCCAGTGGCCATTATGGGATGATGGTGAGAGGTCCCATTCCTGTGTTATACACAATCTCCTTCACCTGGGTCTCCTTCCTCCCCAGGTACCTGGTCTTCCTGCAGATAAAGAGAGATCTGTATCACGGCCGTCTGCTGTGCAAGACCTCCGACGCAGCGCTTCTCGCAGCCTACATCCTGCAAGGTAAACACCCCCCCACCCTGGCATTGCCCACCCTCCACACCCCCGTCACAACTGCTGGCACGTGTGCAGTGAAACCTCACCATGGCTTCAGCCGATCGTTTGCTGAGCAATGTCTCACAGTCAGCAGGGGTTGCAGTGGTGGGTCAGGGTTAGAGAGCTGGAGTGTGGGGGGAGATCGAGGTCAGGGTTAGAGGGATCGGTGTGGGGGAGGTCACAGGTCAGGGTTAGAGGGATCGGTGTGGGGGAGGTCACAGGTCAGGGTTAGAGGGATCGGTGTGGGGGAGGTCACAGGTCAGGGTTAGAGGGCTGGAGAGTGGGGGAGGTCACAGGTCAGGGTTAGAAGGGCTGGAGTGTGGGGGAGGTCACAGGTCAGGGTTAGAGGGATTGGTGTGGGGGAGGTCGCAGGTCAGGATTAGAGGGATTGGTGTGGGGGAGATCGAGGTCAGGGTTAGAGGGGTCACAGTTCAGAGCTGGGGAGAGGATGTGAGTGAGGGTGAAGGGCTTGGCGTTAGAGTTGTCAGGAACGGGGTGGGGGTGAGAAGTGGGGGTGGTGGAGGGTTGGGCTCTTTTGACGCCAGAGTAAGGTGCTGACCCTGGTTACCCTTCTGCAGAGCTGCTGAGAGTAAAACTGCTGATGGGTCTCCAGAGCAACCGGTGGCTGGAAATTGCTTTGAGGTGGCTGAGGGTGTTTGCCAGGTGCTATATCAATGCACATTGGTGATTGCATTGGTCCCAGATATGGGAAGTCAAACACAGGCTGGCAAATGGGACAGTGATAATGGCAGTCTGAAATCAGGTGGGGGTGGGGTGCTGACAAAGTCAGGGTAATGGGTGGGGGGGAGGTCAAAGCGATAGGCCAGAGTGAGTGCGGCCTCTCGAAACCTCACTCAACGATTCAAACCCTTTGGACCCTGAAACTGCCCCCCCCCCCCCACCCAGCCCCATCCTGGTGTGTGGACCTCCTCCCTGGGTGGCAGATGGTGTGTGGGTGTACAGTATTAACGCAGTGCATGGGGAGGAACTGTGCTTTAATCCACGGTGTCTTCAGTGTGCGACAGCACCCATGATTCTGGAAGGGAGGGCAGCCATCTGTGGACTGGATACTGTGACCCTGTTGTTCTCTCAGATGAGAATTGTCATTGGTTCCACGGGGACCCTTACTGAGACCGACTGTGTGTGCTGTTGACAGACAGACAGACAGACATACTTTATTGATCCCAAGGGAAATTGGGTTTCATTACAGCCGCATCAAGAATAGTGAAGAAATATAGCAATATAAAAGCATAAATAATTAAATAATAATAAGTTAATCATGCCAAGTGGAAATAAGTCCAGGACCAGCCTATTGGTTCAGGGTGTCTGACACTCCGAGGGAGGAATTGTAAAGTTTGATGGCCACAGGCAGGAATGACTTCCTATGACGCTCAGTGTTGCATCTCAGTGGAATGAGTCTCTGGCTGAATGTACTCCTGTGCCTAACCAGTACATTATGGAGTGAATGGGAGTCATTGTCCAAGATGGCATACAACTTGGACAGCGTCCTCTTTTCAAACACCACCGTCAGAGAGTCCAGTTCCACCCCCACAACATCACTGGCCTTACGAATGAGTTTGTTGATTCTGTTGGTGTCTGCTACCCTCAGCTGCTGCCCCAGCACACAACAGCAAACATGATAGCACTGGCCACCACAGATTTGTAGAACATCCTCAGCATCGTCTGGCAGATGTTAAAGGACCTCAGTCTCCTCAGGAAGTAGAGACGGCTCTGCCCCTTCTTGTAGACAGCCTCAGTGTTCTTTGACCAGTCCAGTTTATTGTCAATTCGTATCCCCAGGTATTTGTAATCCTCCACCATGTCCACACTGACCCCTTGGATGGAAACGGGTCACCGGTGCCTTAGCCCCCCTCAGGTCCACCACCAGCTCCTTAGTCTTTTTCACATTAAGCTGCAGATGATTCTGCCCGCACCACGTGACAAAGTTTCCCACCGTAGCCCTGTACTCAGCCTCATCTCCCTTGCTGATGCATCCAACTATGGCAGAGTCATCAGAAAACTTCTGAAGATGGCAAGACTCTGTGCAGTAGTTGAAGTCCGAGGTGTAGATGGTGAAGAAAAAGGGAGACAGGACAGTCCCCTGTGGAGCCCCAGTGCTGCTGACCACTGTCTGACACACAGTGTTGCAAGCGCACGTACTGTGGTCTGCCAGTCAGGCAATCAATAATCCATGACACCAGGACACCTGCATCACTGTCAGCTTCTCACCCAGCAGAGCAGGGCGGATGGTGTTGAACGCACTGGAGAAGTCAAAAAACATGACCCTCACAGTGCTCGCCCTACCAGCCCTGGTGGTCCGGAGAGGTGGGGGGCGGGGTCTGGAAACCAGCAGGATGCAGGGCTTCTATGAGACGGTCAGAGGGACCTCTCTGTGAGTCTCTTTGTTTCACTCTGCCCTCTTGTCCATGGCTCTTCCTCTCTGGTGAGCTGGTCCACCACACTAATGCATTCACAGCCATTTATCTCACCCGGGTCAGTACAGAGGTTGCTCAGACAAGTCGGAAGACCCAGTCTCTTCCTTCCTGTTTACTAAAAGTTGTTCTCAATTGCAGCTGAAATTGGGGACTATGATCCAGGAAAACATCCCGAAGGATACAGTTCCAAGTTCCAGTTCTTCCCCAAACATTCCGAGAAGCTGGAAAGGAAAATTGCAGAGATCCACAAAACGGAACTGAGGTACGGCGATAAACCGTTTATTATTGTCACATGTAGTGGGGTAAGGCAGAAATGTTGTTTGGCAGGTCAGCCACACGGAGCATTTCACTACAACCGTTCATTGGGGAAAAGCAGTGAGAATGCAGAATAAAGTGTTCAGTTACAGAGAAAGGGCAGTGCAGGCAGGCAGGCAGTTCACAGAATGGATGCAAAGAGCAGCTGCAGTACTTTCACAGAGATTGGCGAGGGTGGGGAGTTGGCAATTGTCAAGTGAAGTGGATTGGTCAGACAACTGGAAATTGAGTACTGGGAATGGGGAAGGGATGGAGATGGGATTGCGGGGAGGTTTGTGAACGGGGGTGGTTTGTGAATGGGGGAGGGTTGTGAACGGAGGAGCGTTGTGGACGGGGGAGGTTTGGGAACGGGAAGGTTGTGAACGGGAAGGGTTGTGAATGAGGGAGGTTTGTGAACGAGGGAGGTTTGGGAACAGGGGAGGGGTTGGGAACATGCAGAGAGGTGGGAATGGTGGGAGGGAGGGAGGGAGGAAGGCTGGTGGCCAGCGTCTCAGTGATGGGTTTCTCTCTTGTCCAATGCAGTGGTCAATCTCCAGACATGGCAGAGCTGAACTTTCTGAAGAAAGCACAGATGCTGGAAACCTACGGAGTCGATCCCCACCCCTGCAAGGTAGGGGCAGTGTATGGGTGTGGAACCTGGAGCCCATGCTGATCTCACTCTCACTGATCCCACGGCATGCAGATATGCTTTAAAACACAGAACAATACAGCACAGTACAGGCCCTTCAGTCCATTTTGTTGTGCCAAAAACTTAACCCACTCCTAGATCAATGTAACCTTAACTCCCACATATCCCTCCATTTTCTGATCATCCACATGTGTATCTCAGAGTCTCTTAAATACCCGTAATCTGTCTGCCTCCACCACCACCCGGGCAGGGCATTCCGCGTACTCACCACCTCGAAACCGACCTCGAACATCCCCCAGATACTTCCCAAATTCACTTTAAAACCATGCCCCCTCATATTATCCATTTCCACCCAGGGAAAAAGTCTCCGGCTGTCCATTCTACTTATGCCTCTTATATACCTCTATCAGGTCAGCTTTCATTTTCCTTCGCTCCAGAGAGAAAAGCCCAGGTTTGCTCAGCCTATCCTCATAAGACATTCTCTCTAGTCCAGGCAGCATCCTGGTAAATCTCCTCTGCACCCTCTCTAAAGCTTCCTCATCCTTATAACAAGGCAACCAGAACTGAACGGAAGGCTCCGTGGGGTTTAACCAGAGTTTTATCGAGCTGCAATATTACCTCACGGCCCTTGAGCTGAAATACCTGACTAACGAAGACCAACACACCATACACCTTCTTGACAATTTGTGCACAACTTTGAGGGATCCATGGACTTGGACCCCAAGATCCCCTGTTTCTCCACACTGTTTTGAATGTTGCTATTGACCACATCTACATGGAGCATTGTCGCAGGAAAGTAGCATCCATCATCAGGGATCCCCACCACCCAGGTCATTCTCTCTTCTCGCTGCTGCCATCAGGAAGGAGGTACAGGAGCCTCAGGACTCACACCACCAGGATCAGGAACAGTTATTACCCCTCAACCATCAGGATCTTGAACCAGAGGGGATGACTTAACTTCACTTGCCCCATTTTTGAAATGTTCCCACAACCTATTGACTCACTTTCAAAGACTCTTTATCTCATGTTCTCAACATTTATTGCTTAGTTATTATTATTTCTTTCTTTCTGTATTTCCACAGTTTGTTGTATTTTGCACTCTGGTTAAACGCCAAAGTTGCTGCAGTCTTTCACTGATTCTGTTGTAGTCATTATTCTGTACATTTTTTGAGTATGCTGCAAGAAAATGAATCTCAGGTTGGTATATGGTGACATATATGCACCTTGATAATAAATTTACTTTGAATATTGCTTTCTGGCATTTGTCCTTCAATGTCCCCCATTTCCCCTTCTACATCTCCACTTGCTTTCCTCCGCTCTCTCTCTGCCTCCCACTCTCTTTGCCTCCACTCCTCCCCTCACTCCATCTCCCACACATGAGAGGGAAGATGTGGGAGCTGGAGTATATTGCAGACAGTGTGGGGTTACCCAGTGCAGAAGGAAGAGGGAGAAGCGGTTTGTTGCTCTGGTGGTGTGAGAGTACAGTATGGTGCGGTGTCTGTGGGGGGGAGCAGGAGATTCTGATATCAGTACTGGCATCGCTGTGGTTACAATAAGTGAGAGCTCAAACTCAAGGCCAATCCTGCTATGTATATTTCACAGACTTGAGAGCCTGTAGGTGCTGGAAATCCTGAGCAACAGGATGTTATGTTTTGTAACTTCAAACATGAAATTAATTCAAAGGAAGTCACGGAGTCTGAAATGCAGTGTAACTTTGTGATGATGTGGGTGTAGCACTAGCTTCCATAGTATCCAGGACATCTTCAACAAGCAATACCTCAAAAAGTCGGCATCTGTCATGGAGGACCCCCACCACCCAGGACACGCCCTCTTCTCATTACTAACATCAGGAAGGAGATACAGGAGCCTGAAGACACATACTCAACAATTCAGGAACAGCTTCTTCCCCTCTGTCAGCCGATTTCTGAAAAGACATTGAACCCATGAACACTACCTGACTATATTTTTATTTCTGTTTTTGCGCTATTAATTTAATTTAACTATTTAATATACTTGCTGTAATTCACAGTGTTTTCAGTTATGCATTGCAATGTACTACTGTTGTAAAGACAACAAATATCTCCACATGTCAGTGATATTAAACCTGATTCTGATTCTTCACTTTAAGTGACGTGCGCATGTATCACGTGATAGCGCAATGACGTATGTAAAATGTATTTTTACAATTAACCCATAAATAGTTATTTAAATGAACAAGAATGCTTAATCAACCAATATATATTTACCAGCAACACACACAAAATACTGGAAGAGCTCAGCAGACAAGATGACTCAAATATTATTGAAATATTAAATACACAAGAGGAACCCCCTTTCTTTCCAGTCCTGATGAAGGTTCTCGGCCTGAAGTGTCAACCGTTTATTCCTCTCCATAGATGCCGGCTGACCTGCTGAGTTCCTCCAGCGTTTTGTGTGTGTTATTCCCTTTTTATATCATTGGTTTTCCCTTGTCACTGGCTTCTTTCTCCCTCAGTGATGGGGCAAGTGAAGTTATCCCCTCTGGTTCAAGAGCCTGATAGTTGAGGGGCAGCAACTGTTCCTGAACCTGGTGGTGTGAGTCCTGAGGCTCCTGTACCTCTTTCCAGATGGCAGCAGTGAGAAGAGAGCATGGCCTGGGTGGTGGAGGTCTCTGATGATGGATGCTGCTTTCCTACGATTACATTTCCTGTAGATGAGCTCAGTTGGGTTGGGAGGGTCATTTCCACTACTTCTTGTAGGATTTTCCATTCAAGAGAAACTTACTTTGAACATTTCTCCACAGGACGTCTCAGGGAATGCGGCATTTTTAGCCTTCACGCCGTCTGGCTTTGTGGTGTTACAAGGAAACAAGAGGATTCATTTCATAAAGTGGTGAGTGAGGACAACCATGGGCCACGACCTGTCCTCTGCCCCTGAAACACACCCCTGTCACCGTCCCAGGACTGAGGCTCCTAGTCAACACTCAATTCAATGAGCTACCCGAGGAAGTGGTTGAGGAGGGTGCGTTAGCAACATTCTAAAAGTACTCACAGGTACACAGATAGGAAAGGTTTTGTGGGATCTGGGGTAACTGCAAGCATGTGGAGACTGTTTAGTCAGGGTTCCTGATACTTCATTAGAAGTTTGAAGAGGTTTGGCATGTCAACAAATACATTCAAAAAATTCTATAGTTGTACCGTGGAGAGCATTCTGACAGACTGCATCACTGTCTGATATGGAGGGGCTACTGCACAGGACCGAAAGAAGGCTGTAAATCTATTCAGCTCTATCTTGGGTACTAGCCTACAAAGTACCCAGTACATCTTCAAGGAGCGGTGTCTCAGAAAGGCAGTGTCCATTATTAAGTGCCCCTTTCTCACTGTTACCATCTGGTAGGAGGTACAGAAGCCTGAAGGCACACACTCAGTGATTCAGGAACAGCTTCTTCCCTTCTGCCATCCAATTCCTAAATGAACATTGAATCTTTGGACACTACCTCACTTTTTAAAAAATATACAGTATTTCTGTTTTTGCACATTTTAAAAAATCTATTCAATATACGTATACTGTAAATGATTTACTTATTATTTTTTCAAACTTTTATTTATTATTATTTTTTCCTCTGTTAGATTATGTATTGTATTGAACTGCTGCTGCTAAGTTAACAAATTTCACGTCACATGCCGGTGATAATAAACCTGATTCTGTATGAGTCGGGTCGAATGTCCTGTCTTTCTGCTATGCTGTAAGAAAAATGCAATCCTTCATAAATCAAAGACACTCAAACCCCTAAGAGTCAGTGAGGTTGATAACTGAAGGAATTACAGTCCCCTGTGAAACCAGTCATTGTTTGCATGTGTCTTGTGGGATCTTTGTGTGTACATTGGCTGCTCTTCTCAGGCGCTTTTAGGGTCCCACATCCGATGGCCCTGAGCTTGTGGAGATTGTTAGGTCATCAGACAATGGGATCAGAATCAGGCCATTTGGTCCCATTGAGTCTGCTGCACTCTTCCATCATGGCTGATTTATTCCCCCATTCTCCTGCCTTCTCCCTGTAACCTTTGAAACCCTGACTGATCAAGAACCTATCCACATCCGCTTTAAATACACCCAATGACTCGGCCTCCACAGCCGTCTGTGGCAATAAATTCTACAGATTCACTACCCTCTGGCTAACGAAATTCCTTCTCGTCTCCATTCCTCCTTGCCGGCTGGCTCCTTGCATGCTTTCCATCCGTGCTGGGTTGAGCGTTGAGCTAGCAACTCGAAAAAAATGGGCGAAATGTTGAAATGGGTTGCTGCCCGAGGTGCCACAAGGTGCAAAGTGGAATAACATCCGTTCCTCCTCAGCTCAATTCCTCCACATCTTAGTTCAAGAAACTAAGAAGTTTGTAGAACAATACAGAGGTAACTGTACCATAATTACTGGAAAATTCACTGAACAATTCCATGTACATAGGTGATGAGATATAAAAATACAAGCAACCACAGGAAAGTTAAACTATAAGAAAAGTAACAATTCTCTGTCGCAGTGCAGCAGCGGTCTCTGGTGTAGTTAAAGCAAAGCCCACAGGGACTTTGACAAGCTGACCCTGGTGCTAATGGTATTTCCTTGCTGTCTTCCAGGACTGAAGTAAGCAAGATGAAGTTTGAAGGAAAGACGTTTAATTTATATGCCACTCAGAAAGAGGTGAGTGCTGACTCTGATGAGATCTCTGGAGCTTGTTCTTACAACCTGACTGCAAAACGTTCACAACTTGACCTCCCCAGATATCCAGAGTACGACACATATTCCAACTGTGGTCAGAAACCAACCAGGTGTGGACAACACACGCAAAGTGCTGAAGGAACTCTGCAGGTCAGGCAACAAGGAAATAAACAGTCGACATTTCAGTCCCGTTGAAGGGTCTGGACCTGAAACGTTGACTGTTTATTTCCCTACAGCCTGACCTGCTGAGTTCCTCCAGTATTTGTGTTACTCCGGACTTCCAGCCTCTGCAAAATCTCTTGTGTCTTGGATGTGGATTTGGGATTTCTGGTGGTTTGTCCATAGGAGGTGGGAGTCACTGGTCAGAACAGCATTCTATAAGACCATAAAACACAGTGGAAGAATTAGGCCATTCAGCCCATTGAGTCTGTGCTGCCATCCCATCATGGCTGATTTATTATCCCTCTCAACCCCATTCTCCAACTTCCTCCCTATAACCTTAGACACCCTTACCAATGAAGAACCTGTCAACCTCAGCTTTAAATATACCCAGTGACCTGACCTCCACAGCTGTCTGTGGCAATGAATTCACAGATTCACCACCCTCTGGCTAAAGAAATTACTCCCCATCTCTATTCTAAAGGGACGTCCCTCTTTGTGAGGCTGTGCTCTCGGGACCTAGACTCCCGCACTATTCCAACTATTGGAAACATCCTGTCCCCGTCACCCTATCTAGGCCTTTCAATCGCCCACCAGGCAGGCACGAGCCATCTCCGTGACCCTGGGGCCAGAGAGCTCCATCGCTGCCCTCAGATTCACCCCTGACCGTCAGTAACACTGCGCCGTTCCCAGGTGGAGCAGACAGACACTAGCGGCTGGCACACCAGCTTCCACTCACAGAAGGGACGTTCCATGGCTGACCAGCACTCTGCAAGCCCTTGGCACTTTTGCTGACTTCCTCTGGAGGTGACTCAGACAGCCACCTTCTGCACCAGGTCACCTTTGTACAGGATCTGGGATCGTACTAACCCTAGCCACCTCCATTAGAGAACATGTCTTATGAGGATAGGTTGAGTGAGCTACAGCTTTTCTCTAAGGAGGATGCGAGGTGACCTGATAGAGGTGTACAAGTTGATGGGAGGCATAGTCTGAGTGGACAGCCGGAGACTTTTTGCCAGGGTGGAAATGGCTAATATAAGGGGCCATAATTTAAAGGTGATTGAAGGAAAGTATAGGGTTGTGGGTGCATGGAACACACTGCCGAAGGTGGTGGTAGAGGCAGATACATTAGGGACATTCATGGCGAGATCAGCCTGTGAGATAATGAGGCTGATTTCTGACTCAGTCCCTCATGGGGACTGCGTCTGCCCACTGCTTCTTCCGCTTCGCGGTCAGCAACTCTGTGGGTCTCTCCCCAACACGAGTGGGGGGGGGGGGGTGGTTGTGAGTTTGAAACCTCCAATTGTAACCACTGTGTGATTTATCTTCACATCAGGAATCGAAGATCATTCTGACCTACTTCGCCCCAACTCCTGAGGCTTGTAAACACCTGTGGAAGTGCGGAGTGGAAAATCAAGCCTTTTACAAGTGAGTGCGTTTACTTAGTGAGATGCTCAAATTCAGCCTTGTTCATTCATCAGCTGGACATCGAAACGTGCAGTGAACTGCAACCGACACCACCTACGGACGGGCTGGGGGCAGCCTACGAGTGTCGCCACACATTGCATACCCACAATGTTCAGCAGAACACTAACAACAACAGCGAGACGAGCCCTTTTCTTTCCTCCCTCCCACCCACTCATATAAACAATCATCCAACCCCAGGGCCTCCAGCCTCCAGTGCAACTCACAGACCCAGGACTTTGGTCGTCAGTCCTCAGCTTTCAGCCTTCTAATTGATCTTAGGGCTTCGATCATCCGTATTGAACCCGTCGCCAGGCTTCGAACTCTGGGTTTGCCGATAGTGGGACCCCAAACTCGGGACTCGCTGACTCGTGTATCTAGGGGGTCACTATCCCTCATGTCTCCTGCCCGCACTGACCTCTGATTCCCCAATGTTCAAAGCTGAGACAGACCCTTTGGCCCCTTCGTACTGTGCCCCACTCCTCCACCTCTTCCCATCTTCCTCCATGAGACGATGTGACCACATGGATGTTGGGAGATGGAGTGGCCGTTCGGACTCTGCTCTGGTTATAATATCAACGTCATCTTCCTGCTGACTGAGCGACTTCTGCCACTGTGAAGATATACAGAACGTGCTGTCGTCCTTGTGGAAGAGAAGGGAAGGAACTTCACCCCGTCTGTCATAAACAATGAGCCCTGGAGCTCAATTCTCATGTGGGGGGAAACATCTCCCCCATACCACTGGATCCTGACACTTTTGCGATCCATGGTTCTTCAGAAGTCAAGAATGAGGCTTAAAACCTGTTTCCAATCATTTTATACAGTGTTACCAGAGCAGAGGAGAGGAAGAAGTATAGTGAGAGATAGAAGAAAGAGAAAGACTTACCAATTGTCTCATACCAGACAACTGATAACAGGATTCCAGTGATCATAGTCAACCAATCAGATAGCCAGATTCAGATAATATGATAACCACCACCACCACTGAAGTAAAGAAGGTTCCAGAAAAATGCAGCGGCAAGTGTAACCACTGGCAAACCCGCTGTGTGTGGTCGATTATGCAAAAACACAGGAAAGTCAAACTACAGGCAAAATAACAAATCGACAACCCAATCCAACAGCACCCATCTTGTCAAGACCATCTTTGACTTCCTAAATGCCCACTCCTCCAGCATCTCAATGAGCTGTATGGAAGGGTAACCCAGGTCCTTCTGAGTATCAATGTCTCTGAAAACAGCCTTTCTTTTCATTTACCAGAACCCCATGTTTTTATAACTCTGCTCTGTCCATAAGACCATTAGGCATAGGAGCAGAATTAGGCCACTCAGCCCATAGAGTCTGCTCTGCCATTCCATCAAGGCTGACTTATCCCTCTCAACCCCATAACCTTTGACACCCTGACTAATCAAGAAGCAATCAACCTCTATTTTAAATACAACCAATGACTTGGATTTCACAGCTGTCTGTGACAATGAATTCCACCAATTCATCCCTCTCCATCTAAAGAAATACCTTCTCATCTCGGTTCTAAATGGACATCCCTCTATTTTGAAGCTGTGTCCTCTGGTCCTAGACTCCCCCACCATAGGAAACATCCTCTCCATCTAGGCCTTTCAGTATTTGATAGGTTTCAATGAGATCACCCTTCATCCTGGTAAATGAGACTGTGGTTCGGTAGCATAGTGGTTAGCACAATGCTTTACGATATAGACAACCCGGGTTCAATTCCCACTGCTGCCTGTAAGGAACATGTACGTTCTCCCCATAACTGCATGGGCGTTCTCTGGGTGCTCCGGTTTCCTCCCATGGTCCAAAGACATGGTAGGTTAATTGGCCATTGCAAATTGTCCCGTGATTAGGCTCTGATTAACTCGGGAACGCGGGGCAGCGTGGCTCACAGGGCCAGAAGGACCTATTCCACGTGGCATCTCGATTAATCAATCAATCAGTAAATAAATCGGAGAGATCTGCAACATAATAAGCTGAAAATCCTCTAAACTCCGGGTGGCAGACCTGGGGGCCCTGAGTATTTGCCTTTTTCAGGCTTACCCTCCTCATCAGAAATCATTATTTACTCATTTGAACTGGACCTTTGTAGACCCTTTTTTGTGTTTATGAAGACAATTTCTTTCATGCCTCTGCCAGTTCCCAGTTTTCCACTATAATTTCTTCTGCCTCTATCTGTAAGAGATGCTCACTTACCCCCCCCCACTAGTCTTTTCCTTTTTACATGCTCATAAAATTCCTACTGCCCATTTTTATGTTTTTCACTCATTTGCTCTCGTATCTGTCGATCCTTGGTGAATTCAGAAATGCCTCCAATCCTTGGATTTCCTGCCTCACCTACTGGCCCTTATACTCAATACCATCGTCAAGTTCAACGCCAAGCAAGGTTCAAGTTCATGTTAATTGTCACCTGACTGTACATACATACAGCCAAATGAAACAACGTTCCTCCGGTGCACAGACCATCTATTACACTCTGCACATAAAGCAAAATATTATCAGAAATAAGTTAATAATTGAAAATGCATGTGGTGCACAGCACATGTAAACAGTAAACAGCTCGCTGTCCTAGTGACGAGAGCTCAATAGTGGGGGGGGGGGGGGGGGGGGAGGGGAGGTGTTCATTTGCCTCACAGCCTGAGGGAAGAGGCTGTTTCCCAGTCCGGCAGCCCTAGTCCTGGTGCTCCTGTTCCTCCGTCCTGGTGGTAGTGGGTCAGAGAGATTGTTGGATGGGAGGTAGAGATCCTCAACAATGTGTCAAGCCCTTTGTATTCAATGCTCCCGGTAAATGTCACAAATAGAGGGGGGCTGCAGGAGACCCGGGTGGTCCGATGCTTTCCCACACAATGATGCAATCGTACTGCTGTACTCCATGGTTGGTACTTTTCCCAGTGAGTTTTTCTGCTGTCAAGGAATATTTATGTATCACACATCATTATTAAATCCTTGAAGGCCTGCACTCCAACCCCCCCGCCCCCGACACTCTTTAACGTGGTTTGCCAGTCTAACCCAGCTGATTTGCCCCTTGGACATCCACAGTTCCCTATTTCCTATTTTGAGTCTGTTTCTCGATTGAACTGAACATTAAATTCTATCAGGTTGTGATATTCTTTTCTGGAAGCAGTTTCCTACAAGGTTATTAATTGACCTTTCTGAAAAAGATTTAAAAATGCCTGTTCCCCAGTCAGCTCCTCAACATCTAGAAATACATCCCGCACACATTCCAGGAAGTCGTCCTCTACACTGTTAGTATCGTTTGACTTTCCCAGTCTATTTGTAGATTGAAGACACCATGACTGCAGCACTGCAGACACCTTCAGTTCCCTTCTTGTATCATGGCCTACGTCACCGTCACTGTTCAGAGGCACGTAAACAGTTCCCGTTAATAATCTCGGCCCACTGCTGCTTTTAGCTGCCCCAAGCTGACTTAATACAGCACCACAATCTGCCAAGCCAAACTCTTTTCAAATTAGTGTTCTGATGTCATCCCATTCAACAGCACCGTCCCCACCCCCTCCCCACTCTCTCCTTTCCCTTCTGCCTGCCTACCTAATACACCCAGAGTAACGGAACACTACAGCACAGAAACAGGCCCTTTGGCCCATCTAGTACATGCTGAACTGTTACTCTGCCCAGTCCCATCAACGCACACTCGAACCGTGGCCCTTCATACCCCTCCCATCCATGTACCTATCCAAACTTCACCTAAATGTTACAAACGCACATCCACCACTTCTGCCAGCAGCTTGTTCCACACTCTTACCACCCTCTGAGTGAAGATCCCTCTCACGTTCCCCTTACATATTTCACTTTTGAACCTTAACCTATGACCTCTAGTTCCAGTCAACCCCAACCTCAGTGGAAAAAGCCTGCTTGCGTTAACCCTATCTAAACCCCTCATAAGTATGAATCAGATTTCATATCACGGCATGTGTCGTGAAATTTGTTGTTTTGCAGCAGCAGTACATTGCAATACATGATAATAAAGACTATAAATTATAGTAAGTATATACTGTATATATTAAAAAGGGTTAAATTAAGCAAGTAGTGCAAAAAGTGGAAAAAATAGTGAGGTAGTGTTCATGGGTTCAACGTCCATTCATAAATCTAATGGCAGAGGGGAAGAAGCTGTTCCTGAATCATTGAGTGTGTGCCTTCAGGCTACTGTACCTCCTTCCTGATGGTAGCAATGAGAAAAGGGTGTGTCTTTAGCCAGAGAATGGTGAATTCTTTGCCACAGGCAGCTGTGGGGGCCAGGTCTTTATGTATATTTAAGGCGGAGGTTGATAGATTCTTTGGACTATGGGAGGAAACCGGAGCACCTGGAGAAAACCCAGTTTCCATGGGGAGGACATACAGACTTCGTACAGATGATGTCAGAATTGAACTCTGAACTCCGACGCCCTGAGCTGTACTAGTGTCGAGCTAACTGCTACATTACTGTGGTGCCCTACCATAGTGATTTCCTCCCTGAATCCCAGCAATCTTCCGGAAAATCACAGTTTGACGAAGCTTTTGGTCACCTGACCTGTTTGGGTCGGGAATTATTTTGCATTTGATGACATTTGAAACGTTTTAAAGGCAACATAGTATTCTAACGACAGATTCAGATTGCTTTATGTATGACATGTACATCAAAACAGAGAGTAGATTGCGTTAACAACCAACACAACCTAAAGGTGCAGCCAAGTGTTGTCACGCATTCCAGTAAAAACAAAGCATACCCATCACGTTCAGCAGAACAACGCATCCTCCCTCCCAACCACCCACTCACACACTCAAGCCTCTAGTTCCAGGATTGCCATCTCCAGGCTCTGTCCTCCAGTACCTGGCCCTGGACTCACAGATACCAGGCCTCCTACCTCCTGCCCTTGGCCCTGGACTCATAGATACCAGGCCTCCTACCTCCTGCCCTTGGCCCTGAACTCACAGATACCAGGCCTCCTACCTCCTGCCCTTGGCCCTGGACTCACAGATACCAGGCCTCCTACCTCCTGCCCTTGGCCCTGGACTCACAGACATCAGATCTGTAGATGAATATTAGGGGTTAACAAGATTATCAATGAACCCTTTTGGGGGAGAGGTCTCGGTGTCTAAGGGGGGTCAGGGGGCAGTGCTGGATTTGATGCTCTCTGTCCTCTTGCACAGGTTTGAGAAATCCAGTCAGGTGCGAACGGTGTCCAGCAGCAACATGTTTTTCAAGGGGAGCCGGTTCCGATACAGGTAAATAGTCACAGTAAGTAGAGGTCACTGTGAACTTAATTTCATGAGGAGTGAAAGCAAAACACCAGAGGCTGAATTCCCAACCAGGAAAAGAAAAAATTATTTGCAACACCGACATAAAACGCTGGAGAAACTCAGCAGGTCAGGCAGCATCTATGGAGGGGAAGAAACAGTTGATGTTCTAGACTAGGGGTTCCCATCCTTTTTGACATTCTAGACCAGGGGTTCCCAACCTTTTTGACGTTCTAGTCCAGGGGTTCCCAACCTCCTTTATGCCCTGGACCCCTACCATTAACAGAAGGGTTGGTGGACCACAGGCTGAGAACCCCTGTACTAGACCTTTCACTGGAGAACCGCTAGGTTTATAGAGTCCTAGAAAAGTACAGCACAGAAACAGGCCCTTTGGCCCATCTAGTACATGCTGAAACCCTTTAAACTGCTTATTCCTAATCATCTGCTCCTGAACCATAGTCCTCCATATCTCTGCCATCCATGTACCTACCCAAACTGATCTTGGGTAGGAAGTAGAAACAAGCAGTTTCTAGCGGGGGGTACCTTTGGACACAGGAGCAGAATTGGGCCTTTTGTCCTTTTGGGTCTGCTGTGCTATTTGGTCATGGCTGATTTATTTCCCCCCTCAGCCTCATTCTCCTGCCTTTGATGTCCTCAAATCAAGAACCTATCTACCTCTGCTCTAGTTATACCTAGTGATTTGGCCTCCAAAGCCATTGGTGGCAATGAATTCCACAGATTCATCATGCTCTGACTAAAGACATTCCTCTTCATCTCTGTTCTAAAGAGACCTCCTTGTGTTCTGAGCTTGTCTAGGGATGGGAACTGTGATAACCGTGGATGGGAGATTTCCAGAATTGATGGCGTGGGAGACAATGGCCTGATGCTCCTTAGTGGAGCTGGAGAATCGGAGAAGTTGAGACGGTTGATGTCTTGTTAGCAGTTAGAGATAGAAAGATTCAGAGTGGGGTGTCCAAGAAGAAGAGGAGAGCTGAAGACTGGAGAAGGGGCCTTCATTTGGGGCATGGGGAATCCTTGCCAAGGGTGTAGGCTTGGAGTCAGAGGTGATGGAAGAAGAGTTCGGCATCATGGCAGGCTTGAAACTCATCAAGATGCCCGTGCTGGCCTTTCTGTCCAGTCCTGATGAAGGGTCTCAGCCTGAATGATTGACTGTTTATTCTTCTCCATAGATGCGGCCTGGCCTGCTGAGTTCCTCCAGCATTTTGTTTATATGCCCTGGATTTCCAGCAATGCCTGAATCTTGAATGTTTACAGACATTCCCAGATACTGTTCCCTTTCAGTGTCTGGGAGCTGCCTGGCCTGCTGAGTTCCTCCAGCATTTTATGTGTGTCGCTCGGGAGTTCCAGCAGCTGCAGAATCTCTTCTGGCTAAGTGTTTGCAATGTTCCTATCTCTAGATTGGGAATGTAGGGCTGAAAAAATCAGGAGCTTTTCCCATTTCCCCTTGGGTATGGAGCCAAGACAGTTATCACTGTCTGTGTGGCTCCAGTCCAATACCATGACACCACAGGGAGAACGTGCAGACCGGGTGGCTGGGGTTGTGAGGGAGTGGCACTGCCTGCCACACGGCCACATCTCAGTCAGAACGGGGTGGGGGTGTGGGGCGGCGAGGGAGAATTCGGCCACAACCCGTCGCCTCCCGGTCTCTGAGCCCCGGTTCTGTGGTTGCTGCTTTCAGTGGGAGAGTTGCAAAGGAGGTGATCGAGTCCAGTGCGAAGATTAAGAGGAGCCCGCCGGAGATTCACAGGTAGGAGAGTGCACCTCAGCTGTTCCGAGGTAAAGACTGCTCACATCTCGCTTGTGCTTGTCGTGTGTGACTGCAGAGACGTCTTCCTTCCAGCTCTGTAAATGGAATATTTTTTCATCAGATGCTCATCCAAACATACAGTGAAATGCGTTAACAACCATCACAGTCTAATGTCGTGCTGGGGGCAGCCCACAAGTGTTGCCATGTTTCTGGTGCCTACAATGTTCAACAGAACAACACATGGTCAATGTACACCAACAGCTGAACCCCTTCCTACCCTCCCACCCTCGTTTGGCGATCTCCGTCCCTCATCCTTGATGCCTCCCAACTGCAGTCCTTGAACGGGATCACTGGCCTTAGTCCTCAACGCCTGCAGACCTGATGCCTGTCCTCGTGCATTGTTGGAGTCTGACATCAGGACCTACTGACCAACTCCACTGGCCCCTAACTCCTCTCATCCCTGTTCCTAAACCCTAATCTGTCCCCTAACTCCCCTATTCCTGTCCCTAACCCCTAATCTGTCCCCTAACTCCCCACATTGTCCCTAAACCCTAACCTGTCCCCCAACTCCCCAATCCCTGTCCCTAAACCCTAATCTGTCCCTTAGCTCCCCTATTCCTGTCCCTAACCCCTAATCTGTCCCCTAACTCCCCTATTCCTGTCCCTAACCCATAACCCCTAATCTGTCCTCTAACTCCCCACATTGTCCCTAAACCCTAACCTGTCCCCCAACTCCCCAATCCCTGTCCCTAAACCCTAATCTGTCCCCTAACTCCCCTATTCCTGTCCCTAAACCCTAACCTGTCCCTTAACTCCAGCACTGTCCCCCAAACCATCCCTATGAGCCTGAAGGAATAACCGACTTCAATGGACATCACAGCTCGGCAACATTTTGACCAGAAGGCCCTCTCTAAATCCTATCCAATACTCTTTGTATCACCTGACACACTGATATCCTGGCCATTCTCAGAGATCCCCTTCTTGGCACTGATAGCCCCTATCTCTCTACTCTCTGACCCCTGTGTGGAATCTCCCCATGCACTGTCACACACATGTCCCACACCTGCCGGTGATATCATCAAAGGTTTATAGTTACTGATTATCAGGATGAATGCCAGTCTGGGAGAGAGGGGCTGAATGGCCTCATTCCATTGACAGAGCAGAGCAGCCAGCTGCCTCCGCCCTTCACCCTGCCTGACATGGTGAGACTATCCGAGCTGTAGAGAACGGCAGCTGTCGTTATCTTGTTTGTCCTTCTGCTGTACCATGAATTGATCACATAGGACATCGAACATAGGACTGTTGAGCACAGTACAGGCCCTTTGTTCCAGCTTGCCACGTTAAACTCAATCTTTTCTGCCTGCATATTCAGACTCTCATTCATTTAACGTGTGCATCTTTTGTATTAACAACCAACACAACCCAAGGGTGTGCTACGGACATCTTGCAAGTGTCCCCACGTGTTCCAGCGTCAGCACAGCATTCCCACCACACTCAGCAGAACAACACTGGCAACAACAGAACAACAGCCAAATAAGCCACTTTCCCACCCCTCTCTCTCTCATACACACTCGCACGTGCATTCGCACAATCACATGTACACACACACTCACACATACACACACATTTGCACGTGCGCACACACACGCGCGCCACCAGCGACAGGACAGGCTGCCTCTGGGCCTCCAGTATTTGTCCTTGGCGAGGACTGGAGGCCTGAACTTAACTAGAAGTTAAGAAAAGAAATGGCACTTTGTTTTGCCTTTACATCAGACCTCCAAATGTGCAGCACCTTACACTCTCCCAAATTCAACTTGCTCTGCCGTGTCTTCGACCATGGCTCAGCCGACTCTCAGCCCTGTGCACCTGTGCTCTGTTCTCTCGCCCATCCTAGAATTATATGAAGAATAAAGTACAGAAAGAAGAATGATTAATGAAGTATTAAAAGAGACAAAATAATCCTTATCAACCAATCAGTAGACCACTGCACACAATATACTGCTGGAGGGAGCCAACGTGTCCAGTCTCTCTCCCTCTTTGATGATGTCCTTGTTTCTCTCTCCAGCTCTTAACACTCGCCGTGACCCCATCCTAAGAGAAGATTCCCACTTGCACAAAGAAATTGTCCTTTTTAACAGAGGAGTATCTGTGATACTGTGAGACTCAGAGGCTTTTTGTGGCTGTTAGAGGTGCATTAGGGTGAAGGTTGGTGGAGATGTGGACAGTGTAGAAGGTTGTCATGGGTTACAACAGGACATTGACAGGATACAGAGCCGGGCTGAGAAGCGGCAGATGGAGTTCAATCTGAAAAACATGAAGTGACTCACTTTGGAGGGTCGAACTTCGAGGCAGAGTACAGGGTTAATGGCAGGATTCTTAGCGGTGCAGAACAGGGGGATCTTGGGATCCACGTCCATAAATCAGTCAGAGTTGCTGTACAAGTTGATAGAGCGGTGAAGAAGGCCTAGTGTGTTGTCCTCCATTAGTCTGGGGACTGAGTTCAAGAGCAGGGAGGTAACGTTGCAGCTCTATAAAACTCTGGTCAGATCAGACATGGAGAATTGTGTTCACTTCTGGTCACTTTGAAATAGTAAGATGTGGAGGCTTTAATAAGGGTGAAGAGGAGATTTACCAGGAAGCTGCCTGGATTCGAAAGCTGTATTGTTAAATGTTCATACACTTCCACACCATTTACTTTAATACTTTCCCAAACAATCATGTTTCTCACGATTATCTCCTCTCGAGGCTGTAGACTGGTACTCACACTAAATTCTCAAATCATGCCAGTAGAGCAGTTCCCTTGCACTTTCTCAAGGCACTCCCACATACGAGACTAACATCATTTTGTCTTTCAAACCATTTAGTGTTACACGTTTTGCCTGCATAAAGGAGGAATCAATTTTAACTCTTTCCTTACTCAGATCAGGCCTTGTACCCAGTCGAAGTTGCCCCTCCATCTCCCACGGATCACGGTTGAGCAGTGTGCCGCGGACCCGCCGGAGGGCTGTGCACATCTCCATCATGGAAGGTAAGGCCTTGGGCCTAGGAGGGTGGAGGTGGAGACGGGGAGAGGGTCCTGCCAGGGGGAACTGGGGGCTGGTACTGGAGGTTGGCTCGAGCTTTGCTAGGACAAACAGTGAATCATGGCCAACTGGCACCAATTATTGAGCCCTGTGGCCGCTGGAAGTGAGGAAATTGGAATTAATTGAAAGTGTAAACTGAGTGTGAGACCACAAGAGAGAACGGAGACATTGGAAACACAGAGCATCCCACAGTCCCAATGAAGGGTCTTGACTGTCCATTTCCATCTAGAGTTGCTGCCCGATTCACTGAGTTCCTCCACTTTCTGTGTTACTTAGTTATGAGGTTTATAGGGAGATCCCTCACTAGGGGTAAGACAACCCCCCCCCCCCCCCCCCCACCACCACCCTGGGAAGCAGTTTAAAAGGAGACATCTCGTTGGGGAACAGTTTGTACTCTCTGGAGTTTGTAAGAATAAGGTGAGATCTCATTGAAACCTATCGATTATTGGAAGGCTTATATAGAGTGGATGGGGTGATGATCTTTCCTGTAGTAGGGGAAGTCTAGGACCAGAGGCTAAAGATTCAGAATTGAGTGATGTCCATTTAGAACGCAGATGAGGAGGATTTTCTTCAGCTAGAATTGGTGAATCTGTGGAATTCATTGACACAGAGGGCTATGGAGGCCAAGTCATTGGATATATTTAAACCAGAGATTGATAGATTATTGATTAATCAAGGTGTCAAAGGTTGCGGTGAGAGGACAGGAGAATGGGGTTGCGAGGGATAATAAATCAGCCATGATGGAATGGCAGAGCAGACTTGATGGGCCGAATGGCCTAATTCCACACTCATATCTTATGGTCTTAATTGGAATTGGAAATGATTTATTGTTGTCACTTGTTCCAAGAACATAGAACAGGCCCTTCGGCCCAATGAGTCTGTGCCACCCAATTACACCCCTGTGACTCATCAACCTACTGACCTGTATGTGGGAGGAAACCAGAGCATCCGGAGGAAAACCACACGGTCACAAGGAGAGCGTGCAAACTCCTTACAGACAGCGGTGGAAATTGTCCCCCTTTACCACCTCTCCAGCGTCATTTCCCAGCAGCCTGATATCCACTCTCATCTTTCTTTTCCTCTTTATATATCTGAAAAGTCTTTTGGAATCCTCTTTGATGTTATTGGCTAGCTTACCATCATATTTCATCTTTTTTCTCTTTATGGGTTTTTTATTTGACTTCTGTTGCTTTTTAAAAGCTTCCCAATTCTCTACCTCCCTGCTAATTTTTGCTAAATATCTGTTGTCTCTTTTGCTTTAATGATGTCTTGACGTCCTTTGTCATCCATGGTTGCCTCATCCTCATTTGAGAATATTTCTTCATCTTTGGGATTACTTGTCCTGTGCCTTCCAAATTGCCTCATAAACTCCAGCTATTGCTGATCTGCCGTCATCCCTGCCAGTGTCCCCTTTGAATCAATGTCGGCCAACTCTTTTCTCGCGTTTCTGTAATTCCCTTTACTCCACTGTAATACTGATGCATCTGACTTCAGCTCTTTCTCAAGCTACAGGGTGAATTCTATCATATGATGACTGTCTCTTAAGGGTTCCTTGACCTTAAGCTTCCTAATCAAATTTGGTTCATTACACAATACCCCATTCAGAACCGTCGTTCCTCTAGTAGGCTCAACCACAAGCTGTTCTAAAAAGCCATCTCGTAGGCATACTAGAAATTCTGTCTGGAGATCCGGTACCAACCTGATTTTCCCAATCTACCTGCGTATTGAAATCCCCTGTGACTGTTGTAGCATTGCCCTTTTTACATGCCTTTTCCATCTCCTGTTGTAATTTGAAGCCCACATCCTATCTACTGTCAGAGATCTTATATAACTCCTATCAGGGTCTTCTTAACCCTGCGGTTGCTTAACTCCTACCCACAATGATTCTGCATCTTCGGATCCCATGTCACCTCTCTCTAAGGATTTGATTTCATTTTATACCAACACAGCCATCCCAGCCCTTCTGCCTACCTGCCTGTCCTTTCAATACAATGTGTTTCCTCGGATGTTAAGCTCCCAACTATGACCTTCTCTCAGCCGTGACTCGATGATGCCCACCACATCACACCTTCCAATCTCTAACCCCGCTACAGGATCATCTACCTTATTCTGTATAATGTGTGCATTCAGATATAACACCTTCAGTCCTGTATTCGTCATCCTTCTTTGATTTTGGCCCTCTGTTACACTCTAACCAGTTTATTCCCTATCATCTTCCTGTCCTTTCTCACAGTTACACTACACACATCTAGTTTATACACCAACTCTTCCCCAATGTCTGCTCGATCACCCCGGTTCCCATCCTTCCTGTTAAATTAGTTTAAACCCTCTCCAACATCTCTAGCAAACCTGCTCACAAGTATATTGGACACCCTCGGGTTCAGGTGCAGCCCGTCCCTTTTGTACAGGTCATACCCATCGCAGAGGAGATCCCAATGATCCCGAGATCTGAAATCCTACCCCCTGCACCAATTCATCTGCCAAATCATCCTATTCTTACCCTCACTGGCACGTGGCATGGGCAGCAATCCAGAGATTACTACCCTGAAGGCCCTGTTCCTCAGCTTTCTACCCGACTGCCCGTATTCTCTCTTCCTCTTTCCTACCCATGTCATTTGTACCAATATGTACCACGACTTCCGGCTGCCCGCTCTCCCCGTTTAGAATGCAGTGGACCCGATCCGAGATGTCCCTGACCCTGGCACCTGGGAGGCAACATACCATCCGGGTGTCAGTTTCACGTGCACAGGATCTGCTCTCTGCTCCTCTAATTATTGAATCCTCTATCACTACTGCACTCTTCTCCCCCTTCCCGTCTGAGCCACGGAGACAAGTGCCAGGAAGCTGGTTCTACCCCCCCCCCCCCCCCCCCCCCCCCCGGGAGGTAGCTTCTTCCCAACTGTATTCAAAGTGATATATTTATTATTGACCACGGGATACTCTGCCTATCCCCTTCCCTCTGTTGACTCCAGGTACAAGCCTGTAGCTCCTATCTGTCACCACTTGTTGCCCGTACGAGCTGAAGGTCGTTGAGCTAAGCACCATTTCCTATCACAGTCTCTATGGAGCCACAGCTCCTGCAGATGTGGTGATCAGGGAGACTGGCAGTCTCCCAAAGTTCCCACATTTCACACAGGGAGCATACAACTACCACAGGCTACGTACTAACAGAGAGAAAGCTTACTAAAAACTTACTTCAAACCTCTGCCTGTTGATCCAAAACCGGTCCACTCGAACAGGGGCCTGCTCTGCTACACCTCCCTTCAGTTTCTTGGCCCCAGGCTGACTGCAGCCGGCCGAAAGCACCCGAGCTCTTCATAAACCTGTTGCTGCGTTATATTTTGTGTCTCTGTGTGAGTATGTGTGGTGTGTGTATGTCTGTGTGTCTGTGTGAATGTGTTAATGTGTGGGTATGCCTGTATGTGTGTATATGTTTATATCTGCCTGTGTGAATGTGTGTGTTTATGTGTGTTTGTGTGTGTCTGTGAGTGTGTGTTTATGTGTCTGAGTGAGTGAGTGTGTTTGTGTCTGTGAGTGAGTGAGTGTGTTTGTGTCTGTGAGTGAGTGTGTTATGTGTGTGTGAGTGAGTGTGTTTATGTGTCTGTGAGTGAGTGTGTTATGTGTGTGTGAGTGAGTGTGTTTGTCTGTGAGTGAGTGTGTTTATGTGTGTGTGAGTGAGTGTGTTTATGTATGTCTGTGAGTGTGCTTATGTATGTGTGTGTGTGTGTATATGTTTGGGGAGGGGGTGAATTGGGACCTGCGAGTGTGCAGACCCAATGGGCTTGCCTCATTCTGCTCCTGAATATTAGGGTCCTGTGGACCGACCCTCCTTGCCCGATCCCCCCACCCCGCGGCAGGTGGCCCCCGGAGCTGACGTCCGGATACCGGAGCCGGGCCGTAACCCGACACCGAGCCTGGCAGGGCAGAGCCGAGCCGGGCCGGGTACAGATGGTGACTGCACACGGGTATAAATAGCCGCGGTGTAAGTAACGCGGGTCCTGCTCGCAGCTCCGCCCGGACAGCCGCCGCCGCCGCCATGGTGAAGTGTTTGATCAAGATCACGACCAAGGTGAACGTGCACCTGCGGATGGTGAACCACTGCTGCCGGGATGTGAGGGTCCGGGTCCTCTCCCTCGGCCCGCGGGTCCTCAGCAAGGCGCTGGGCTCGCTGCCGCTCTTCCCCGCGCTGGCGGCGGCCGAACCAGGTAAAGGCGGGTCGGCGAGTGGTGCGTGTCCTCGGCCGGGCTCCATTAGACATTCGACCCATCGAGTCTGTACCATCCCGGCTGATTTATTATCCCTCTCAACCCCATTCTTCTGTCTTCTCTCCATAACCTTTGACGCTTTTACTAATCAGGAACCTATCCACCTCCACTTTTAATATATCCAATGACTTATCCTCCACAGCCTTGAGACCATAAGAAATAGTAGAATTGGGCCATTTGGCCCATCGAGTCTGCTCTGCCATTTCATCATGGCTAATCCAGTTTTCCTCTCAGCTTCAATCTCCTGTCTCCCCCACCCCCCCAATCCATTTATACCATGACCCATCAATGATCTGTCAACCTCTTGCCTTAAACATTCATAAAGACCTGGCCTCCACAGTCATCTGTGGCATTGAATTCCACAAATTCATCATCCTCTGAGTAAAGAATCCTTCTTGTCTCCGTTCTAACTCAGTGTCCCTCCATTTTGCAGCTATGTCCTCTGGTTTTAGACTCTCCCACTATAGGAAACATCCTCTCCACATCCACTCTATCAAGCCCTTTCAATCTTCTATAGGTTTCCTTGAGATCCTCCCTCAATCTTCTGAACTCAGTGAGGACAGGCCCAGAGCCATCAAACACTCCTCATGTGTTAACCATTTTATTCCTGGAATCATTCTTGTGAACCTTTGAAGCCTCTCTAATGTCAGCAAATCCTTTCTAGATAAGCAGTTTTGGCCACCTAATTTCAGGAAGGATATTAATAAGGTTGAAAGAGTGCAGAGAAGGTTTACAAGGGTGTTACTGGGACTTGAGAAACTAAGTTACAGAGAAAGGTTGAATAGGTTAGGACTTTATTCCCTGGAGCGTAGGAGAATGAGGGGTGATTTGGTAGAGGTGTATAAAATTATGATGGGTATAGATAGAGTGAATGCAAGCAGGCTTTTTCCACTGAAGCCAGGGGAGAAAAAAACCCAGAGGTCATGGGTTAAGGATGAAGGGGAAAAGTTTAAAGGGAACATTGGGGGGGGGGGCTTCTTCACGCAGAGAGTGGTGGGAGTGTGGAATGAGCTGCCAGATGAAGTGGTGAATGTGGGCTCACTTTTGACATTTAAGAAAAACTTGGGACAGGTATATGGATGAGAGGGGTTTGGAGGGATATGGCTCAGGTGCCGGTCAGTGGGACTAGGCAGAAAAATGGTTTGGCACAGCCAAGAAGGGCCAAAAGGCCTATTTCTGTGCTGTAATGTTCTATGGTTCTATAAGCAGCCCAGAACTGCTCACAATACTCCATGTGAGGCCTCACTAGTGCCTTATTAAGCCTTAGGCATTACATCCTTGCTTTTATATTCTAGTTCTCTTGAAATGAATACTAACATCACATTTGCCTTCCTCACCACAGACTCAGCCTGCAAATTAACCTTCAGGGAATCCTGCACCTTGGATTTTTGAATGATCTCCCAGTTTAGAAGAGTCAATGCTTTTGTTCCTTCTACCATAGTGCATGACCGTACACTTCCCAACATTGTATTCCATCTGCCACTTCTTTGCCCATTCTCCTTCTCTGCAGATTCCCTGCTTCCTCAGCACTACTTGAATCCCGCCACCCCCCCACTCATCTTCATATCGTCTGCAGACTTGACCACAAAGTCATCAGTTCCGTCATTGACATTAAAAGGTGTCCCAACAGACCACTAGTCACCAACAGCCAACTAGAAAATGCTCCCTTTACTCCTCTTCTTTGCCTCCTGCCTCTCCATGATAGAATTTTTCCTGTAATATCGCGGGTTCTTGTCAAGCGGCCTCATGTGCAGCACTTTGTCAAAGGCCTTCTGAAAATCCAAGTGCACAGCATCCAGTTACTCTCTTTTGTCCATCCTGCTTGTTATTTCCTCAAAGAATTCCAACAGATTTGTCGGGCAAGATTTTCTCTTGAGGGAATTGTACTGCCTGTTTTATCATGTGCCTCCAAGTACCCTGAGACCTCATCCTTAACAAAAGACTCCAGCATCTTCCCAACCACTGAGGTCAGGCTAACTGGCCTATAATTTCCTTTTTTTCTGCCTCTTTCCCTCCTTGAAGAGTGGAGTGACATTTGCAAATTTCCAGTCCTGCAGAACCAAGCCAGAATCTGGTGACTAATGCCTCCACAATCTCCCAAGCCACCTCTTTCAGAACCCTGGGGTGTAGTCCATCTGCTCCGGGTGACTCGTGTGGGAGGAAACCCACCTGGTCACCGGGAGAACACACGAACTCCTTGCAGACTGCAGTGGGAATTGAACCCCGATCACCGAGCTGTTAATGTGTTATGTGAGCATCTGCGCTACCGTGCTGCCCTGTAACGAACTCTGTAATCATCCAGGGAGTGGTCTGTACGGGGAACAAGCTGCCAGAAGAAGTGGTTTAGGAGGGTGCATTAGCAATGTCCTAAAGGTACTTGGACAGGTAGTCGGACAGGAAGGGTTTAGTGGAATCTGGGCCAAACTCTGGTAAGCGGACTAACTTGGTCAGTAAGGATGTGCTGGGCCAGAGAGCCTGTCTCTGTGCTGTATTACTCTGTGCCAAAGAAAAATGGCTTCGTAAATCAAAGACTGAAACCCCAAAGAGCCCAGGTGGCTGGTGCTGTGAAGTGTTAGGCTAGCCACTATGCGGCCACGCCACCTGAACGCTGGCGTTGATTCGGTCTCCGCTGAATCTCCACCCACTCTGCAGGCAGCGTCCCACAGAGCATCCCTGACCCTAACTGCTGTGGGTTTGGACTTGCGTTCTGCCCTGTTCTGGTCACCATGAAACAGTAATGTTCTCACTCCCCATCATCGCCACTGAAAGGAAGATCAACTGTGCTTTCCAGGGAAATTTGTTGATGATGTGATGTTGGCAAGGGAACTCTTTTCAACTCTGTCATAGAGTACTACATTCCAGAAACAGGGCCTAATCTGCACCGAACTGTTACTCTGCCTAGTCCCATCGACCTGCACCCGGCCCACACCCCTCCCATCTACGTACTTGTCCAGACTTCTCTTAAATGTTGAAATCAAACCCGCATCTACCACTTCCGCTGGCAGCTTGTACCTCACTCTCACCACACTCTGAGTGAAGAAGTTCCCCCTCATGTTTCCCTAAGCATTTCATCTTTCACCCTTAACCCATGACCTCTGGTTGTAGTCTCACCCAACCTCAGTGTTTACCCTATGTATACCCCTCATAATTTTGTATACCTCTGTCAGATCTCCTCTCAGACCCTGATGCTCCAGGGTCCTGCCGACAATCTCGGTCTTCAGTCAGAGTTATGCCTGTGACAACATTTTGACAGTCAGTAATGGTTCTAAAGCGGCCTTTTCCTCCTCACAAGTTACGTTTATCTTGACAGTGCAGGGACAGCAAGTCAACAGTAGCTAATGATTTAAAAGCTGAGTCTCAGGCCGCCTGGTTATTCAAAACTCTAAATCTCTGAGGATTTGAATTATTCATCACAAACTCTTGGATCAGAGGAACTGTACCCTGAGGCCTGATTTCCATGTGGACCATTGGACAGTGATCAGGTGCAGGAAGCCTGGCGGCTTAGTTTAATCCCTGACCCACAGCACACTGATGTCAGTAATAGTCCACCACCTCTGCATGAGATCAGGGCTTTGTATAGTTCAAAAATCGAATCAGAGGATGTGGTGTGTGTATCTGAGTGGCTTTGTGTGTGTGTGTATGTGTGTTGAGGCTCTGTGTTTGCGAGTTATTAAACGAGTGTCTTTATGTATGAGGGTTTGCATGTTCAGTGTATGTGTGTGTGCGCTCCCTTGTGTCTCTATGTGTGGGTCCATGTGTAGCTGCGGGCAGTGACATAACTTCTGCAGTTTGGCTGTTGAACCGGGTGACTTTCCCTCTCCCCATCACTCAGTGAAATGCGTGAACGGTACAGGCGTAGGACATCTTGCACACCGCTCTCATGGCCCAGGTCATGCACTGTGAGTATTCGGGACCCCGGGAACGCAGAGGACAGACCTTGTCCTGAAGCCCACAGATCAGTGGCGAGAGTTGGTGTCGGCTCTAGGGAGGGACTCGCTAACAGAACCAGGAATGGCTCTAGTCTTGAAAACACATTTCCAGCATCCGCAGACTTTCTTGCGTTAGAGATTCTGCAGATGGTGGAAATCTTGAGCAACACACACAAAATGCTGGAGGAACTCAGCAGGTCAGACAGCATCTATGGAGAAGGAATAAATAGTCAACCTTTTGGGCTGAGACCCTTCATCAGAACTGGAAAGGAGAAGAGCCAAAATATGAAGATGGGGGAGGGAAGCAGTACAAGACTGCTCCTTCTCCCTTCCTTTCCAGTCCTGATGAAGAATCTTGGCCCAAAACACCAACTATTAATTCCCCCCTGGTAGATGTTGCCCGACCCACTGAGTTCCTGCAGCATTTTGAATGTGTTGATCCAGGGTTTGAAAGTTTTTGCATTTACATCTGGTACATTGTGAAAAGTTTTAATGTGGCTCAGAACAAATTCCCGGGACCAGTGGGTACTCATAACTATCAACAGCCATGGGTTCCCAGTATGGGACGATGCAGACAAGGGTTATTTCCAGTGCAGTGGAGTCACAGATGGCCCTGGACTCTCTCTGTGGGTGACACAGGCAATAGACTGTTGCTGAGACCAGGCCTCCTTTCCCATAAGACCGTTTACCATGACAGGAGCAATGAGTCTGCTCCGTCCTTCAATCATGTCTGATCCTTTTTTATTCCCCCTCCTTAGCCCACTCCCTGGCCTTCTCTCCGTAACCTTGGGTGCCGTGGCCAATCGAGAACTTATCAAGCTCTGCCTTAACTACACCCAACAACCTGGCCACTACAGCTGCCTGTGGTAACAAATTCACCACCCTCTGGCTAAAGAAAATTCTCCACATCTGTTTTAAATGGATGCCCTTCTATACTGAGGCTGTGCCCTCTTGTCCAAGACTCACCCACCTTGGGAACATTCTTTCCACATCTACTGCGTCTGGGCCTATCAACATTCGAAAGGTTTCAATAAGATCCTCCTTTCATCCATCTGAATTCCAGGGAGTACAGACCCAGAACCATCAAATGTTCCTCGCATGATAACCCTTTCATTCCTGGAATCATCCTTGTGAACCTCCTCTGAACCCTCTCCAATGCCAGCACATCGTTTCTTAGATGCAGAGCCCAAAACTGTTCGCAATACTCAAGGTGAGACCTCATCAATGCCCTCTGAAACCTCAGCATTTCATCCCTGCTCTTGTACTCTAAACCTCTTGAGATGAATGCTAACATTGCATTTGCGTTCCTTATCACAGACTGCAAGTTAACTTTTAGGATGTTCTGCACAAGGACTCCCAAGTCCCTTTGTGTATCATTCTTTTTTGGATTCTCTCTGTTTAGAAAATAGTCTGCACATTTATTTCTTCTATCAAAGTGAATGGCCATGAATTTTCCAACATTGTATTTCATTTGCCACTCTCTTGCCCATTCTCCTTATCTGTCTGTGTCCTTCTGCAGCCTACCTGTTTCCTCAACACTACCTGTCCCTCCTCCAATCCTCATATCATCTGCAAACTTGGCAACAAAGTGATCTATTTCATCATCTAAGTCATTGATATGCAGCATAAAAACAAGTGGTCCCAACATCGACCCCTGCGGAACACCACTAGTCACTGGCAGCCAACTAGAAAAGGATCCTTTTATTCCCACTCACTGCCTCCTACCAATCAGCCAATGCTCTAACCATGTTAGTTAATTTCCTGTAATACCATGGGTTCTTAACTTGGTAAGCAGCCTTCTGTGTGGCACCTTGTCAAAGGCCTTCTGAACATCCAAATATGCAACATCCACTGCATCCCCTTTTTCTGCCCTAGTCATAATCCCCTCAAAGAATTCCAACAGGTTTGTCAGGCAGCATTTTCCCTGGAGGAAACCATGCTGACTTTGTCCTATCTTGTCCTGTGTCACCAAGCATTCCATAACCTCATCCTTAACAATTGACTCTAACATCTTCCCGACCACTGAGGTCAGACTAACTAGTCTATAATTTTTTTTCTGCTGCCTCCCTCCTTTCTTAAAGAGTGGAGAGATTTTTGCAGTTTTTCAGCCCTCTGGCACCATGCCAGAGTCCAATGATTCTTGAAAGATCATTTCTAATGCCTCCACAATCTCTACCGCTACCTCTTTCAGAACTCTAGAGTGCAGTTCATCTGGTCTGGGTGACTTCTGTACCTTTAGGTCTTTCAGCTTTTTGAGCATCTTCTCTCTTGTAACAGTAACTGCACCCACTTCTCTTCCCTCACACCATTCAATAACTGGCACACTGCTAGTGTCTTCCAGTGAAGACTGATGCAAAGTACTGATTTAGTTCATCTGCCGTCTGCTTGTCCTCTGGCCTCATTTTCTAGCGATCCTATATCCACTCTAATCTCTCCTTTGTTTTTATATACTTAAGAAAGCTTTTTCTATCCACTTTGATATTGTTTGCTAGTTTGTTTTCATATTTAATCTTTTCTCTCCTAATGATTCTTTTGGTTGCTTTCTGTAGGTTTTCAAAAACTTCCCAATCTTCTATCTCTCTGCTCATCTTTGCTTTGTTGTATGCCATTTCGTCTGCTTTTACTTTAGCTTTGACTTCCTTTGTCAGCCATAGTTGTACTATATTGCCATTTGAGTATTTATTTGTTTTTGGAATAAATCTATCCTGTACCTTCCTCATTTTTCCCAGAAACTCTCACCATTGCTGCTCTGCTGTCATCCCTGCCAGCATCTCCTTCCAATTTACTTTGGCCAACTCCTCTCTCATACCACTGTAATTTCCTTTACTTCACTGAAATACTGATATGTTAGACTTTACTTTCTCCCCATCAGATTTCAAGTTGAACTCAATCATACTATGATCCATACATTCATACATCCATTCATGCCTTGTAAGGATTCCTTTACCTTAAGCTCCCCAATCACCTCCAGTTTATTACATAACGCCAATGCAGTCTAGCCAATCCCCTAGTAGGCTCAACAACAAACTATTCTAAAAAGCTATCTTGGAGTCATTCGACAAACTCATCTCTTGGGGTCCATTACCAACCTGATTTTCCCGATCTGTCTGTATGTTAAAATCTCCCATGACTATCATAACATTGTCCTTATGACATACCTTTTCTATTTCCCATTGTAATCTGTGGTCCACATTCCAGCTATTGTTGGGAGGCCTGTATATAACTGCCATCTGAGTCCTTTTACCCTTGCGGTTTCTTAATTCAACCCAAAAGGATTCAACATCTTTTTTACCCTATGTCATATCTTTTTAATGATTTGATGCCATTCTTTGCCAGCAGAGTTACGCCACTCCCTCTGCCTACCTTTCTATCCCTCTGATACCTTGGACATTCGGCTCCCAACTACAACCATCCTTTGGTCACGATTCAGTGACAGCCACAACATCAACAATCTGTAAAAGTGCAACAAGATCATCCACCTTATTTCTTATACTCTGTGCATTGAGTTATAACACTTTGAGGGCTGTATTCTGCATCCCTAATGCACTAATACTCACCCTGCTGGCTGCAATTTTGTCCTATCATCTGCCTACCCTTCCTGACAGTCTGACTGCATACTATGTTTTTTTTTAACCATCCATCCGATCCTGACTCCCTTCACTCCAGGCAGTTTAAACTGAATTAAAATTCCCCAAGAGTTCATAGAGTCATTGAGTACTCCAACACAGAAACAGGCCCTTTGGCCCATCTCATCCATACCAAACTTATTCTGCCTCGTCCCATCAAGCTGCACCCAGACCATAGCTGGACATACCCCTCCCATCCATGTACGCATGAAAACTTCTCTTAAATGTTAAAATCAAACCCACATCCACCACTTCTGCTGGCAACTCGTTCCACACTTGCACCTGCTGCGTGCAGAAGTTCCCCCTCAGGTTCCCCTTAAACATTTCACCTTTCACCCTTAATCATGATCTCCAGTCCTTTTGTGTCCCTGATAATGAGTTGGAACAGGAGCGGCTCAGGATACTGGGAATCGACCCCTGAGCACAACCTTCACCTGGAGTGGGGAAAGGCTGTGTACCACAGTTCCTCCTGGGGTGCGGGGATTGGTCAGAAAAGCGGGAGCTGGAATGGGGAAGGTCAGGGGACGGAAGATGCCGGAGTTCAGGTTCGAGGAGAGAAAGGTTGCAGGAATTAAAGCGGTGATCAATCCCCAAGTGATGGGATCTGTCACTTGTGCACTGGGGTCTGTCCAAAGACAGCTCAAGTGCACCCTCTGTAGAACGCACTGCAAACTGCACCCTAACACACACACACCACCACACACAGACAGACACATTCAACCCCTCACGCCACACAAAATGTCGTAGGAACTTGGCAATAGAGCCACAGAGTACTACAGTACACAAGCAGGCCTTTTGGCCCATTTAGTCCCCAAATTATTATTCTGCCTACTCCCATTGAACTGCATCCACTCCATAGCATTCCAAACACCTCCTATCCATGGACCTATAAATAACTTCTCTTAAATGTTGAAATCAAGCCTGTATACAAACTCTCGCCACCCTCTAAGTGAAGACGTTCCTCCTCATGTTCCCTTTAAATATTTCACCTTTCACCCTTAACCTATGACCTAAGCCAAGGAGCATACATTGGGGGGGGGGGGGGTGTTAATAAATAGTCACTGTTTCAAGCCTAAACCCTTCACCAGGACTGGAAAAGAAGGGAGCAGAAGCCAGAATAAGAAGGTGGGTGGGTGGGTTTTCTTTAAGCTTTATTTCAGTGGCATTGGTGCGGTGGATATGCCAGGTTCTGTGAGCCTTACACAGTTCACCCACTGCTGCTCTGGTCTAGTTTTTCAAAGCCACAGATATCGGGTGGGGGGGCGGGGTGCGGGGAGGTGGAGAAAGAGAATCATTCACAGGGGAATTACAGGTGGCGTCTGACAGGATCAGTCAGAAACACTAGATATTTTGCAGATGTTGGAAACCCAGAGTAACACACAGAAAATCCTGGAAGAACTCGGCAGCTCAGACAGCACCTATGGAGAGTGCTCCTGGTGCAGCCTTCTCTACGTTGATGAGCCCCATTGTAAATGGGGGAAATCGCTTCATTGAGCACCTCCGCTCCAATTCCCATTCCTGTTCCAACATGCTGCCCCACGGCTTCCACTTGAGCCACGATGAGGCCACCCTCAGGGTGGAGGAACAACACTTCATATTCCGTCTGGGTAGCCTCCAACTTGATGGCGTGAACATCGATTTCTCCGTCCAGAGAGAAAAAAATCCCCTCCCCCCTCCTCTAATTCATCTGTTTCCTACTCTGGCCTTACTTCTCACTTGCCCATCACCTCCCCCTGGCCTACACGTTCTCCTATGGTCCACTCTCCTCTCCTATCAGATTCCTTCCTCTCCAGTCCTTTACCTTTCCAATCCACCTGGCTTCACCCATCACCGTCCAGCGATCCTCCTTCCCCTCCCTCCCACCTCTTTATTCTGGCATCTTCCCCCTTCCTTTCCAGTCCTGATAGAAACAGAAAACCTACAGCACAATACAGGCCCTTCGGCCCACAGAGTTGTGCCGAACATGTCCCTACCTTAGACTTCAATAGGCTTACCCTTAGCCCTCTATTTTTCTAAGCTCCATGTACCTATCCAAAAGTCTCTTAAAAGACCCTATCATATCCGCCTCCACCATTGCCAGCAGCCCATTCCACACACTCACCACTCTCTGCGTAAAAAACTTACCCCTGACATCTCCTCTGTACCTACTCCCCAGCACCTTAAACCTGTGCCCTCTTGTGGCAACCTTTGCAGCCCTGGGGGAAAAAGCCTCCGATTATCCACACGATCAATGCCTATCATCTTATACACCTCTATCAGGTCACCTCTTATCCTCCTTCACTCCAAGGAGAAAAGGCCGAGTTCACTCAACCTATTCTCATAAGGCATGCTCCCCAATCCAGGCAACATCCTTGTAAATCTCCTCTGCTCCCTTTCTATGGCTTCCACATCCTTCCTGTAGTGAGGCGACCAGAACTGAGCACAGTACTCCAAGTGAGGTCTGACCAGGGTCCTATATAGCTGCAACATTACCTCTCAGCTCCTAAACTCAATCCCATGATTGAAGGCCAATACGCCATACGCCTTCTTAACCAGAGTCAACCTGCGCAGCTGCTTTGAGTGTCCTATGGACTCGGACCCCAAGATCCCTCTGATCCTCCACACTCCAGTCTTACCATTAATACTATATTCTGCCATCATATTTGACCTACCAAAATGAACCATCTCACACTTATCTCGGTTGAACTCCTTCTGCCTGAAGGGTCTCTGCCCGAAACATCGACTGTTTATTCATTCCCGTAGATGCTGCCTGACCTGCTGAATTTCTCCAGCATTTTGTGTGTGTTTGTTGCTCTGGTTTTTCAACATCTGCAGAATTTCTCAAGTTTAGGAATAAATAGTTTATGTTTTGTTCCTGATGAAGGGTCTCGGCCCAAAACGTCGACTCTTTAGTCCTTGTGTTCCTCCGGCATTTTGTGTGCGTTCAGTCAGGATCGGGGAGAGATTCAGATGTGTGAGTTGAACTCAGGGACGCCCCACCCTGGCGCAGGTTTGGACAGTTCACGTTCAGAAGGGTCCGACTGGCCTCTTCAGAGGGGGCTGAGTGCTGGCGTCACACGTCAGCCAGCCTGGGTAAGGACGGGATCGACTCCCCTGTACCAGGTGGTTCGAGGGCACTTTGGAGTATAGTGTGCAGTTCCATTACAGGAAGAATGTGGAGGGTTCAGAAGAGGTTTACCAGGATGTTAACTTTCCATCTTACGAAGAGATCTTACCATCTTATGATATAAAATGATGAAACTCGGGTTGTTTTCTCTGGAGGATCAGGGGAGACCTGGCAGAGACTCATCAGATTATGAGAGACAGACAGGGTATAAATGTCAAGCACGAGAGGGCATAGGTTTAAGGTGAGAAGGGGGTGTTTATAAAGGAGACGATTTTTCTCAGAGGTGGTGGGTGCTGGAACGCGCTACCAGGGATGGCGGTGGAAACGGATACATAGCAACATTTACGGGGCATTTCAACAGGCACGTGGGCAGGGAATGGAGGAATGTAGATCATGTGTAGGCAGTAATGTTTAACTTGGCATCAAGTTCAACCGTGGCGGGCCGAAGGGACTATTCCAGTGCTGGGCTCTTTGTTCCAGATATCCTTCATTGAATTTAAACTCCCAGGCAGTCATGGTGAGATTCGAGCTCGTGTTTCGGGGTGCAGGGCTGGGGTCCAAGATAATGGTGGGAGAGATTGGCAGTACAAGCGAAGTTTTGTCCGTGCGCAGTTGTAACCTGTGGGAGGTAGAAACTGGGCCATTAAAGGGCACTTGGGGAAGGAATTTGCAGGGTCATGCTGGCTTGGACCCGATAGCCTTGATCTGATTTGCTGCCGTGTCTCTGGTCAGGTACCTTTCCACGCAGGTTCTGAGCGGCCAAGGACCTCTCGTTAACGGTACCGGTGTCTGTCTTCCAGGACTGGAATCTCTGCGGGATAGCGCCCACTCTACGCCCGTGAGGTCCAGCTCCCACACGGACAGCTTCGTCACCCACTCGGGGAAGACCCCTGCCGCCGAGGGCAATGAGCGGACGTCGGTGATAGCGGACGAGTCGTACAGCCCGGCCTCCAGCGTCCTGCCGACCCCGGTCTCGGAGCCCGGCCTAGAGTACGTCCTCCCCCAGCAGGACCACAGCGGTGCCGGCAACTGTGGCATCGAGGAGGAGAAAGGGAGCGAGGTGGGAGCGGCGGCAGAGACAGAAGAAGGGGGCAGAGGGTCTGCTGCCTCGCCTGATGGCGTGAGTGAGAGGGAACAGGTGAATAGATTTGTTTTAAGCGTGGCCCGTTTGCTGCTGGTGACTGTCGGACTACTCTTTGCCTTACTCATCCTCCTGATCGCTCTAACAGAGTCAGATATTGACGTAGCGTTTTTACGTGACATACGCCAGACCCCTGAGTTTGAACAGTTCCATTATGAATACTTTTGTCCCCTCAGACGATGGATGGTCTGCAAGGTACGCTACGTGCTAAACCTTCTCATTGACACATGACGGCGCCCAGCCGGAGAAGTCAGCCCAGGGACACTGAGAAGACGCGACGAAGTCAAGCTCCCCCTCTCCCCTCTCTGTGGCACCATCCATGTCTAATGGGTGAATTCAGCTGCTGCCGGGGAGACTTTTTGACTCAACGAAATTCCGAGAGGAGTTGTAAACCACATTCAACCATTGCCCTTTTTGCCCAGACCCTACACCTTCTAAGAAGCTCTTGGACTGTTGTGCTATATAAGGTCTATTAGAGTAAGCGATTAACTATTAGTACCCACAGGAACTGAGTAACACTGTATGGAGTTTTCGTTATTGTGATGTTAAAGAGGTGTGCTGTCTTCAGACTTGAATAAAGGTACCAAGACTACCCCATGATATAATATTAGAGCAGGTGGGTGTCTCGTATCTAAATATACTAAACAGTGACAAAATGCTCCCTCAAAATTGTAACATTTTAAATGTTTGTTAATTATCTCCTTGTAATATTTTGACAAAAGAATTATTTTGATGATGATAACGGTGTTGGATCCCGATGCTTTTGTGATCCAGGACTGAGGCAGGAAGCTTGCTTACGGCCGTTTTGTCAAGAGTTCCAAGAACTGAAAACGAAGAACAAGGAGCTGAGAGAACAAAGAGAAAAATGAAAAAGAGGTGGTGTTTGTCTAATACTCTTGAGTTATAACACAAATTCCAGTGAAACAATTAAAGATTCAAAGTATATTTATTATCAAAGTTTGCTTAAAGAATGCAACTCTGAGATTTGTCCTCCCGCAGGCAGCCGCCAAACAAGTAATCTATAAAATAGCCAGATGCAAGTGACGTGAAAACTGACAACTAGGAAGCTTCTAGAAACACAGAGATGCAACTGTACCGTAATAACTGGAAAATCCACTGAACAATTACATGTATGTAAGTAATAATGTAAAAATATAAGCAAGCTTAAGAAAGTTGAACTACAAAGAAAATAACAATTCTGCCCCCTAATCCAACAGCTTCTTGGGGTATCCCAGAAAAAAGATTTTTTTCGTACTGATTAGAGGACACTGTACATGCAAAATCCCAGACAGGGTAATGGAACATTGTTTGGTCAGTTTTTAAGGCTGGAATGAAGGGAAGTTGAGTTAATGTGTGATATGTTCCTTTTCAACAAGCATGTTTAAACGACACAATGCCACAGACCACAGTACCTCAATCCGTTAAGTTGAAGGATTTATTGTGCAGTTTATATATGGGGGTGACTGATAAGTTCGTGGCCTAAGGTAGGAGGAGTCAATTTTAGAAAACCTAGCACATATATTTTTCAACATAGTCCCCTCTTACGTTTACACTTAGTCCAGCGGTCGTGGAGCATATTGATCTTGGACCCCCAGGAAGTGCCCACAGCAGGGGTGATTGATAAGTTTGTGGCCTAAAGTAGGAGATGAGTTACTATAGGACTGATGTTGCATCCTGACCCAAACTGGAGAAGGACAGCAAGGTTTCTTTCCTGAAGGTCAGTGGTGAACAAGATGAACATTAAAACACCAGATCAGAACTTTTATTTTTGAAAAAGGCAGTTATTTTAGCTGTATGTTTAAAATTTCCTATAACATCAGCAATTATAAAACAGGATACTAATTCCTTACAGTGTTAAAGCAAGAACAATTTTTTAAATTCCAGACAGACTTAATAGTTGAATTTTGCCTGCAGTTGAAAAACAAACTTGCAACCTTCCAGAAAATATTCTAGCTGGCATTTCAGAAGGGGCTGCCTGCGGAGAGAAAAAAAAGTTCCATGGACTGGTACCAAATAAGTTAACATCTCATTTTATATAGGCAGGCAAAATGTAATCACATAAGGGCTTAGGAAAAGGCTGCTGTTACGGTGAATACTCCTGTTGTTGAGTCTGAGGTGGGGGTAAAGCAGGTGAAGGGCAGAGAAAGCCTAATGGTCAGAGGGAAAAGGTTATGGAAATAAAATGCCTACCCATTTCTCAGAGGTATGTGTGAGTTAAATCACTTCCTCCCATAAGCACTTCGCTTGTAATTTTCTTTAGCCTTTAATATGTACAGAAAACACTTGTAAATTTCAAGCACTATAGTAACAAAAAAAGCAAAAAAGAAACTAATGCTGTAATCTGAAATAAAAAACAATGAGCTACTGCAAATACAGTATACTCAGCAGATCAGGTAGTATCTGCAGAGAAAGATATTATAGGAAAGATGTCAATAAATTAGAGAGTGCAGAGACGATTTACTAGGATGTTACCTGGGTTTCAGCACTTAAGATACAGAGAAAGGTTGAACAAGTTAGGTCTTTATTCTTTGGAGCATAGAAGGTTGAGGGGGGACTTGATAGAGGTATTTAAAATTATGAGGGGGATAGATGGAGTTGACGTGGATAGGCTTTTTCCATTGAGAGTAGGGGAGATTCAAACAAGAGGACATGAGTTGAGAGTTAGGGGGCAAAAGTTTAAGGGAAACACGAGGGGGTATTTCTTTACTCAGAGAGTGATAGCTGTGTGGAATGAGCTTCCTGTAGAAGTAGTAGAGGCCAGTTCAGTTGTGTCATTTAAGGTAAAATTGGATAGGTATATGGACAGGAAAGGAGTGGAGGGTTATGGGCTGAGCGCGGGAAGGTGGGACTAGGTGAGATTAAGAGTTCGGCATGGACTAGGAGGGCCGAGATGGCCTGTTTCCGTGCTGTGATTGTTATATGGTTATAAAGAGAGAGTTATAATGTTCCAATCACAGAGCTTCCAACAGAACTGCTCCACAGATGTTACCTGGTCTGGTAAGTGTTTGCAGTATTCTGTACGTGTAGTAATGGAAATGCCCAGATCTAACAGCGTGCAGTGCAGTGAGCAACATGCACTTCTGTCCCATTGAACCTTCCATAGGAGTCGCATTCTGCTGAAGGGGAGACAACAGCCTGGACTGTACACTCCAAACCACTTAGTAAACTAGCCATAGAAATCAGTCCAGGCCTAGGATGTTCACGGGATCCATCTCCAACAAACTGTATCATTCCAAGCTGCACTGGGAACTGCATGCTGGACTATCTGCCTGTCTGATTGTTAATTCCTATCCAAAATTCTGTAAAGCTAACGACTGACACTGACAGTTCTTTTCAGGTACAGCTGCCCTCTCAAATGTGCAGCAACTTTTGGAACTTTTATTCCTCATTTTTCTAGACAGCACACTCAGTGGACTAGTTTGGAATATAGTGTGTTATCTAATCAGCAGCAAGGCATACTGAATATCAAACTCACGGAGAATGGTTTTTTGTGATGTGGTAAGGTTCCTCCTCTCCCTTTACAATGATAGTGGTAGCCTCCAATCTGAGTTGAACTCCAACTATTCATTTAAGGTCTTGTCCATGAACACGTGAAGTCGGCCACTTGAGTTTCCACCAACCAAGATGTTTTTGGTTGGGTGCATCACGTTGATGGAGCACACAGATGCCAGCCATTCAGCATCCTTGAATTCATGCACCTTGATCCCTGTGCTATGGAACACCTCGATCTGCCTGGGCCTCACCATGCTACCCACAACAAAGCAATCTTCCATTTTAGGATCCCAGACAGCTCGGAATTTGGTCAGCCAGCGTCCAGTGTTATTGTTGTGGCTATTTAAAACAAAAATAGGTGGTTAATAAACAATTACAGATATAAAAAGATTACCTAGTTTAGTTGCATAAACACAAGAGATTCTACAGATATTGGAAATGTGGAGCAACACACACAAAAATGCTGGAGAAATTCAATGGCTCAGGCAGTATCTAAAGAGTCAATGTTTCAGGTGAGACTATCACCTGGTTTAAATGGCCTGGTGTTTAAGCCCCTCTCAGTTATTCTCTCACACATCACCATATCCTTATACCCCCTTCCCCATTATTTAGCCGACTCTGCTATGCTCCAGCTAGCTATCTGCACATGCAATCAAAAGCAATCAGAGTGAGCAAGATCGAGAAGAAACTATCAAGAGTTACTTGTATAGAACAGTACAGGCCCTTTGGCTGTCAAGATTGCTGCGTGAATTGATATGGTGGCTAAGGAGTATGTTGTGCTGGCCTTTATTAGTCAGGGGGACTGAGTTCAAGAGTCCTAAGTTAATGTTGTAGCTCTATAAAACCCCGGTCAGACCACACGTGTGGAGTATTCAGTTCTGGTCACCTCATATGTGCAAGCTTTAGAGAGGGTGCAGAGGAGATTTACCAGGATGCTGCCCAGAGTAGAGCATGTTTTGTAAGGAAAAATAGAGCAAGCTGGGGCTTTTCTGTTTGAAGGGGTTGACAAGTGACTTGATAGAGGTGTACAAGATGATAAAGAGGCAGAGATCAAGTGGATAGCCAGACTTTTTCCAGGGAGGGTAGAAATGGCTCATACCAGGGGGGTATAATTTTAAGGTGATTGGAGGAAAGTATTGGGGGGGGGGGGAGAATGTCAGGTAGGTTTTTTGTTTTTACAGAGTGGTGGGTAGTGGAGTGCCCTGCCAGATGTGGTGGGAGAGGTCCACTCAATCCATGTCTCTCATAATCTTGTACATTTTGTATCCTTCTTTGCTCCAAAGAGAAAGGCTTAGTTAGCTCAACCTCAACCAAGCTATTGGGAGAATTGCCCCTTGTCCTATTCCTGGTGAATTCTGCCACCTTCTCCCTCCTCCACAATTAGCTGTGGTTCTTTCCTACAATAACTCCAGTGCAGCTACTTTTAAATAACAAGAACAGCTGTACTCTTTGGCCTTTGAATGATCAGGTGCACGGAATACAAAAGATGCTACAGAGGTGAGCAGGTGAAGACAAGATGGTGGGCAAAGCATAAGGAGGAGAGAGAACAGTGTGTAGAGGGACAGAAATCCAAGAGCTGATAGAGGAGCAAGGATCAATTTTATTTACATGTATTGAGAATTTGCTGTGGTGTGTTGGTCAGGGTGTGACATGCAATAAAAAAAATCAACAATTATACAGAACAAAGAATTATATAAAAATAAAGCCAGAAATAAGAGAGATGGAACATAATTATGTATAAATACCAGTATGTATTTACAATGTAAACAGCATTATAAAAAGTGGTTTAAAGTGCTTACAGTGCAGTGACAGAGGTAATAGAGGGAGTTGATCAAATTAACTGCCTGGAGAAAAGATCTTAAGATTCTGTGATTTTTTTTCTTTACTAGTCCTATAGTGCTTTCCAGAGGGTGATCTTAGAAAAGACATTTTGCTGGGTAGTGACTACAATTATTTTTCTTTGTCCTGGCCAACTACAAGTTCTGCAGTGATGGTAGACTACAACCTTTACCGTTGACCTAACAGTTTGCTGTAATTTGTGTATATTTTGAGAGGATGCTGCATCAAACCAGACAGTATTGGCTGCTGAGGATACTCTCTCTGACGGCAGTGTAGAATTGCACTAGTATGCTCTGGGAAAATTGGAATTTTACGAACTGTTGCAAGAAGTACATCCTCTGCCGAGCCTTTTTGTTACTGAAGGAGATATGGTTCTCCCACATGAGGTCCTGTGAAGTAATGATGTCCAGGAATCTGAATGTTGAAATGGTGATAATTGTAGGGGATGATGTTGGTGGGAAGACATGCAGAGGATACTCATGAGGAAGGGGGATTAGTGAGGAATACAGGATAGAAAATGCATCCCTTAACAGAATAAAACATCCCGAGACCCTTCATTGTGGTGTTGTCAGAGAAAGCAACACAGAGGCACAACTAGTGGGACTGCTGCCTCACAGTGCCAGAGACCAGGGTTTAGTCGTGAACTCGGATGCCATCTGTGAGTGCTTGCACATTCTTCCTGTGGCTGTGTAGGTTTCCCAAAGGCACTCTGGTTTCCTTCCACATCCCAAAGATGTGCAGTTAACCAGCTGCTGTAAATTAACCCTGGTGTTTCGAGGTGAGTGGTGGATGCGGTGGGCAGGGGGAGCTGAAGAGAATGACGGGTGGGATTAATGTAAATGGGTCAGTGTGGATGAGATAATAAATACTGTAAATAATTGGAACAAGTTGACCACAGCACTTATACGTGGGCACACAGAACTGGAGTGAATTCAGAAAGACTAGAGGGATCAGAGGGATATGGACAACTGAAGCTATGAAACTGTACCTCTGGATTAATTTTACTTACGTTATTGATGCAACACAGGGAATCTTAGGAATTATGGCACTTGTATCAAATACTCTGTAAAAACATTTGAAGTCAATAATGAGGATTTAGCCCATTGCATCATTAAGTATTTTAATTTATAAAACCTATACACATAGCTCATTCACTTTCTTGCTTTAACCAGCAGACTCCTGGTTAAATCTCCTAGACTGACAGGGGATAGTGGGCAGGGATACACCTCCCGAAGCAGAACCTGTGTTACTGGCTTCCACTGAGAATCAACACTCCCCCTCCACCCCCGAGTTACAGTCAGGGCCCAGCACAGCAAAGGTGTCAGTCACTAAATCACCTACACAACTGGAAGCCAATAAGGGCCCGTTCCCTGCATTATACAGCCATAATCAAAAGTTGAATGCTTGGAAGACAAAGACTTCCAGGTCAGTCAAATCAACCAGAAAACACTTAAAAAAAACTAAAAGGTGAAGAGATTAAAATTGCCATCATGCAATGGCACAATTGTGGAAAGATGGGATGTAATGGAAATATATTGGGTAAATGGTGTTGAATGACTTACACACAGCAAAGCAACGTAATGAAGGGAATTTCATTGCATCTCATCAATGCCAGAACTGGTCTATTGGTGTAGTCTGATAATTAGTTAAACTGCTGAGATCACAAGCTACAAACTTTAGCTGTTGTAACTTTTTAAACAGTCTGCTGGGTCTAATGGAACTATTTAACTTTTGCCAACTCATATACAATTGCAAAGCTTGTTACCTGATCCTATCATCCATACTGGTGGTCACCACTCTCTTACCAGTAACTGGTGAAAAGTAGGCAGAGTTTATACACTTTGCTTGGGTACCCACGTGTGCCACGGGCTCTTTAGATGATGCTTTTAGATTTCTGATATCGTAAATACTTGCACACCTGCCAAAACCAAAAGAAACAAGGTGGAATTTCATAAGAATATAGGGGCACCAATTTAAACTTGGTGGAATTAGGCTATTCAATTAAACCCCAGCTTAGGAAAGCTTATTTTCTCCATATCAATAGAGTCCAGACCAAACAAAACCTTAGCATTCTCTAGTTTTAATATTATCAAATCACTGGGTCAGAGCTTTATTCAGCAGGGAGCACGGCTGCTGGGGTCATGGCTGAAAGGAAGCTGCAGATTTTCATGACCTTGTTTTACTTATTTTAAAATTTTAATCAAATATACAGCACAATAACAGGGCCTTCTGGCCCGATGGACCTGCACCACCCAATCACACCCATGTGACCAATTAACCTACTAACCCATGTCTTTGGAATGTGGGAGGAAGCCCATGCAGTCACAGGGAGAACATACAAACTCTATACAGACAGCGCCAGGATATGAACCTGGGTCACTGGTTCTATAATAGTGTTACACTAACCCCTAAGCTATTGTGCCACCCCAAAATGAAATTGAAACTTGATAAACAGATATCTGGTACATTTGGTACCCTTTAAGAAATGATACAAAAGCTCCTTTAAAAAAAAAATTAAATAGAATTTTGAGTTTAAGAATTAAAAATAAAGTAGGATTTATATGGCAATACTGTACATGGATAAAACTACATAGGATAGCACAGTAGCGGTTAGCACAACGCTTTACAGTACTAGTGACCAGGGTTCAATTCCCACTGCTCTCTGCAAGGGCTATGTACATTTTTCCTGTGACCACGTGGGTTTCCTCTGACAGTCCAAAGGCGTACAGGTTAAATGGTCATTGTAAATTGTCCCATGATTAGGGTTAAATCCAGGTTTTCTGACAGTGTGGCTCGAACGGCCAGAAGGAAGGGGGGGGGGGGGGATGGATGGATAGACAGACAGATAAATACCCCAACACCAGTAATCTCTTCTATTACGCGAACTCACTGTGAAGCTGCAGTTAGAAAATAATGCCGATCCACTGGGTGAATGTTGACTGTCCGTAAACGTTTCAGGTTCAAGTTCACTCTCTGCTCTCCAGAAATGCTGCAGAAAAGGAAATGTAAAAGTTACTCTCATTTCAAGATTAAGCAGTACCTGCAAAAGCTTAACTTGTTCACCTGGCGTTAACCATAATTTACCTACAATACTAGCTTCAAAGTCTCTGGTAACACCACGCACAAAATGCTGAAAGAACTCAGTAGACAGACAGCATCTATGGAGGGGAATGAACAGCTGATGTTTTGGGCTGAGACCCTTCATCAGGACTGGAAAGGAAGGGGGAAGAAGGTGGGGGGAGGAGAGAGAGGGAAGTACGAGCTGGCAGGTGATCAGTGAGACCAGGTTAGAGGGAAGGTGGTGGGTTGGAGAGGGAACCGGATATTCTGGGAGCAACATGTACATTAAATGACTCCAACATACTCCCTTTTCCACTCCCCCTTCTCCTTCCCGTCATCATCCCCCAGGCCACCGGAAGAGCATCCAGTGATCCAGTATCTGAATCCCAGCTTTTCAGCCACACGCTGAACTGCACTACTTTCCTAACTCATGACTCACTAGCGTGTAGCACAGGGGGATTTGCAAGCTTACATCCTTACAGGTCCTGATTTGTAACTTTTGATTTAATTCTCTGAATTCCATTTTCAAACCTTTCTCCTTCTTGCTGTCTCTTGTTACGACCAATATGGACCATGACCTATGGCTACATGCCTTTCAGAACGTCCTATGCCTACTTAGAGACATCCTCGATATCAGACCAGAAAAGCAACACATGTTGCACCCACTGTCACAGGATGCTATCTGTGTCCCTGACTATAGAATTCCCTGTCATTATAGCTCACTATACATGGGGTAAGGGGTGATAGGTGAGACCAGTTGAGGGGGAAGGGGAGTGGGTGGGGGAAACTGGGAGGTGATAGGTGGAAGAGGTAAAGGGCTGAAGAAGGAATCGGACAGGAGAGGAGAGTGAACCATGGGAGAAAGGGAAGAAGTGTGTAAGAAAAGGAAGAACCGGAGGGAAGAGATGTGTAGGCGAGCAGAAAAGGGGTGAAAGTGGAGTCAGAATGGTTAATTGAAAATAAAGAGATAGGGAAGGGGAAGCAATCACTGGAAATTCATGCCGTCAGGTTTGAGGCTACCCAGAAGGAATATGAGGTGTTGCTCCTCAACCTCAAAGTGGCCTCATCGTGGCGGTAGAGAAGGCCATGAACTGTCATGTCGGAATGGGAGGTCAAATTAAAATGGGTGGTTACTGGGAAAATGTACCTTCTGTGGATGATGGGGTAAAGGTGCTCAGACGCCATTGTTCTTTGGAGATTCAATACAATTCCTTCAAGGCTAATAATCCACTAACCATAATATTGAGTTCAGTCAAACTGCTGACCACCCCAATCTTTCCTCCTCTCTGATGCTCTTTTCCCCAAGAAAAAAATTTGAAAGTTTATACGACTCAGTATAACATTTTATCTGACAATGCACCAGCTTTGGTAGCTGTATGAAAAGAGGGCACATAATTTCAAGTTGTTATTGTGCAAAGAACTTCGCTGAAATTCAATGTCCAAAACACAATCAATAATCCCAGAGCACCGTTAATACTGATAGTTTATTTAGTCCTTGCATTACTCCCTGAGAGAGACAAACAAGGAGTTTACAACCACTGTTAGCAAATGCAAGGTTTACCGAAGAGACAATTTTTCTCATTAGCCTATACTCTCGATAACAGCGCTTACTAGGCCCTAAGAGATTAGCTTGATATGTCGCACAGACATCGAAATATACAGTAAAATGTTTGTGTTAATAACCAACACAGCGCAAGACTGTGATGGATGCAGCTTGCAAGCGTCGCATGCCCACAACTCATTAGCCCTGACCTGTACATCTTTGGAACGTGGGAGAAAACGGGAGCACCTGGAGGGAACCCATGCAGAGATGGGGAGAATGTACAAACTCCTTACAGACAATGGCAGGAATTAACCCCAAGGTTGCTGGCTGTGTCCCTAAGCACTGTACATCCAAAGTATGGTGCAAGGACTGAAGTGGTTCAAGAGAAAGCACTATCTTTCAACACTACCAGTGAGGCTTTGCAAATAATGCAAAGACAACCCATGAACAAACAATGAAGAGTCACTGCCTTGAGGGGAAGGAAGTTAGCAAAAGAAACTGAAACCATCAATAGAACAAACCGTTTACACAAAGGTTTATGAAGTGTGAGACGAAACACATTACTGATGCTCACCTTGGGGTTCGCCTGTCCACTATAGCCACTTCACCATCCCAGTGACTGACAATCAAAGTGGACCCATCCTCAGCCAAGAAGTCAAAGGAAGAGGTATTCCACTCACTGGATACGTATACCTAGGAAAATATACAAAGGTAGGTATTTCTATTTGCAGAGTAATTTACACTTTTTTTAAAAACAAATGTATATTTGTCAGTCTATAGATTTCAGGACAAATTAATAGATACCCAGATCAGATCCAAACATGTGATACATGAGTGTAGAAAGTGTTCAGTAGTGGGCTAGGCATGCATCTGTGATGTGCAAATGTGCATTTGATCAGTAGAAGCTCCAGGTCGGGTAAACTAGGCCCATGAGTTCATCATAAAGCATACTCCATCCACCTTGCCTTTAAAAGACTGAGCAGAGGGAGGTGAGGGTACTGGGCTACAGCATTGCACTTGAAATTGCTGATGTGAGCCATGGTTCTGTAAAGCAGAGTACACAGCAGTCTGATTTAGTCATGAAGCTAAATGTTTGACAGGAATATGCTCCAGCATTGAAGGACATTTTCTTTTCATTCCTGCCTCTAATGCATAAATTTAAAATACACGATGTGAATGAATGAGAGCTATGACAACGTGTAACCTTTTCTTTCAAGGCCGATGCTATAACTGCACACCTCCACATTTTTTTGTCTACCGAAGCAACCCCATGCACATGGATTTCTTTATTCCTTACAATTATTGAAGGTGGTTGCTTTTTGTTGCATGTAACATACTGACAAACACCCTGGCAAGTTCCTAATACATGCTTGCCTCAGCCACTACATACTCTCAACAACAGTACAGGCAAGCCCAAGAGAATCTGACCTTCCAAACAAGCACATTATAATCATCTGAACTCGACACAGAACTTAGACAAGACTTTTCCATTTCTTGCATATTTCCACTACCCGTTCCCATGATATTTTGCCTTGTGTAATCATTCCCTTTGTCAGTTCACATCCTCAGCCCACACCCCATCAGGGAACCCTTTGACTTACCGCATCTCCACACACCCCAACTTTCCTTCCCTGTGTACGTTTAATACCTACTGTGTCCAGTGGTTCCTACAGGAAGCAGTAAATCAGTTTTGTACTCCATGGCTGCTGCCTGATCCAGAGTATTTCTGGATATTCTGTTTATATTGCAGAATTTTAATTCTTTTATTTATGTGCCAATAGTAACTAAAGCAAAAGGAACTTAAGCTGGGCAATTCTCACGTTGTATAATCATAGACCGTCTCTGTATCAAAGTTCAAATTAAATTTATTATCAAAGTAGGTATATGTCACCATATATCACTCGGAGTTTCATTTTCTTGTGGGCATTCACAGAACAAAATACAATAGAATCAATGAAAAACTACATGCAAAGACTGATAAACAACCAGTGTGCTCAAGACGACAAACAAACAGGAAACAAGTAAGCAGACAGACAAATAAATTATAGTGAGAACATGAATTATAGAGTTCTTGAAAGCGAGTGTACAGGCTATGGAATCACTTCAGTGTTGAGATGAATGAAGCTATCCATACTGGTTCAGAAGCCTCTATATAAAGGAGCTGTGGACTTTGTGAGTGAAGGGTTTAATGGTTTAAAGATCTTTGGTGTGTATTACCTCATCAAAGACAGCAGCAGCAATGTTTCCGCAGCGAATGCTCCCATCATTGCTCACTGACAGGAGCTCAGCGGAGTTGGAAGGGGAAAAGCACAGGCTGTTAACTGTACCGCAGTGAGGTTTGAACTGAGCAACAACGGCCTCCTCAGCCCGAGAACTCTGCAAAGCAAAAATCAAAAGCATCCAATTTTTAATTCTTCAACCAGGATATATAGCAATCTGCCATTTGTGAGACTTTCTTTATGCAATATGGACGAATTACAACATTGACGGCATTTCTCTACCTTTCAAGAGTCTCTGAGGAATATGGTAACAAGAACAAAAAGCTAGCGTGTACTGACCAAGTCCCAAATTCCAACATATCCGTAAGTGCTTCCTGCAGCCACCAGAAACCTCTGCTCAGACGGATGAATAGCCAGTGCAGACACCCGTTTCGGTGTTACTTTAGCAACAAGATGTTCTTGGATTGTCATCCGTTTCAAACTGGACTTGTAGCTGCTCAGACAAATAATGAAGGAAAGTTTATAGAAAACCACTTAAAAATTGTAATAAGCTGCTATTTAAAATTTAAAGAACTTACATTTTTAATTCTTCTGGTTGTTTTACTTTAAGCTGTGATTCTCCCTGTGTCAAAGTAGCAAATGTTACGTTACTAATGAAAGTTAGGACTTTTTTTTATAATGTTAACTTTGCTTTAACTTATCAACATCTACGCTACAAATCAAATATCTAAATTAAGTTGCTGGTGGCAAGAATTGTGGAAGAAAGGAGATGGGCACCACCATTGAACAAATCTACATGAAATATTGTCACAGGAAAGCAGCATCCATCATCAGGGAATCCCACCATCCAGACCATGCTCTTCCTGCTGCACCATCAGGAAGTTGGGACAGGAATATCAGGACTCACACCACCAGGTTCAGAAACAGTTAGTACCCCTCAACCATGAGGCTTTTGAACCAATGGGGATAACTTTACTTGCCCCAAAACTGTAATGTTCCCACAACCTATGGACTCACTTTCAAGGACTTTTCATCTCATGCGCTTGATATTTATTGCTTATTGATTATTATTCTTTATCTTTGTATTTTCACAGTTTGTGTCTTTTGCACTCCGGTTGAATGCTCACGTTGATGTGATTCTTTAATTCTATTATGGTTATTATTCTGTTATGAATTTATTGATAATGCCTGCAAGAAAATGAACCTCAGGATTGTATATGGTGTCATATAGATACTTTAATAATTTACTTTGAACGTTGAAGAAACAGAACTTAAAACTTCACTGACTCATGTGCCCCCTTCTTTCAAGCCGTGGCTACATCAGCTATACAGGTGTACCCCACTTTACAAAAGTTTGCTTTTACAAAAGACCTACATTAGTACCTGTTTTCACTGACTGAAAAGTCTGTCTGTGAGGGGTTTATATGTTCTTCCCCGTGACTATGTGGGTTTCCTCTGGGTGCTCCAATTTCCTGCCATATTCCAAAGATGTGCCAGTTAGGATTAGTAAATTGTGGGCATGCTATGCTGGCCCTGGAAGCATGGTGACAATTGCAGACTGCCCCTAGCACATCCTTAGATTAGGTTAGTGGTTGACACAAATGGTGCATTTCACTGTATGTGAGAAATAAAACTAATCTTCTTGCTTCAGATATTTATGAAATTAGGCCTGTATTCGCTGGAGTTTATATGAGCAAAGGACAACCTGTTAAGAATATTTGAGGACTTCGACAAGGTGGATATGGAGAGGATATTATCTCTTGTGGAGAATCTAGAACTAGGGGTCACTGACTGAAAATAAAGAGTTACTGATCTAAGGCAAGAGGAGGCAAAATATTCTTCTTCCATCTCCCTGAAGGTTGTGATAGTTGGAGCTTTTCCCCAAAGGGTAGTGGAAGCAGAATCTTTGAATATTTTTAAAGGCAAAAGCTTATTGCTTCTTCAGAAGCAAGGGAGAATCAGATTTATTATCACTGGCATATGTCATGAAATTTGATCTTTTGCGGCAGAAGTACAGTGCAACATAAAAACATACTATAAATTACAATAAAAATTGAATTATTGATTAGTTAATTAATTAGTTTAAATTTTAAACAATAATTGAGGAGGAGAGTTGGGCATGGGGCTAGCAAACCCATCCTGTAAAAACCAAGTGCTACAGAAACAGCAACAGAAGCTCCAAAGACCTTATCCCCGCTAGAGGAAGTATCTTTGATCGGCTACACTTTGAAAGCCTGGCCCAGAACAGAGGACTCTGGCGAGCTGCTGTTGCCAGCCCATGTCCCAGTAGGGGTGATGGGCTTAAGAAGTGGTTGGTTTCACTGTCCATTAAGAAATGTGATGGCGGAGGGGAAGAACCTGTTCCTAAAAATGTTAAGTGTGTATCTTCAGGTTACTGTACCTCCTCTCTGCTGGTATAGTAATAAGAAGGCATGTCCTGGGTGGTAGGGGTCCTTAATGATGGATTAGAAGATAACACAGGTAGACAGGGATACTGGGTAGAGGTTGTAATATCAGCCCTGATCTTATTACATGGCAGAGCAGGCTCAAGGAGCCATTCTTGCCCTCACATCATATATTTGAAAGTTATTTTTGTGCTCGTAGTTGTCAGATATGTTGTTCTTGTAACAACACACACAAAATGCTGGTGGAACACAGCAGGCCAGGCAGCATCTATAGGAAGATGTTCTGTGTTGTTCTTGTGTCAGGTTTAGCTGGAATCTGAATTCCCAAGCACAAGTGCAGCGTGATTTCCACAGTCCATAGCTTGACTTCATGACTTTAACATTGAAGGCATTCTTAAAACATACTGTGGACAGTAACAGCAACTTTAGACTTGTGAGTGTAAATTCTGAAGTTGCAGTCAGTATGAGGGAAACACTGGGTCATGCAGGTAATCAGTGGTATTTTCCCACAAAATCTGCACCCTCATAACTGTTAGTAACATTTTCGTCATCTGAATTAGTCAGATTTATAAACTTAATTGATTTAACCACTTCAGAGCTTCGAGTCAGTCACCTGCATCCCATTTTGTAGAGAAGAAAACATTGCAGTACATATATAAATGGAATACCTGACTAATCTTCAGCCACGTGTTTATCAGATCCTCGGTTACTTTGTTGTCCTCTTCATCATTTGCAACCATTTTAATAGGTCCAGAGATCTGAGGTAAGATTTAACATCAGCTTGTTATTTTCCTTCCCATCTCTATGTGAATCTGTCTATTGTAGCTGGTTGTATAATAACCTGCTACTGCATTTAAAAGCTAGCTGCAATTATGTAACCACTCTCAAACACCATGTACGTGACAGTCAAGGCTCTGGTCTGCTATTCAGTACATTACAATGTATAACCTGTCCTGAAGTCAAGTTGTCAGCAGTGAAAGTGGAACTGTCACCTACACTTGTCTGAGGGTTGGTGTGGATTGTCAAAAGGACTAAAAACAAGGCCTGCCATATGGGCAGATTATCTTTTTCTTTAAACAGCAGCTATCCTTATCTGAATATGGCATCACCCAGTTATGCTGCCTGAAGAGCCATCTATGATAAAAGCAACACAGACTAACTACTGTAATCAGACCCTTACCAGATTCACACAGCAATAACTGTTTTGTGCATTAAATTGAACAACAAATGTTCCTTTGAGTATGAAGTGGGGAAGATGAAGGATGGTTGTTAAGGCAACTTACATGTCCAAAAGTCACATGCTTTAGAAATGTCTTCCTAGTGAAAGCAGGCAATGTACAAACTTGTTCCCACTACTAAAACAGATCTCATTGTGAAGATGAATTAAAAATATTTAAAATCCAATCTACCAAGCCTCCACAGATCACAAGTGTCTTAATCTTTGCGCCTCTCGTGATCTACTAGAAAAATCACCTTCTCAGTCAAACCACAAGAGTCCTATTTGAAAACAAAGTTTCTAGCTGGCTGGAGCTGCAAGGACAAAAATGATTGTGCACAAGAGCAAAGATGGTTAGAAGATCTATGAAGAGTGAGGATGGAGGTGGGCTGAAGAGTGATACAGATCAGAAAAGGAAGAGAAAGAGGGGACACAGGGGAAATCCAAAACCATAAGCATCACATCAAATTGTTACTATTTCATTACAACTAGAAGTAATGATTCAACTTGTAGAACATGCAGTTCTATAAGCAATCTTAATAATCCCACTTAGTTCGCTCCAGTCAATTGTCTGGCAAATGGCCATTAAAATTCCCTTTCCACACAGCTCTCCTACCACCCACCAACTATAAAGTTAATGTCCAGTGGCCAGTTAAACTGACATTCAGCACATCTTTGGGATGTGGGTGGAAACCAGAACAACAGGGGGTTCAAACCCATGCAGTCACAGGGAGAAGGTGCAAATTCTCCATGGGCATCACCTAAGGCCAGGATTGAACCCAGATTACTGGAGCTGTGGGACATGTACACTGTCAGCATATACCACGAGGCTGAAGGACAGCTTCTATCCCACTGTTATAAGACTATTAAATGGTTCCCTTGTATAAGTTGGCCTCTTGACCTCACAATCTACTTCATTATGATCTTACACCTGATTGTCTACCAGCATTGCATGTTCTCTGTAACACTTTATTCTGTATTCTGTTATTGTTTTACCCTGTTCTACCTTGATGCACCGTGTAATGATCTGATCTGTATGACTGGTATACAAGACAAGCTTTTCACTGTATCTTGGTACATGTGACAATAATAAACCAATTCCAACTTCATCCCATCCAAGTGCACAACAAAAAAAAGCTGAACATCTAAGATGGGACAAATCGCAAAATGAAGCAGTGTCGCAGATAGTGCAAGGCTTGACAGCACCAGTGATTGCTGATGGAGTTTCAATTGCCACTGTCATCAGCAAGGAGTTTGTATGTTCTCCCCATGACCACACAGGCTTCCTCCCACATTCCAGACAGATGAATTAGGGCAACAGACACAAAATGCTGGAGGAACTCAGCAGGTCAAAAAGCACCCATGGAAATTAACAGATAGTCGATGTTTTGGGCCAAGATTCTTCTTCAGGACTGAGGAAGGGGGAAGATGACAAAATAGTAAGGTGGGAGGAGGGGAAAGAAGCTAGCTGGAAGGTGTTAGGTGAAGCCAGGTGGGTGGGAAAAGTCAAGGGCTGGAGAAGAAGGAATTTGATAGCAGAGGAGAAAGGGAAGGAGGGGATCTAGGGAGAAGTAATAGGCAGGTGAGAAGAGGAAAGAGGGGAGGGAAGAATTACGTTAGTAATTTGAGGCCATGCTATGTTGGCGCTGGAAACGAGGTAACACTTGCGGACTGCTCCCAGCACTATCTCGGACTGTGATGGTCATTGATATAAAAGATATGTTTCGATGTACATATGACAAATAAAGCTAAGCTTGAGATACATGGATACTGTGGACCAACCCGCTCTTCTATCTCTTCTGACGTCGCAGATGTTCCTATCGGTAATTCTGGGACTTGGGCATCTGTGGATTTCAATATTTGCAGCCGCATAGAACGCCGAACCACAGGTTGCCCTCCAGAACTTCGAGGCTTCCCTCTAAATGCCAGAAAAGGATGAAGATTGTCATTATGCATCAAATGTGAGATTATAAATCAAAATAAAACTAATGATTGTCTGCAAGATTTAACCTTTAACCTCCAGCTAGACATTGTTCTTCCAATTTCAGTAACTGCTTTGCCCATCTTCTACAGTAAAGGTACAACCACAATGAGTTGGTGCTCATGAAGCTTTTGTTGCTGATATTTAGAATTAGAGATAGGACGAATCATTGTTACATATTCGCGTGGCTCAAATATTCAAACACTAAAATATCCTGTGGACACTTTATTAGGTATGCCCGCTCATTAATGCAATTATCTACTCAACCAATCATGTGGCAGCAACTCAGTGCATAAAAGCATGCAGACACGGTCAAGAGTTCAGTTGCTGTTCAGACCAAACATCAGAATGGGGGAAGAAGGGTGATCTAATTGACTTTGACAGAAGAATGATTGTTGGTGTCAGACAGGGTGGATTTGAGTATCTCCTGGGAATTTTACGCAGAACAGTCTCTAGAGTTTACAGAGAATGGTGCAAGAAACAAAAACATCCAGTGAGCAGAAATTCTGTGGGAGAAAAACGCCTTGTTAACAGGGGAGGACAGAGAATGGCCAAACTAGTTTAACTTCCACAAGTTACAGAAGTGGTGTGCAGAAGAGCATCTCCGAACGCACAACATGGAAGTGGATGGGCTAAAGCAGAGGAAAACCACACCGGGTTCGACTTCTGTGCCTAATGATGTTGCCACTGAGTATACATTGATACCAAAAGACGATGTGGAAAGACTTAGCTACAGCAGATTCGTACTTCTTGAGTGGATTCAGTTTCCTCTGTCGTGCTTTTTTAACATCTCCCCAGAGTTTTTTGGCAGTCTGTAGGGCAAGAGCAAATTGCACAGGTTGGCAGACAGCATTTTCAAAATACTTATGAACAACTGATCCTTTGCTTTGAACAGAATTGTCAAAGGGACTGCATCAAGGATTGTTAAAAGAAAAAGAACAGATACTTTGAATTAAAGACACTTGTGTTCGCTAAGTACAGCTTGGTCAAGGTCAAATTAAGCTGAATAGCAAATTGGAACATAGTACCGTACAAGCCTTTCAACCCAAGACATTGTACTGACCCTTTAACCTGACTACTACAACCCTTCCCTCTCGCATAGCCCTCCATTTTTCTATCATCCATGTGCCTAAAATTCTCTTAAATGTCCCGAATGATGCCTCTAACATTATTGTGTTAGAACCATAGAACATTACAGCACAGAAACAGGCCTTTTGGCCCTTCTTGGATGTGCCGAACCATTTTTCTGCCTAGTCCCACTGACCCGCACCTGGGCCACATCCCTCCAAACCCCTCTCATCCATATACCTGTCCCAAGTTTTTCTTAAGTGTCAAAAGTGAGCTCGCATTCACCATTTCATCTGACAGCTCATTCCACACTCCCACCACTGTCTGTGTGAAGAAGCCCCCGTTAATGTTCCCTTTAAACTTTTCCCCCTTCACCCTTAACCCATGACCTCTTTTTTTTCTCCCCTGGCCTCAGTGGAAAAAGCCTGCTTGCATTCACTCTTATCTAAACCCATCATAATTTTATACACCTCTATCAAATCTCCCCTCATTCTCCTACGCTCCAGGGCATGCAGTCCTAACCTATTCAACCTTTCTCTGTAACTCAGTTTCTCAAGTCCCGGCAACATCCTTGTAAACCTTCTCTGCACTCTTTCAACCTTATTAACATCCTTCCTGTAATTAGGTGACCAAAACTGCACACAATACTCCAAATTCGGTCTCACCAATGTCTTAAACAACCTCACCATTACATTCCAACTCTTATACTCAATACTTTGATTTATCATTCTTTATCATTTGTGGTTTTCTGGTGCTGCATTGGATTTGGGGTAACAATTATTTTGTTTTGCTTTACACTGTGTACTGGAAATAACATTAAACAATCTTAAATCTTGAACTAAATTGAAATAATTAAAACTGGAATTTATAAACTAGTCTGAGTAACATGAAACAGAAATTTGTCACATAAAAATTGACTCATTCACTTCTGTCCCCAAAGGAAGGGCAGTTGTTGCCCTTCCCAGTTCTGGTGTTGACGCCACACTAGAGCTATTAGTAGGCTTGAGTTCCAGTAGACTCCACTATTATGTAGCAGTGTAGACAGGGAATAACTGTTGTCCCCGTCCTGTGAGTCGTTCCAACAATCAACCTGCACAGCACCACAGGTTTCCATGTAGCTACTTGTTTACCCACTCACTACGGTCTTCATCAGTACAGAATGCAAACATTTGAAAATTACGGCCAGCTGACATGCATTCACACGCAATAAATACTGATTTAAATCACTTGGTACTGCTTGCATTCTTAACTAATAACTACTGATTTGAATTGAAGTTACTCTGCTGGTCAAGTCAAGTCACTTTTGTTGTCATTTCAACCATAACTGCTGGCACAGTACACAGTAAAAATGAGACAACGTTTTTCAGGACCATGGTGCTACATGGAACAGTACAAAAATAGATGGTGCTCACCTCTAGCATATTCAATGATGCAAAGAACTTGGCATTTTCCTGAATGTTTTTCAGTCGCTTCCTTTCGTAAACTGACAACTCCATAGGTTGCTGAAATGAAGAAGGAAAACTAAAGTTTATAGGTGCCAGATATTGCAGTGAGGACATGGTATTATGCCTAATCCACTTTCCTTCTTCAGTGCACCTTCCTGCCCCTAATTTCCTGCAAGTCAACCTTGACCAAGACACACCCACACATACCAATACCCAGACACACTGCCACAAAGGCTCAGCCACATCATCCAACACGCGGGCACACCAGCTGCTTTGGTGTCCTTCCACAACCTAACGATGCACCAGGTAAGTTAACTGGTAGTTGTCCTGTGATTAGATGAGGGCTAAATCGGGGATATCAGGGATTACTTGGCAGCACAGCTCGGAAGGCCAGAAGAGCCATTTCCGCACCGTATCTCTAAATTTAAAAGAAATTAAAACTGTCACATCACATAAGCAAGAGCAGCATGTTCCTGTCGGGGAAAGGTAGGCACTGCAAGTTCAGGGAACCTTGTCTGTTGAGAGATAACGGCTCTGGTTGTTTTAGGTAGCTGGGTATGAATAAATCTCTCCATTGGGCAGGATCCAGCTGGGGTGTTTCTGGGTGGCTTGAAAATATCAACTGGCCCACCCAGACTGCAAAGGTTTCCTAGACTGGAGCTCAATTTATGTAGTATTTCCAAAATAACTCCCTCATGGAATATAGAGGTCACCTACTCAGAAAGTGGCAATACCCAACATTCTCTGAAGGAACAATACAGCCAAGTAATTGAAGCAGCAGTGGGAGAGCTCCATGGACCCAGTGACCACAATTCTATTAGTTTTAAATAGTTATAGAAAAAGATAGAACAGGTCCACAGATTAAAGTCCTGAACTTTGAGGGTATTAGGCAAGATTTTGCTGGGGTGTTTCTGGGCAACTTGAAAGGCAAAGGGACAGTTGCCTAGTGGGTGGCTTTTAAAAAGGACTTGACAAGAGTACAGGGGTAGCATGCCCCTTTTAGGGGAAAGGATAGACATACCAAATTCAGGGAGCCCCAGAAGATGAGAGATGGAGGCACAGGTAAGAGAGAAAAAAAAACAAAGCATAAACCACATTTACGCAGCTGGCTACACATTAATCCCACGATGAATATACAAAGGCTCAAAAGGGAAATCAGGAGGGCAAAAAGCAAGTGTGAGATGGATTTCACTGACAAACCCAAGAAATTCTTCAGTTACATTAAGTAAAACAGTAACTTGGGAGAGACTAGATTCTCTTCATCCATCACTATGTATGTAGTCCTGTCTTGAATCACTGTTATGTTTATGTATTTCTTGTGATTGCCGTTTATATGATGTTATGTTCCTGTGAGGCTGTTCAAGTTTTTCTTTGCACTTGTGAATATGCCAATAAATGTGATTTTCGTACAACAAGGTGATCTCTTGACCTCATGATCTGTATTTTAATTTTTAGTTGAGATGGCACAGCCCTTCTATCTCTTTGAGCCAAGCCACCCAGCAATCCTCTGATTTAATCGGAGGTCTGTTCTGGGACCCCTTCTCTTCATGATTTTTATAAATGACCTGGATGAGGAAGTGGAGGGATGGGTTAGTAAATTTGCTGATGACATAAAAATTGGGGGTGTTGTGGATAGTGTGGAGGGGGCTGTCAGAGGTTACAGCAGGACATCGATAGGATGCAAAACTGGGCTGAGAAGTGGCGGATGGAGTTCAACCCAGATAATTGTGAAGTGGTTCATTTTGGTAGGTCAAATATAATGGCAGAATATAGTATTAATGGCAAGACTCTTGGCAGTGTGGAGGATCAGAGGGATCTTGAGGTCCATGTCCATACGACACTCAAAGTTGACTCTGTGGTTAAGAAGGCATATGGTGCATTGGCCTTCATCAACTGTGGGATTGAGTTTAGGAACTGAGAGGTAATGTTGCAACTATATCGGACCCTGGTCAGACGGAGTACTGTGCTCAGTTCTGGTCGCCTCACTACAGGAAGGACATGGAAACTAGAAAGGGTGCAGAGGAGATTTACAAGGATGTTGCCTGGATTGGGGAGTGTGCCTTATGAGAATAAGTTGAGTGAACTTGTCCTTTTCTCCTTGGTGCGACAGAGGATGAGGGGTGACCTGGTAGAGGTGTATAAGATGTTGAGAGGCACTGATCGTGTGGATAGTCAGAGGCTTTTTCTCAGGGCTGAAATGGCTAACACGAGAAGTTATAGTTTTAAGGTGCTTGGAAGTAGGTACAGAGGAGATGACAGGGTTAATTTTTTTTGGCAGAGAGTGGCAAGTGCGTGGAATGGGCTGCCAGCGATGTGGTGAAGGCGGATATGATAGGGTCTTTTTAGAGACTCCTGGATAGGTACATGAAGCTTAGAAAAATAGAGGGCTAAGGGGTAACCCTAGTTAATTTCTAAAGTAGGGACATGTTCGGCACAGCTTTGTGGGCCGAAGGGCCTGCATCGCGCTGTAGGTTTTCGATGTCTCTATGTTTTAATCCTAGCCTCATCATAGGAAAATTTACAATGACCAATTAATTTACCAATTGGTACTTTTGGATTGTGGGAGCAAACGGTAGAACCCGAAGAAAAGTCGCACGGTCACGGGTGTAATGTATTGTGTGAGTATTCGTAGGTCAGGACAGGACAAAAGTTAAGAAACATGGAAGTCTGTTGAATAAACGTGGTTGCTCAGCTACAGCGGTGTCCGAGTCACATCAATATTACAACGGGGAGAACGCACTTATAGGCAGCCCATTGCCTGCCTGCACTGCACTTCCTCAGCAAAGTAACTCTACCCTGCCTTATTACTGTAAAAACCGCCTCAATGCATTATATAATCTGTATGAATGACGAAGTTTTTTTCTTACCGTACCTTGGTACATCCGATTTATAACCAATGTAATAATAAACTTAACAGCCCCCTATCCCCATCGCCCTCCTCACCGCCGCTGGAAGGTCATCCCCGCTGCTGTAGTCGGTGTCCGCGGCCGGCGAGCTCTCGGATCCGGCCACGGGGCGTCCACTCGCGCTGCCCCTCACCGGAGGTCGCGGCCTCTTCGCCAGCGGTTCGTCGCCTGGGGCCTCGGGAGCGCTGTCCGCCTGCAGCCGCTTGCGGTCCAACCGCCTGGTGCCGAGCGCCTTCATCTCCTGTCGGGGGAGGGCTAGAGTTAGGCCCGGAGTCAGCGCGGCAGCGGCGGCGGCTTGCTCGAAGGGAGAGCCCACCCGGTGCCCATCCCGCCCTCGGATTCTCCCCCACCTTCCCTTCCCTCCTTGCCTCATGGGACCTCACTCTCACCCACTCCGCCTCCTATCTCAACCCCAGCCCTTACGCACCTTTTCCCGCGTCAACTTCCAGCGCGCGCCCGGACCCTTGAATCTGCGCGCCACCTTTTACCCCTCGCCCGCTGATTTTAATAGGGCTTATGCAAGTCCGCCATCTTTTAACAGGGCTTATGCAAGTCCGCCATCTTTTAACAGGGCTTATGCAAGTCCGCCATCTTTTAACAGGGCTTATGCAAGTCCGCCATCTTTTAACATGCAAAGCCGGATGGGATAGCAGGAAGCGACCATATCTTTGCACAAGGCTTACCCTGATTCATGAAGCGTCACTCAAAGGCTCTTGATCCTTTGGAGATAGATAGATACTTTATTCATCCCCATGGGGAAATTCAACTTTTTTCCAATGTCCCATACACTTGTTGTAGCAAAACTAATTACATACAATACTTAACTCAGTAAAAAATATGATATGCATCTAAATCACTATCTCAAAAAGCATTAATAATAGCTTTTAAAAAGTTCTTAAGTCCTGGCGGTAGAATTGTAAAGCCTAATGGCATTGGGGAGTATTGACCTCTTCATCCTGTCTGAGGAGCATTGCATCGATAGTAACCTGTCGCTGAAACTGCTTCTCTGTCTCTGGATGGTGCTATGTAGAGGATGTTCAGAGTTTTCCATAATTGACCGTAGCCTGCTCAGCTACCGATGTTAAACTCTCCAGTACTTTGCCCACGACAGAGCCCGCCTTCCTTACCAGCTTATTAAGACGTGAGGCGTCCCTCTTCTTAATGCTTCCTCCCCAACACGCCACTACAAAGAAGAGGGCGCTCTCCACAACTGACCTATAGAACATCTTCAGCATCTCACTACAGACATTGAATGACGCCAACCTTCTAAGGAAGTACAGTCGCCTGCAGCTCCTACTTAAAAGAGCTTTTCTTTTAGCTACAAGCAAAAAGCTCCCACTCCCCCCCCCCCCCCCCCATTGACTGTCCCGGAGATCAGAACACTGTAACACTGGGTTAACACTATTTTATTCTGTACATTCTCATTATGACTTCTCAATGCCCCAGCAGTCCTGAAGATTGTATCTCCTAAATAAAAAAGCACAAGCTATAACCATTAACGCTAAGATGAATATAATCAATAGGAATGCTATGTGTGAACATTCGGTACATAATAGATAGATAGATAGATACTTTATTCATCCCCATGGGGAAATTCAACTTTTTTTCCAATGTCCCATACACTTGTTGTAGCAAAACTAATTACATACAATACTTAACTCAGTAAAATATGATATGCATCTAAATCACTATCTCAAAAAGCATTAATAATAGCTTTTAAAAAGCTCTTAAGTCCTGGCGGTAGAATTGTAAAGCCTAATGGCATTGGGGAGTATTGACCTCTTCATCCTGTCTGAGGAGCATTGCATCGATAGTAACCTGTCGCTGAAACTGCTTCTCTGTCTCTGGATGGTGCTATGTAGAGGATGTTCAGAGTTTTCCATAATTGACCGTAGCCTACTCAGCGCCCTTCGCTCAGCTACCGATGTTAAACTCTCCAGTACTTTGCCCACGACAGAGCCCGCCTTCCTTACCAGCTTATTAAGACGTGAGGCATCCCTCTTCTTAATGCTTCCTCCCCAACACGCCACCACAAAGAAGAGGGCGCTCTCCACAACTGACCTATAGAACATCTTCAGTATCTCACTGCAGACATTGAATGACGTCAACCTTCTTAGGAAGTACAGTCGACTCTGTGCCTTCCTGCACAAGGCATCTGTGTTGGCAGTCCAGTCTAGCTTCTCGTCTAACTGTACTCCCAGATACTTGTAGGTCTTAACCTGCTCCACACATTCTCCATTAATTATCACTGGCTCCATATGAGGCCTAGATCTCCTAAAGTCCACCACCATCTCCTTGGTCTTGGTGATATTGAGACGCAGGTAGTTAGAGTTGCACCATATCACAAAGTCCTGTATCAGTTTCCTATACTCCTCCTCCTGTCCATTCCTGACACACCCCACTATGGCCGTGTCATCAGCGAACTTCTGCACATGGCAGGACTCCGAGTTATATTGGAAGTCTGATGTGTACAGGGTGAACAGGACCGGAGAGAGTACGGTTCCCTGCGGCGCTCCTGTGCTGCTGACCACCGTGTCAGACCTACAGTCTCCCAACTGCACATACTGAGGTCTATCTGTCAAGTAGTCCACTATCCAATCCACCATGTGAGAGTCTACTCCCATCTCCGTTAGTTTGTGCCTTAAGATCTTGGGCTGGATGGTGTTAAAGGCACTAGAGAAGTCAAGGAATGTAATCCTCACAGCACAACTGACCCCCTCTAGGTGAGAGAGTGATTTGTGCAGCAAATACGTGATAGCATCCTCCACTCCCACCTTCTCCTTATACGCAAACTGAAGAGGATCCTGGGCGTGCCTGGTTTGTGGCCTCAGATTCTGTATTATCAGCCGCTCCATGGTCTTCATAACGTGCGACGTCAAGGCAACAGGTCTGAAGTCATTCAACTCTTTTGGTTGTGGTTTCTTCGGTACCGGGACAATACAGGATGTTTTCCACTGTCTGGGTACTCTTCTCTGCTCCAGGCTCATGTTGAAGATGCGCTGTAGTGATTCTCCCAGCTCAGTCGCACAGGCCCTCAGTAATCGTGGGGAAACTCCATCCGGTCCAGCCGCCTTGCTGGTACAGATCTTCCTCAGTTGACCTTCCACCTGTGCAGCCGTAAACCTGGGCGTGGGCAAGGTCTCCTGTGAGTGGCTATTTTCCTGTGAGGAATAGTCGTTCATTAAAGATCCACTTGGAAGATGAATAGATTATATTGGACAATTTCAATCAAACGCAGGTCTAACCTGGAAGTAAATAATCTGAACTGATGTAATAACCGTGAATCAGCTCCATTCTCTAAGAACTGACAGATAAGTTTAGTTACGTTATTACATTCACAGCAACGACTAGCTTCATCCTTCTGTAATTGTACTGCGACAGCAAACTGCAAAAAATATTTTAAAAACTATTATTACAATACTATATATATAAATACATTTAATGAAATTAATGAAGAGTGTCAAAAAGTGAGGTAGTGTACATGGGTTCATTGTTCATTCAGAAATCTGATGTCAGAGGCAAAGAAATAGTTTCTGAAATGTTGAGTGTGTATCTTCAGGCTCCTGCACCTCCTCTCTGATGGTAGCAATGAAGAGGGCATGTCCTGGATGATGGGGTCCTCAATGATGGATGCCACCCTTTTGAGACACCTTCTTTTGAAGGTGTCGTCGATGCTGGGGAGGCTAGTGCCCATGATGGAGCTGGCTGAGTTTACAACTTTATGCAGCCTTTTCCGATCCTGTGCAGTGATGCAACCAGTTAGAATTCTCTCCACGGTGTATCTGTAAAAATTTGCAAGTATTTTTGGTGACATACCAAATCTCCTTAAGTTCCTAATGAAATATAGCTGTTGCCATGTCTTCTTTGAAATTGCACCAATATCTTGGGCACAGGATAGATATTCTGAGATGTTGACACCCTGTACTTGAATCTGCTCACCTTTTCCACTAACCCTTCGATGAAGACTAGTGTGCGTTCTTTTGACTTCTCCTTCCTGTAGTCCACAATCAATTCCTTTGTCTTACTGTTGTTGAGAGCAAGGTTGATATCTCAACCAGCTGATCTATCTCAAGTATGCCTCCTTGTCACCATTTGAAATTCTGCAAACAATAGTTGGCAAATTTATAGATGGCATTTGAGCTGTGCCTAGCAACATAGTCATGGGTGTAGAGAGTGTAGAGCAATGGGCTAAGCGCGCATCCTTGAGACGAGCAAGTCCTGTTTGTCAGAGAGGAGGAGATGTTATTTCTGAACCGCACTGACTGTGGCCTCTTGGTGAGCAAGTCAGGGATCAGTTGCAAAGGGAAATACAGAGGCCCAGGTTTGAGCTTGTTGATTAAAACTGAGGATATGATTGTGTTGAACACTGTTCTGTAATCAATAAAGAGCAGCCTGATGGAGATATTGCTATTGCCCAGGTGTTCCAAGGCAGAGTGATTGCATCCGCTGTAGACCTATTGAGCCGATAGGCAAATTGCAGTGGGTCCAGGTCCCGGCTTAAGCAGTTTATTCTGGCCACGGCTAACCTCTCAAAGCACTTAATCACAGATGTGAGTACAACTGGGCAGTAGTCATCTGGGCAGCTCAGCTTGCTTTTCTTGAGCACTAATATGATTTTAAGCTCCTTTCAAACATGAAATACATGTAAGTGTATATGGTGAATAAAATTGATCAGGGGAGGGGAAGGAAACATAATTGGTAAAATTTCTAAACTTTTATTAGCTCATGCATTTTCACATAAATGCTATCCTTCACATTTACCATTGGACTAATGTTAAAATCTAAATCTCAGGGTCTGAATTTGCAAAATGCAAAATTTCAGCTGGAAAGATGGATCTTGTGACCATTGGACCTCACAGTGAATGAACTTGTGGAGATAAGCACATTAGATAAATTGTGGCCACACAAATAAAATGCAACAGCTAGAAACGGACTTTATTCTTCAGAATATTATACTGCCCAGAATCCCTTTATTTTGCAGTTGAAATTATTCTTTTAAAAGTCTGTGCATAATTAATGTATAGTTGGATCTTATTAAGTATGACATGTTACATTCTTGGACCAGTAATTATGGCAAAGTCAGCAACAGTGTCGAAGGGATCTTCTCTAAACAAAATCCAGGAAAATTGAAGAAGAAATTTACATTTGTTCTACAATTAATTATATATATATAGACTAGCAGTGCATTATAGCAGTGAAAAAGGTACAAAATGACTGATATTTCTCAATTTAATTGAAGTTGAGCTGTTTGGGAAAGGTGGGTAGAGGATGAGGACAAAATAACAACCTGATGGTTTCCATCTCCCACTTGAGCCTCAGAATGACCTCCAATGACTTGGTCAAGAATGAACATCTGACACTATTCAAGTTAGTGAGGCTACAAAGTATTATGATGAATAACAAATGCCAGGCAAAAATAAATTACTGATTCCACTGAATTTCAGAGCATAAATACAATTTACAAACTTGGTAACCAGGCTTCAAGAATTAAAATATAAATTGCATTTAATTTACACATCACAAAGAACAGTCTTTAGGCAATTTAAAAGCAGCAACCAACTTAGATTGTTAAATTTAACCAATGGTGCAGTTCCACAGCTGGTCTGAGGAACTGGCCGGTTAAATAGAGAAACCTTGGAGGACCAGACATTAAGTGTCCAGAATTCTACCCTGGTCTCAAAACAAAATATCCTTCAGGTAAAATTATTTATGGTGTGTTGTACAGCTTCACAGCCACCAATATGGAAATGCAAAGTAGCTTTGACTGCTGATTACTGCTGGCAGCGTAACTCAAGGGTACTACTTCGACCTGCCAGAGTATCTTCTGTCAGATGAGTTCTACAAAATGGTAGTTTAATTCAGTAGCTCTTGTCTAACTGTAGTAGGCCAGGAACTTGAGCTTTGGATGTTCCTTGTAGATCTGGTATTAGCACCATCCATCTGTTCACATCACAGGAATGTCAAGGACTGCACACAGGCAGGCAAAAACCAACGGTCAGCTTAAAGAGTAGGTAGGCTTGAGGAATGGTCGTTGGTTGGTGGTGCCACGCGGAACAGGCAGTGGCATTACTCCTGGCCGCCTGACCCCTGCGCCTAGTCCATGGCTGAAATGCTTGGAGGCTGTTGAAAACTTTGTGTTGGAGCTGTGTTAAGTAAAAACAGAACATTGATCAGTACATCAGAAACCTCCAACTGTATAGCACGGGTAAATATGCAGAGTGAATTACCCCTCAACTAACAACTACCATACACCATTTTTCACCTGAATTAGACATGGGAGCAAATTAGGCCATTCGACCCATCAGGTCTTCTCTGCCATTCCTTCGTGGCTGATTTATTATCCCCCTGAACCCCATTCTCCCTGTAACCTTTGATGCCTTCGATAAGACTATAATACACAGGAGCAGAATTGGCAGAGAATTAAGAGCATTGCAATGAATGTTCACAATCCTAAGGCATCACTCAGAATGCCTTTAACGAGTAACATTGTGCAAATTAACTGCCCAGTCATTTCATTGTTTGTGGCACAGCGTGGTGTGATAAATGGTACCACATGAGTACGAACAGCAAGCAGCCCCTCAGCCCTTTGAGCCTATTTTAGTTAAACAATGGAGGAATCTGTGTCTCAACTCCACATACCCACTGAAACACAGAGGGGGACAGAGAAAAATTGATCACATTAAATACCTTGATTAGTTCCATATTTTAATGTTCCCTGTGACAATGAAGGAGGCTATTTGGCCCATTCGGCCTATACCAGCTCTCAGAGTAGTCCTATTCTCCCACTTCTCCCCCCTGTAACTTCTCACAAGTTGATTAAATTTCCCTCGTATCAGGAGAGAAAGGGGAAGGCACTCTTAACGAGCACAGTGGTTATGTCAGTGCTACCAATACTCCCTCCCTCTCAAACAATCACAGCTCCATTCAAAAAGTTCAAATACTACCTTGAGATTCATTTTCTTGCAGGCATTCACAGTAGAACAAAGAAGTATAATAGAATCAATTGAAAACTACACACAAAGACTTACAAACAACCAATGTGCAAAAGAAGACAAACCATGCAAATAAATAATACTGAGAACATGAGTCCTTGAAAGTGAGTCCATAAGTTGTGGAATTAGTTCAGTGTTGAGGCAAGTGATGTTATCTATGCTAGTTCAGGAGCTGAATGGTTGTAGGGTAATAACTGTTCCTGGAACCAGTGGTGGGACCAAAGGCTCCTTCCTGAAGGTAACAGAGAGAAGAAAGCATGATCTGGATGGTGAAGTTCTTGGAAGATGGATGCTGCTTTCTTGTGGCAGCAAGAAAGGGTGAAGAAGCCAGCATATTTCTGTGTTGAGTAATTGTATGTAATTAGTTTTGTTACAACAAGTGTATGGGACATTGGAAAAAAGTTGAATTTCCCCATGGGGATGAATAAAGTATCTATCTATCTATCTATATCCCTCCCTCTGAGCCACCTTCAAATGTTGTGTAAGGGCTCCCTCCAATGGCTCACTTGAAAAGTGCATAAGCAAAAGAACAAAGTCCCAAGTTCTGATTTGGTAAATATGACTGTGACCCTACTATTAATTCTGTAAGATGCTGTCTCACTCGTTAAATAATACCCAACAACTCCGCAAGTCAAACTATCCAATGCAGCAAATAAGAACAGGGAACATATTTAATTAAGCCAGCAAAATTATGAAGACCAAACTGAGACTGTCGTTTAATCATAAGCGATTTAATTGGACAGAATAGATAGTCTCATTTTGAAAAGATCAGAGATTCAGTGACCCATATCATGTAATTTCCATCTCCATATATAAACTTAATTCCAAAACTCATGTTCCTGCACATTCAAATTGCAATAAGAAGCTATTCAGAGTATTTGGATTTTCAGTGGATCCACTCAGGATATACCTACCATCAGCAGTGATGCCTCAAGTAAATATCAATCAACAAAGACCCCCACCAAATGGGACATGCCATCTTCTTGCAAAAGGTACAGAAACCCAAAGCTCCACACCACCAGGTTCAAAATCCTTCAACCAGTCAGTTCTTAAACCAGCCGGCACAACCTTAATCACTACAGTTTGACAACAACATGACCACTTTGATCACTCTTTTGTTTGTTCTAATTATATTCTTTCTTGTAACAGTTATGTGTGTTGTTTTTGTGAATGCTATGTGCTTGTGATGCTGCTGTAAGGAAGCCTTTCACTGCATCTGTGCAGACATAGACTTGTGCAGATGACAGTAAAAGTTCTCAGTCATCAGCTATCTGTACAATTATCAACTATAGTTTATCATCATCAGCTATGCCCGATGTCATAAGCAAACTCTATAAATGTGACAATGCTGACCAGTGGGATTAAAGATTTTTTAAATTTGAGAACACGAATGAAGAGATCAATGTCACCAGCACATGCCATGGTTTCAATCAGGAGTGGAGAGGAAATAAACAGGTAGGAGAGGGGGTCTTGATTGACTTTTGCTATTCGGGGATGTTCCTGTTTAAGGGTATAACAACCAGAAGTTGGCTTATGAAACGTTTGTGCATTTTAAAAGATTGAATGGGCCATATAGGAATATGCAGAAATATAATCCTCAAATACAATATAAACAAACCAATCTTCCATCCTTGGACTCACTTTACACCGCACGCTGTTGGAGCAGTGCTGCCAGGATAATCAAGGATAAGTCCCACCCAGCCAACACAATTTTTGTCCCACTTCCCTCCGGGAGAAGGTTCAGGAGCATGAAGATTCGTACGGTCAGATTTGGGAACAGCTTCTTTCCAACCATGATAAGACTGCTGAACAGATCCCGACCCGGATCTGGGCCGTACCTTCCAAATATTTGGACCTGACTTGCACTACCTTACTTTCCCTTTTCTATTTTCTAATTATGATTTATAATTTAAATTTTTATTATATTTACTTCGATTTGTACTTCAGGAAGTGCGAAGCGCAGAAAAAAATATCACTGTGATGATTGTACGCTTTAGTATCAATTGTTTGGTGACAATAAAGTATTTGTATTTGTAAGTGCAATAACTTTATATTATAGAAATAGTGGATTCTGGTTAATTTCGGACCAGTACATTTTGTTCCAAATAACCAGCTGCTTCAATTAACTGATGCCCAGAATGCACTGCACTTACTTACAAATCTCACTGGACCCCAAAAAATGCTAATTTGCAATAAATCCAATTACTCACCATCTCAGGGCTTGGAATTTAACAACATACAATGGCAATTACATTCACTACAGGAACCGTGAAGGAGTCCCAGCATAGTTATAATATGCTTCCTATAACTGTGGACAGTACTTAATCTTTTACAAAGGATCACCCACCTTTTTGAAGGTGGTTGGCTGTTACAAACAGTTTTCCGTTTCTTTGCTCTCTTGTAATGCGGGACCTTCTTCCGTTTCCTCACGGAGCCCCCTCTGCTTTTCCTGAAGTAGACCGAAGTTTCCTGAGATTCCTCCTCATCCTGGGATCTCCGGCAGTCTATCCAGCTGCTGGAATCACCATCTTCAGCAGCTTCCTCTTCTGTTGGCCCACAAAAAGGCGACATGGTTGAGTGGGGAAGTTTACAAAGGATAACTTACACCATTTTCTTACAGGCATTCACAGTAGAACAAAGAAATACAGGTGTCAGTGAAAAACTACGCACAAAGACTGACCAACAACAAACTGCAAATAAAGTAATAGTAATAATAAATAGATACTAAAATACTAAGAACATGGGCTGTAGAGTCCTTGAAAGTTAGTTACAATATGCCCTTCCACCCACCTTTTTGATATCATCACATTCGGAAACTTTACATTGCTGTTCTTTCCTTCAGGATATTATTGTAAATAGTGATCTGATCCCCTGGGTCCCACCAGTTATCCTTTTGCAGTCTGATAAGGACCTCTCGATGCTCTCCAGCATTCATGTTTCGGAGCTGTACTTTCCTCAATTCATGAATTCTGCGCAAATTATCTCACCAATAATGGCTATTCATTATTCAATAATGTCAGCTTCCCAGGATCAGAGCTCTGGAATTCAGTCCTTCAACCACTCCTCCTTCTTCAAGACATTCCTTGAAATCTATTTTGTTCACCTAGCTTCGGACCTCTTCTAAGTTATTTTGGTGGCTCGGCAAAGAATTATCTCTTTTGTAATCTTGGGGCAATTCACTATGTTAAATGTGCTGGTTAAATGCAAGTTAAATGCAGTGATCATTAATGGAGAATGTGTGGAGCAGGTTAAGACCTACAAGTATCTGGGAGTACAGTTAGACGAGAAGCTAGACTGGACTGCCAACACAGATGCCTTGTGCAGGAAGGCACAGAGTCGACTGTACTTCCTAAGAAGGTTGGCGTCATTCAATGTCTGTAGTGAGATGCTGAAGATGTTCTATAGGTCAGTTGTGGAGAGCGCCCTCTTCTTTGTGGTGGCGTGTTGGGGAGGAAGCATTAAGAAGAGGGACGCCTCACGTCTTAATAAGCTGGTAAGGAAGGCGGGCTCTGTCGTGGGCAAAGTACTGGAGAGTTTAACATTGGTAGCTGAGCGAAGGGCGCTGAGTAGGCTACGGTCAATTATGGATAACTCTGAACATCCTCTACATAGCACCATCCAGAGACAGAGAAGCAGTTTCAGCGACAGGTTACTATCGATACAATGCTCCTCAGACAGGATGAAGAGGTCAATACTCCCCAATGCCATTAGGCTTTACAATTCTACCGCCAGGACTTAAGAACTTTTTAAAAGCTATTATTAATGCTTTTTGAGATAGTGATTTAGATGCATATCATATTTTACTGAGTTAAGTATTGTATGTAATTAGTTTTGCTACAACAAGTGTATGGGACATTGGAAAAAAAGTTGAATTTCCCCATGGGGATGAATAAAGTATCTATCTATCTATCTATTGAGACTGGTGTTGGAAAGGGAGTTAAATAGGAACAAATCTGTGTTCAATAACTCTCTCGCTAACTTTTACCCAACTTCAATTTAAAAGTATTTCTATTCACCTGCGCCTTTCCTATGTCATATTGTCACCACTCTCTGGATTTATTAGTGATTCTTTCACATTTATGCTCTCCTCTGGAACTGGGAACGCCCCTGTCCCTGAGAAAACAGTTCATGTTTCATACTTCCCAATGGTAATCGTTTATTTGATATGCTGGTGTCACCCCAGTCACTGGTCTTTGTACTTCTGCCAGTGCTTCTATCCTTTGTTATAAAACGGACACTGGCACTGCAAATGTAGAACTGAACAGAATTTACCTACTTTTCAATATTATTTCTCCAGAAATAAATCCCACTGCTCATTATATGTAATAAAAAGAATCTTATTAAACTGTGTTACTACATTGTACATTCTCTAACCCCTGCCTGTCCTGGGGTTGGTGGACCGAGTACGTGCATGAGTAGGAGGGACGGGGCTTGTTTCGCTGTTGTTGCTTTGTCACTTGGTATGTTCTGTGTTGTTCTGCCAGGTATGGCGGGCCAGAATGTGGTGACAACTGCGGGTTGCGTCAGGACGTGCAGCAACACTTACAGGTTGCCCTCTGTACATCCCGAGTTGTGTCGGTTGTTAAAACAAGTCAAATCAAAAATCAAATTTGTTTAATTATCATTCAACCATACATGAATATAACTGAACAAACAGTGTTTCTCTGGGGCCAAGATGCAAAACATATTCATTCAAACTGGTGAGCAAAAATAAACATTATATATAGCCGAAGTCCCTGGGCAACATGTCCTGCAAGTAGTTGGTACAGTTCTCAGCAATGCGCAGACAAACACATGCACGCAATTCAGCCTGTCATTCCACTGATCAAACGCTGGAGGGGCAGCACTGACAGGAGGCCAGCCCCTAACCGAGCATAGGCGTCGCGCTATACCGCTTCAGGGCTGAAGCAGCAGGCAAGCCTGCAGCTTAAGGCCTAGTCCTCTCTACAACTGAGGTCATGTAGCTCCCCTGACATCTGTGGTGCCACCAAACACTGGTAACAGATCAACGGCATCTTACATTATCAATGTCCAGCAGGGTCCTGTGATCACAAGAGGAATGTCCAGGATAACACCCACGGTTACACTGCACACTGCCTTCACGCAACAACTCTGATCCCTTCCTGTAGCAGTCAACAACACGGTCTGCATTTCCACCCACGAGCAGCTCTCTGATGTGGTAGACCTGAAATACCTGAAATTCTTGGAGTCTAGCATTGTCTTGTGATCATAAAAAAGACATTTAACAAAGAAAAAAATACCTTTGATGGACCCATGAGAGGCCGCTGCATACGAACGCGCCACCATCTTACCGGACGCACGTTCTATTTACATATGATAAATACATCTAAATTTGAATTGGAATTATTTATTCATTACCAAATAGAAAGTGGCTTCTATATTCCACCTACAAAATGTAGAGCCTCATTTATCACTGATTAATTATACTCTCATTCTACACTTATTTTACACTATTCCTTACCTCAGTCTATATCAAATGCAGCTTACAGACTGATTGAATAAATGTCTGATAGCTACTGGGAAGAGGCTGAATGTAGTTGTGGATCTGATTCCTACTCTAGTTGAGGGGTTATTAGAGACCTTCTCCCCTCGCATCACCTCCTCCTCTCTTCACGTCCCAGCTAAAGTTTATCATTAAACTTGAAGCTGACACCACACTGGGAAAGGGAGGCGCCATTTTTATTGAAATATCACAAACAGCTTCAATGTGTCCTCAGACTCCACTATCTCAGAGAAGAGCAGCGATCACTTCATCATTCAGCTAGTATCACTTCAATGCATAACGAATCTGCTCATTATCATATTGTGAATTGGCTGCTGTGTATTTCACAACAGTGACTAAGCTTCAAATTGATTGTAAAGATATTTGTAATGGCAACACCTCTGAGGATATGGTCCATTGTTCTCTCCTATCAGATTACTCCTTTACCTCTTCCACTTATCTCCTCCCAGCTTACTTCATCTAACCCCCCCCCCACCCACTCACTTTCCCCCTCACCTGATCTCACCCACCACCTGCCAGCTCGCACTCCTCCCCTTCCCTCACTTTTTTATTCCGATCTGTCCCTTCCTTTCCAGTCCCGATGCAGAGTCTCCACTGATTATTCCCCTCTGTGAATGCTGCTTGACCTGCCGAGTTCCTTGTGTTCATCTCTGAGGATCTGTTCTGGGCTCTACAAATTATGAAGAAGGCATGGCAGCGGCTACACTTGATTTGGATTCGAGGAGAAGATATGTCACCAAAGATACTTGCAAATTTGTTTACTGTAGGGTAGAGAACATTGTGAATGGTTGCACCACAGCCTGGTATGGAGGCTCTAATGCAGAAGATGGCAATTAGCTACAGAAGGTTGTAGCCTCAGCCAGCTCCATCACAGGCACAACACTCCCCATCATCGAGGACACTTTCAGGAAGCGGTGTCTCAAGGAGGTGGCATCTATCATTAAGGACCCTCACCATCCAGAGCATGCCCTCTTCTCCATCAGCGAGGAGGTACAGAAACCTGAAGACCCATACTCAACAATTCAGAAATAGCTTCTTTTGAAGCTATGAACATTACCTCATTATTCCTTGTTTTTTGCACTATTGATTTTGTAATTTACATTAACTTTATGTCTTTGTACTGTACTGCTGCTGCAAAACAAACTTCACATAAGATAGTGATAATAAACCGATTCTGAATGTAACAAATAAAGATGTGATGACAATGAAACTCATTCTTTTTAAACACCAGACCACAGAGACTTCCCTCACCTGGTAGTTGCCATTCAGAGTACTTTTGGAGAACTTCGATAAGTTCACCTCCATATTTGTCCAGCTTGTCTTCGGTGACACCGTCTATCTGCAGAAGGACGTCAGGGTCTGACGACAGTGTCTCTGCAAAGAATATTTTAATCATTAATATTTTTAGAGACATGAAAGACATCAGCGTTGGGTGTTCACTAGTAAAAACCTTCCACATTCTCCATCCAGGTCTGCAGGAACTCAGCAGGTCAGGCAGCATCTGTAGAGAGTAACAAACAGTTGATGTTTCAGGCCAAGACCTTCATCAAGACTTGGCCGGAACGCTGACTGTCTCTCCATAGATGCTGTCCGACTTGCTGAGTTCATCCAGTTCTTTGTGTGTGTGTGTTTCTCAACATTCCCAGCATCTGCAGAATCTCTTGTATCTCCATCAGTGACTACTGTTTCACACAATTTTTTCTATTTTGAAGCTATGAACATTTCCTTTGTTTTTTGTAATTTATGAAGGTCAGCTGTAGTACGAGGTACACAAGAATAATCATTCAACTTTTGTTAAGACTATAGAGGTCAGTGAGCTTTCTCTTAAGACCATAAGACATAGGAATAGAATTAGGCCATTCAACCCATCAAGTCTGCTCCACCATTCCATCATTGCTGATTTATTCTCCCTCTCAACCCTGTTCTCCTGCCTTCTCCCCGTAACCTTTGACACCCTTACCAATCAAGAACCTGTTAACCTCAGCTTTAAATATACCCATTGTCTTGGTCCCCACATCCATCTTGTGGCAAAGATTTCCACAGATTCACCACTCTCTTGCTAAAGAAATTCCACCTCATCTCCATTCTAAAGGGACATCATTCAATTCTGAGGCTATGTCCTCTGGTCCTGGACTCTCCCACTATTGGAAACATCCTCTCCATGCATTAAGTAAAGATGAATCCCCACCTACACCTCAAAGTCCTACAGACAAAATCAAAACTCAATTTGCAGTGTGAACATTCAGCTACGTACAAGTAATATAAAGATAAAGCTGATAAGCTTTTTTAAAAAACACACAATTAGAAGACACCCACTTTCAACTTCTCCTAAAAACACTAATTATCGTGGTTGAGGAAGTACTAAAAATACTCAAGAAACCCGAACACAGAGATCTAAGCAGAAACTCCAATGCAGTACTGAGGTGACAGTGCTCTAGAAGAGATGCTCTGTTATTAGAAAGTACCACAAGAAACAGGAGCAGCAGTTGTACAGACCCTCATGCACGCTCCACCATTTAATAAGATCACAACTGATCTTCTACCTTTGGAGTTACTTTCCTGCACCATTCCACATTTCCTGATTTTCAGACAGGGCATTAAATAGAGTATATGTTTCAATTACATTTAAGTAATCCCATAGCACTATTCTACTCCACCATGAACAGTTCTGAGCTCGGCTGTGAAAGGAGGAGGCAACTTCACCTCAGAAGAACCCCGAGCTACAGAAACACCAATAGAAACTCCAAAGACCTCTTCCCTGGGAGAAGAAGGATTTTCAAAGATGGGCTACACCTGGGGACAACTTGAAGATTGGCCCAGCTGCTATCAATGACCTATGCCTCAGTAGGGGTAATTGCTTAAGTAATAACACTATTCACATCCCTCAACCAACATCATAAATAAGTCAGCTCCACATTATCACACTACTCACTGTGCAAGCTTACTGTGTGTAAAGTGCTGGCACAGTTTGCGATTATGCAATAAGAAATTCATTGCATTTATTGGTGTAAACAGTCTTGACACATACTGAGCTTGCAAAAAGCATGATAATGATACAAACTGCTTTTCTTTCACCAGATTCATTATCAGGAGTCTCGCTGCTTAACGAGAAGCTGAGCACAGCCTGTAGATGGCAGCAAATACAAGCTCCTGCTTGAGGTTAATGCTGAAATCCCGCAAGGCACAGAATCCATCTCAGAATGTGAGCACAGAACATTACAGGCCCTTCAGTCAGCGCTGACTGTTTAACCTGATCTAAGATCAATCTAACCCTTCCTTCCTATATAGTTCTCCATTTTTCTTTCATCCATGTGCCTCTCTATGTACATGACTGTGTGGCTAGGCATAGCTCAAATACCATCTGTAAATTTGCTGATGATACAACCATTGTTGGAAGAATCTCAGGTGGTGATGAGAGGGCGTACAGGAGTGAGATATGCCAAATAGTGGAATGGTGCCGCAGCAACAACCTGGCACTCAACATCAGTAAGACGAAAGAGCTGATTGTGGACTTCAGGAAGGGTAAGACAAAGGAACACATACCAATCCTCACAGAGGGATCAGAAGTGGAGAGAATGAGCATCTTCAAGTTCCTAGGTGTCAAGATCTCTCAGACTTCCGGTTAAGATGGTGGTAGCTTAAGTCGCTAAAACTATTGCTCCGCTCCATTTCATATACCTGCATTTATTTCTTACTCTTCCTCCCACTATTGAAGTTGCTGGCTGCACAATGAGTGTATCTAAGCCTACTAAATCGGCAAAAAAAGACACTCCATCGGGAGCAACCTTGAGTGAAATTGTGTCGCTGTTAGAACAAACCCGACAAGATATGTTTTCTCAATTTAGTTTGTTGGAACTGAAACTGGATAAAATCAACTCTACACTGGAGGATCATGCTCAACGTTTATCACATGTTGAAGAAATCATGGAAGAAACTAGACCGTCGTTGTAAAGACCTGGAAAGAGTTTGCTCTACCCTAAGGAGCATAATAGCAAGTTAACTCTTAAAGTTATGGACCTTGAAAGCAGGAGTAGATGCCAAAATCTTCGAATTCTCGGCTTGCCTGAGACTGTTGAAGGGGGATCTCCTGTCGAATTTTTCTCAAACTTTCTATGTGAGATTTTTGGAAGCGAAATACTTTCCAGTCCTCCAGAGATTGATCGAGCACTGTATCTTTACATCTCGATCAGCGGATGGCCAGAGACCACGTCCAGTGATAATTCGCCTCCATCGTTACCAAATCAAGGATTTACTAATTAAAGAAGCTCGCTGACGTAAAACGCTTCAATATAAAGGCCATGCTATCCGTTTAGTAGAGGACTATGCACCTCAAGTTATGAGTCAACGTGCTGAATACAGAGGAGTAATGAAAGTTCTCTACGATCATGGACTTCATCCGTCTCTCGCCTATCCAGCCCGGCTCCGAATCAAGCTTAGGGACGGCGATTTTAAACGTTTCGATTGGGTAGCAGAGGCGCAGACCTTCATTGATAGCCTATCTGCTACTTCGAGTTCCTCAGATACGATATGATATGATTTTTTTTCAGTCTTTTTTGTTTCTGTTTAGATAATGGTTATTTTTTTTCTAATATTCTAATCTTTATTTCTATCTTTTTCATTATCCATTTAACTCAATATATTTCGATACGATGGATTTCTATTTTTTCAGTATGGGCATTTTCATTTTCATTAAATAGAACTGACTGTGAAACTATGTAATTAGACACCTCTTAAAGGTCTTTGGAGACTTTATTTCAAAATGGAGTAGGTGTCGGATTTAAAAATTGATATCGATTCGTGAAGTGACGACGTCTTTGAATGGTTTTTGTTTTTCTTTTCAGACTTCAGTCTCCAATTTCTACAAATCTTGATATTTCCTTTTTCAAATTTAAAATGTAGCTGTTGTCGGATCTATTTAATTAGTAGCTTAATTATGTAGCATTGTCCTATTGAAGTGTTTTTCCATTTTCTCAATTTTAGTTTCTATCTTACATAATTTTAGTTCTTTAAAGGAGATGATATTTTTTCTCTCCGGTTAGATTATTTTAACCTTAAGCAGCAGTTGATGTTGTATCTTTAAACTCAGTTTCAGGTTTGGATCAAATTCCTCTCGAGTGGATTTTCCTTTGGTGGTTTTTTCCCCGTGTTTCAAGACACTATTTGCGTTTTTTTTTCTTATTTTTATGATTCGGTTGGATTACTTACTTTGACGTTAAAGTTGTTTTCTGTATAACTGAGTTTATAGATTATCTTTTTTTCGGTTTATCAACTCTAGCGGGAAGGTTGGGGTAAAGTTTTCTTTAGACCATTATTATACTTCAAGATTTACAAACTTTTAATGTATTGTTTTTTCTTGTTAAGGTAAATCTTTGTAACTCAAAGCTTTTTGTTGTTTATTTCCATTACTGTATCAACAATTGGAGTGGAGATAATTAAGATGTTACCTAATTGGAAGTCCAGTAGGGGGTTAGTTTTTCTTGGGGAGAGCTTGCTGCTTTATATTTGCAGCTTTCTTGTTGTAGGTTTAGAGGGTGTGGGTGGGAACTCCAATGCTAATATTATATATGGAATTTTGACATATTTGTACTATACAGGATGTAATTTCATCCTCTTTTTTATCTTCTATACTTTTGCCCCAGAATTACATATAAGTTTCAAATATGGTTTAATGCCTGCTATCCTTTTTTTTCTTATGTTCAATGGTTAGTCCATTGAACTTTGTCAGCTGGAATGTTACGGGTTTGAATCATCCTGTTAAAAGGGGGAGAGTGTTCGCACATCTTAAACAGCTTAGAGCAGAGGTAGTCTTTTTACAAGAAACACATATTCGTCATTCAGATAATTCTCGTCTTATGGCACGATGGGCAGGACAACACTTTCATTCAAATTTTCAAGCCAAGGTGAGGGGCGTTTCAATTCTTATAAACAAAAATGTTTCTTTTGAGCTTCATAATAAGATATCTGACCCTAATGGTCGTTTTATTATTGTTTTGGGGAAACTTTATAATACACGAGTGGTCTTAGCCAACCTTTATGCCCCTAACTCAGATGATGTAGGGTTTTTTGACCTTTTTTTTCTTCATTGCCAGAACTAAGTTCATACTCTCTTATATTGGGTGGTGACTTTAACTGTTGGCTGGATCCAGTTTTGGACAGATCTTCTTCTATCCCTAGACAATTAAGTAAATCTGCTTTATTTATTCACACAAACTTTTTCTCACAAGTTTACCATACATTTACTAGAATCGACTGTTCGATGAGAATTTCAATAATCTTTTAAATTTTACAAAACAAAGATTAGCACAGTGGTCACCTCTGTCCATGTCTTTAATTGGGCAAATTAATGTAATTAAAATGTATATTCTCCCTAAATTTTTATACTTATTTCAATCTTTACCTATATTTATTCCTAAAGTTTTTTTTGATTCTTTAGATTCTATTATCTCTCATACCTATGGAAGGGTAAACAGCCCAGACTCAATAAAGCTCATTGCCAAAAGCCTAAAAGAGAAGGTGGCTTGGCATTGCCTAATTTTCGTTCATATTATTGGACAGCCAATATTCGTAATATTATCTTTTGGTCCTACTTTTATAATCAGTCTGTTTGTCCAACATGGATGGCAATGGAATTAAACGCTTATAAGAAATTATCTATTCCAGCTTTACTTGGATTTGTTCTTCCTTGCCAATTGCCAAAATCTATTATTAATCCTGTAATCAGGCACACTCTGAGAATATGGGCTCAATTTAGAAAATACCATGGTCTTTATAGTTTTTCCCTCTCTAGTCCTATTCTATACAATCATTTATTTCAACCGTCTATGCAGGATTCCACATTCCAAGACTGGTGTAGGAGAGGTATCAGGCTTTTTGAAGATCTTTTTATAGACAATCGGTTTGCGTCTTTTGAACAATTGTCTATAAAGTTTAATTTACCGAATACTCATTTGTTTAGCTATCTTCAAATTAGACATTTTATTAGCCCATTTTCCTGAACAACCTGATAAAAATGTTGTAGACTTGTTTCTTCAAATGAACCCCTTGGGCAAAGGTGTAATTTCTACTATTCGTGTTAAATTTATGACTCTCAGACGAGCCCCTTATGATAAAATTAAAACTGCTTGGGAGCATGACTTAGGTTTCTCTTTGTCCAACAAGGTTTGGGATTCAATTCTTAAATCCGTCAATTCAATCTCTTTATGTGCTCGTCATTGTCTCATGCAGTTTAAAGTCGTCCACAGGGCTCATATGTCCAAAACCAAATTAGCGAAGTTCTATCCTGATATTAGTCCCTGGTGTGACAAATGCGAAGGAGGTGAGGCCTCCCTTTTCCTTGTATTGGGCCTGTCCTACTCTGGAAAAATTTTGGAAAGATTTTTTTAAACTTTATCTTCTATATTAAATTGTCATTTGGAACCTGATCCTTTGATCGCTCTTTTTGGTATTCTTCGAGAACCTGACAAGCATTTGACCCCGGCTAAACAACGAACATTGTCTTTTGCCTCTCTTCTAGCCAGACGAGCAGTACTCCTTAAATGGGGAGATGTAATTCCCCCTACCCATGCTCAATGGCTTAGGGATATTATGTCTTGTTCAGATCTCGAAAAGATTCACTACTCACTTTCTAATTCGGACATAAAGTTCCATAGGGTATGGGGATCTTTTCTCGAATATTTTCATAACTCTCACCTAGATTGACAGGTGTTTGTTCTTTTTTCCCTTGATAATCGGACCCTACATTTCCAGCTTTTTTTTGACTTTTGATTTTTTTCTGATCAGGTAGCAGGCTGCCCCCCTTTTTTTTATTACAATATATAGTTCTGGGGTAATAAAAGTGTATCTCATATAATGGTTGGCTTGGAGTTGGATAGGTGATAGATTGGGTGCTTTTCTTTCTTTTTCTCTTTTTTTTTCTTTTTTACTATGGGTGACTTGCTCATTTGTTAAGACATGTATTATTGTTATTTTTGTTTATATGGCAATGATCCTTCTATATATATTATTGATTTTCTTTTCTTCGTTGTAGTTTGTAGAAAATTATAAATAAAATATTTTTAAAAAAAAGATCTCTGAGGATCTAACCTGGTCCCAATATATCGATGTAGTTATAAAGAAGGCAAAACAACTGCTATACTTCATTAGGAGTTTGAAGAAATTTGGCATGTCAACAAATACACTCAAAAACTTCTATAGCTGTACCATGGAGAGCATTCTGACAGGCTGCACCACTGTCTGGTATGGAGGCCTTACTGCCGAAAGAAGCTGCAGAAGGTTGTAAATTTAGTCAGCTCCATCTTGGGCACTAGCCTACAAAGTACCCAGGAAATCTTTAGTGAGTGGTATCTCAGAAAGGCAGTGTCCATTATTGAGGACCTCCAGCACCCAGGGCATGCCCTTTTCTCATTGTTACCATCAGGTAGGAGGTACAGAAGCCTGAAGGTACACACTCAGTGATTCAGGAACAGCTTCTTCCCCTCTGCCATCTGATTCCTAAACGGACATTGAAGCTTTGAACACTAGCTCACTTTTTAAAAAAATATACAGTACTTCTAGCACTTTTTTCAATGTTTTGCACTTAAAAAAATTCAATATACATAATTGATTTTCTTGTTTATTTATTATGTTTTATTTTATTTTATTTATTATTATTTTTTCTCTCTGCTAGATTATGTATTGCATTGAACTGCTGCTGCTAAGTTAACAAATTACACGTCACATGCCGGTGATAATAAACCTGATTCTGATTCTAAGTCTCTTAAATGTCCCTAATGTATCTACCACCATGCAGGTAGCACATTCCATCACTCTCTGTGTAAAAACATTTACCTCTGACATCCCCTTCTTCCAATCACCTTGAAATTATGTGCCCTCACATTAGCCATCTCTACCCTGGGAAAGCGTCTCTGGCCTTCCACTCGATCTGTGCCTCTCTTCATCTTGTACACCTCCACTGAGTCACTTTTCACCCTTCTTCAGTCCAAAGACAAAAGCCCTAGCTTGCTCAGCCATTGTATCTAAAAGTACCTGCAATTCTTTTGAGGGTGGCCGTGTTAAAGATGTTGAAGTAATGGACCCCATAGATTTTGCCCAGACGTTTGCAGAGCTCAGTCAGATCAGTGAGACACTTCTTCACCATCTCTTCACGTTTAGAAATGCTCTTTGTCACTGAGTTCCTCTGCTTCCTAATGGTACTGGCATTATCTGTCTCCTGAAAGTCCACCTTGCATCAGAAAATAAATACTTGACAGTTATACAGCATCTCAAGAATTCAAAGCCTCTAATAATTTTCAGCATCAAGTTACTTCCAGTGAACACACTAAGGAGATCAAGCATGTAAATACTAATATTTACTAATAACAACTTAACTAGTAAATAATTAATTATTACTAATGATTGATAATAATGTAGATATTATAAATGCAGCACCAGGGCTAGGAGTTTGATGTAACAATGAATTTACCTGAAGGAACCCCATTAGAACTTGCTGTGCTTTCTCGCCTACAGTTACATAAGCAATCGCTTGATCATTGGCCGTGATGTACAAATCTTCTCGCAGAATTTTGTCTAGCACCAGCTTCCGAAACAGTCGCTCTACGTTGTGACGGGAGTATGCAGCCCCTGCTCCAAATATTCCCGACTGAATCCTGGCACTTTTACATCCTGGGGGAGAAGTTCAGTTAGCATTGGACAATACATTCCCACAAATCCTAGAGAAAAGGGACCAGTATCCGATCCCAGGGCTACACTGAAGGGGCAGGGAAGAAATGACTTTAGCTGCTCATGAAATTAAAAAATACAACCAGTCTATGCTTTTCACAGATGGTTCCGAGGTTAATTGCCTGATTTATAATTTTTGTCTGATAATTCCCAGTTCTACTTTAAGAAAGTTCAAATTCAAGTTTATTGTCATTCAAGTACACAGATGTATACAACATTGTTCCTCTGGGGTCAAGGTGCAAAACACGGTGCAGTCAGACACAGCACTTACAGCTATAACCCAGCACATACAGCTATAACCCAGTACATACAGCTATAACCCAGTACATACAGCTATAACCCAGTACATACAGCTATAACCCAGCACTTACAGCTATAACCCAGCACTTACAGCTATAACCCAGCACATACAGCTATAACCCAGTACATACAGCTATAACCCAGTACATACAGCTATAACCCAGTACATACAGCTATAACCCAGCACTTACAGCTATAACCCAGCACTTACAGCTATAACCCAGCACATACAGCTATAACCCAGCACATACAACTATAACCCAGCACTTACAGCTATAACCCAGCACTTACAGCTATAACCCAGCACATACAGCTATAACCCAGCACATACAGCTATAACCCAGCACTTACAGCTATAACCCAGCACTTACAGCTATAACCCAGCACATACAGCTATAACCCAGCACATACAGCTATAACACAGCACATACAGCTATAACCCAGCACTTATAGCTATAACCCAGTACATACAGCTATAACCCAGCACTTACAGCTATAACCCAGCACTTACAGCTATAACCCAGCACATACAGCTATAACCCAGTACATACAGCTATAACCCAGCACTTACAGCTATAACCCAGCACTTACAGCTATAACCCAGCACATACAGCTATAACCCAGCACTTACAGCTATAACCCAGCACTTACAGCTATAACCCAGCACTTACAGCTATAACCCAGTACATACAGCTATAACCCAGCACATACAGCTATAACCCAGTACATACAGCTATAACCCAGTACATACAGCTATAACCCAGCACTTACAGCTATAACCCAGCACTTACAGCTATAACCCAGCACATACAGCTATAACCCAGCACATACAACTATAACCCAGCACTTACAGCTATAACCCAGCACTTACAGCTATAACCCAGCACATACAGCTATAACCCAGCACATACAGCTATAACCCAGCACATACAGCTATAACCCAGCACTTACAGCTATAACCCAGCACTTACAGCTATAACCCAGCACATACAGCTATAACCCAGCACATACAGCTATAACACAGCACATACAGCTATAACCCAGCACTTATAGCTATAACCCAGTACATACAGCTATAACCCAGCACTTACAGCTATAACCCAGTACATACAGCTATAACCCAGTACATACAGCTATAACCCAGCACTTACAGCTATAACCCAGCACTTACAGCTATAACCCAGCACATACAGCTATAACCCAGCACATACAGCTATAACCCAGCACTTACAGCTATAACCCAGCACTTACAGCTATAACCCAGTACATACAGCTATAACCCAGCACTTACAGCTATAACCCAGCACATACAGCTATAACCCAGCACATACAGCTATAACCCAGCACATACAGCTATAACCCAGCACATACAGCTATAACCCAGCACATACAGCTATAACCCAGCACATACAGCTATAACCCAGCACATACAGCTATAACCCAGCACATACAGCTATAACCCAGCACATACAGCTATAACCCAGCACTTACAGCTATAACCCAGCACTTACAGCTATAACCCAGCACTTACAGCTATAACCCAGCACATACAGCTATAACCCAGCACATACAGCTATAACCCAGCACATACAGCTATAACCCAGCACATACAGCTATAACCCAGCACATACAGCTATAACCCAGCACATACAGCTATAACCCAGCACATACAGCTATAACCCAGCACATACAACTATAACCCAGCACTTACAGCTATAACCCAGCACATACAGCTATAACCCAGCACTTACAGCTATAACCCAGCACTTACAGCTATAACCCAGCACTTACAGCTATAACCCAGCACTTACAGCTATAACCCAGCACTTACAGCTATAACCCAGCACTTACAGCTATAACCCAGCACATACAGCTATAACCCAGCACTTACAGCTATAACCCAGCACTTACAGCTATAACCCAGCACTTACAGCTATAACCCAGCACATACAGCTATAACCCAGCACATACAGCTATAACCCAGCACATACAGCTATAACCCAGCACATACAGCTATAACCCAGCACATACAGCTATAACCCAGCACATACAGCTATAACCCAGCACATACAGCAATAACCCAGCACTTACAGCTATAACCCAGCACATACAGCTATAACCCAGCACATACAGCTATAACCCAGCACTTACAGCTATAACCCAGTACATACAGCTATAACCCAGCACATACAGCATATATAGTGATGATCCAGCACACACAGTCACAAAATATTAGTAAAAGTCCCTGGGTGGCATAGCCTGAAGATCAACAGGTTGATAGAAAGTGTGAGGTTCACGATTATGCAAGACAGTATAATGTTTAATAAAACAAGCAGTGGTATAAATATATGAAACAGCAGCAATAAGAGATGAGAAGTGACCAGTGCAGGATGAGAGTGTGCCTGTGAGTTGTGGAGTCTGTTGGGGATTGGCAGGGCATTCAGAGAGGATGTACATATATGCTGGGTGGCAGCAAGTGCATTTTTATAACACCCTTCACAAACTTAAGAACGCCCCAAGTGGTTTGCAGAAAAGGAGGTACTAATGAAGCATGCTATCACTGCAGGAACAAAGGGAGCCCCCAGAAACCGCAATGAGATAAGCTGCCTCAGAGGTGTGGGTTGGTTGGGTTGGCTGGCTGGCAGCTTGCTTTATTTATTTAACCATTCGTTCATTCATTCAGCGCAGAACTGGCCTTACCGGCCGAATGAACCGCATCACCCAGCAACCTACCGATTTAGCCTTAGCCTAATGACAGCACAATTTATAATGACCAGTTAACCTACTAACTGGTACATCCTTGTACTTTGGGAGGAAATTGGAGCATCGAGAGAAAACCTACATGGTCATGGGGAGAACGTACAAACTCCTTACTGTAATAGTGTTGTGCTAACTGCTACACTACTATGACAGCCCAATTAAATTTACTACTCTTTACTAAATGAAATTTATCCATTTTTGCTTTACCCACACACCTTAGGGAGAGACCAAGCATTGTCAATGGCTGGGATTATGTCAGGGCAAATAGTTCTACCTGTGTCCTGGCCAACAAGTCTCCTAAAGATACCCAATGAAAGACCACTGGATCATTCATTATTTCATTGATGGTTTGATCTTTTGTACAAAATCCCTGTATTGACCCATGTGAATAACATTAAAAAATGCACACAATAACATAAATAACCTATTGTATGTAACACACCCAAAATGCTGGAGGAACTCAGTAGGTCATCTAAAAAAATGAGTAAACAGTCAATGTTTTGGATCAAGACCCTTCTTCGGGACTCAGAAAGAAAGGGGAAAGACGTCAGAATAAAAAGGTGGGGGGGGGGGGGGAGAGAGGCTAGCTAGAAGGTGACGGGTGAAGCCAGGTGGGTTGGGAAAGGGAAGATGAATGGGACCCGGGGGAAGTAGATGAGAAAAGGTAAAAGGTCAGAGTGTGGAATGGGGGGGGGGGGGGGTGGAATTCGTTTACCAGAAGCTATCTTATATATGTATATCTATTGTGTTGTTTTTTAGTATTATTATTGTATTCTTTAGCTTTTGTGGGGTTTTTTTGTGCTGAATGGATTCAGAGTAATAATTATTTTGTTCTCCTTACAATTGTGTACATGAAATAGCATTAAATAATCTTGAATGTAACGCATATCTGCATGCTGATCATAAACACAAGATATTCTGCAGGCGCTGGAAATTCAGAGTAATTCAGCATCTGTCCTCCAACATTTTGCATGTGTTAATCTGTCTGCCGTAAAGGTCACTGGAATGCCCAGAGGTGGTTGTGTGTCGGATCCGGTAGGTGTGAGAACACCACAGCAAGTGAGGTGGGGGAAGGGAGCAAGAGCACCAGAGTGAGATGAGTGGTGTGAGGGTGGGAGACAACAAGGATGAGGGGGATTGATCCGAACAACGCTGGAGATAATGAAAATGAACAGACATAAAAGGAAAAAAAAACATAAAAGTTACAGCACCCCAGATATAGGGTTTTATAATGAGGACGCATAACAAACTCTTGCTTGTTTTTTGGTGCCTAGTTCTCCATTTTCCTCACACCCATACATCTAACAACCTGGAAGTAAGCTGCACTCACCGAGGAAGATATCGACCAGCATGTTCAGGGTGAGCCGGCAGGATGACTGGGCTGCGTGGTACTTCCTCCCACTGCCAGTATCGCAGTGCTCCTGAACAAAACGCACAATTCGCTTCACTTCCTCCGTCACATTCTTGGTCCTGTAATTCTACAATAAGGAGAATTAGCAGTGATGGAGTCCAGAACAAAAGGGAAATTTAGTACATTTTACTGGGCACCACTTTAAGAAATAATAGCTGCTCAACAGAGCAAAGCTCTTGTTGACTGAATGGATGGGACTTGTAATGTGTTGTCTGACAACAGAGGTCAATGGTAATAAAGGAGAATAAGTGGATTTGCTTTTGAAAGAGACACGACAGATTCAATGGGCAGAATGCCCTCCTTCTGTGCAGTGCTGTTGTGCAATTAAAAGATGCTGTGATGACTGGTCATGTCAGGATAAATATTCCCCTGAGTAGATCATGTTAGAGAGCGCTGACCACCAACGTCAATGCTGCAAGGTCAAATCTCATACTGGCGATGCGCAGCAAAGCCTCCAATGTACACAAATCCACACTTCCACGTATGGGTATTGTGTGTTCATTTCTGGAGGCCCAGAGGAGGTCTTTGCTAGAGATGAAGGCCCTTCCATGTGTGTGACTGAGCGGGTGCGTGAGTGAGTGTGTGGAGGGTAGGAAAGGGACTTGTTTTGCTGTTGTTCGTGCCGTTCTGCCAAGAACTGTGGGCATGATATGTTGGCACTGGAATGTATGGTGACATTTGGGTGTGTTGGCTATTAATACAAATGACATATCACTGTATGTTTCGATGTACAGTAGTGCTAGAAAGTTTGTGAACCCTGTAGAGTTCTCTCTATTTCTTACAAATATGACCTAAAATGTGATCAGATGTTTACATAAGTTCTAAAACTAGATAAAGAAAACTTAATTAAATAAATAACAAAAAAACATTATACTTGTTCACTTATTTACTGAGAAAAATGATCCACTAATACACTTATTTGTTGAAAAATGTGAACCTTTGTTTTCAGTAACTGGTGGACCCCCTTGTACAGCAATAACTTCAACCAAAGGTTTCCGGTAACTGTTGATCAGTCCTGCACATCAGCTTGGAGCAATTTCAGGCCATTCATCCTTACAAAACTGCTTCGACTCTGGGATGTTGGTTCCTTGCATGAACTGCTTGCTTCAGGTCCTTCCACATTTCTATAAGATTAAGGTCAGGACTTTGATTTGGCCATTCCCAAAGACAAATTTACTTCTTTTGAAAATGATTCTGTTATTGATTTTCTCTTGTCTTTCGGATCATTGTTGGATTATCCAACTTCTATTAAGCTTCAGGTGATAGACAGCTACCCTGACATTCTCCTGTAAAATGTCTTGATACAATTTTGAATTCATTGTTCCCACAATGACTGCCAGCTGTCCAAGTCCTGAGGCAACAAAGCAGCCCAAACCATGAGGTTTTGGTGTTGGTGTGCAGTGTCCTTTTCCCTCCAAATGTACAATGTGCACTTCTGCAAAAAAGTTCAACTTTTGTCTCATCTTTCCACAGAACATTGTCCCAGAAGTATCACGGAACATCCAGGTGGTTTTTTGCAAACTGGAGATGTGAGCAATGTTTTTTTTTTGAAGAGCAGCGGTTTCCTCCGTGGTGTCCTTCCATGAACACCATTGCTGGATACCGCATTCCACTGGGACAAAAGCTGGCGACTGGCATTGTTCTCAGGAGACACCTGGGAACTGCAGACGTGCCAACTCGCAGGGACATTGTAAAGCCCTCGGGCAAAGTGGGCTGGTTGAGAGAGAGATTGCATCACCTGCAACCTGATTGACACCTGAGATCCCGTGAGGCAGTATAAAGAAGGGTCTGATAGAGGACGACCCTCAGACGCACCAAGGAGACACCGAGAAGCACGATACCGCTTCCCGTGGGAACGGGAAGCCATTTTGAAGGAAGCCACGTGCGTTAAATTCCGAATGCGGAGTTTGTGGCTAGAACCAACGGAAAACCGCTTTTATTTAACACCAGGGAAGCCAAATCCTCTGAGGCTGAGGATTTGATTCATAAAGACAACGGCAAGTGTTCTCTTTTCCTAACAATCTCTCTCTCTCTCCAACACGTGAAACCAAAAGGGAAAAGCCTGCAGACTTCAGAGTGACTCTTTATATTTCCAATTGGACTCAGTATTATACCCTAGACAACGAAAGAGCTTATTTCTGAGTGATTATTAATGTACCTGCGTTTTAGATTGAGTATTGACGCATGTTATCTGAATGTTTGTATTAACCTTAATTTTTGTGCCCCTTTATTAATAAAACTTTTGAAAATAGTACCATTGGACTTCAACTGACATATCTATCTTTGCTGGTAAGTGAAACCAGTTACTGGTTTCATAACAGTTTTTTTTTTGAAGAGCAGCGGTTTCCTCCGTGGTGTCCTTCCATGAACACCATTCTTATTCAGTGTTTTTCTTCTAGTGGCCACATGAACAGAGACTTTTAGAAAGTTCTGTAGATTTCTGCAGGTCTTTTGCTGTTACCATTGGGTTCTTTTTCGCCTCCTTCAGCATTGTACTTTGTGTGCCCACTCCTAGGGAGAGAAGCAACAGTACTGAGTTTCCTCCATTTATAGACTATTTCTCATACTGTGGCATGGTGAACACTAAAGGTCTTTAGAAATGCTTTTGTAGCCTTTTTCAGCTTCATGCATCTCTACAATTCTTCTTCTAAAGTCCTCTGAAAGCTGTTTTGATCGAAGCATGGTGCACAAAGCATCTTTCATGAGAAGTGCAGGCTTTGTCAGTAACCTGTCTTTCTGTGTCTTTTTTATATGGGGCAGGGCACCTCTACAACCCTCACCTCCAGTCTGATCTCATTGATTGGAACACTGGACTCCAAGTAGCTTCTGTAGCAGGCATCACCCCATGGGTTCACACACTCTTTCCAGCAAATACATGTAGTATTGGATCACTTTTCTCAATAAATAAATGAACAAGTAGAATGTTTATTTGTGTTATTTATTTAATTGGGCTCTTTCAATCTAGTTTTAGGACTTATGCGAAGATCTGATCACATTTTAGGTCATATTTATGCAGTAATTGAGAAAATTCTACAATGTTTAGAAACTTTCTAGCACCACTGTACATGTGATAAATAAATCGGAATAAACCAGCATTCCACCTCCTGATGCTGTGGCACAGTATGTTGGAACATCGTCTCGTGGTTGTTAATCGGCAACTGAACAGTTGTGTGATGATATACGGAATATCTGCTGCAAAGTGCATCACCTGTCATTAGGGAGTAATCTGAACTTGTAGACATGCAGCCAGTCATTGACCAGATACAATTAACAATAGTGGTGCATAACCATTCCAATGTCGTAGGAAAGCAGCATCCATCAGCAGAGATCCCCACCACCCAGGCCATGATCTCTTCTCGCTGCTGCCATCAGGTAGAAGACACAGGAATCTCAGGACTTGTAGAACCAGGTTCAAGAACAGTTACTACCCCTGAAACATCAAGCTCTTGAACCAAAGGGGATAACTACACTCATCTGCCATTGAGATGTTCACACAATCAATAATCTCACATTAAGGACTCTGGTTATCTCATGTTCTCATTATTTTTTGCTATTTATTTATATTTGCATTTGCAGTTTGTTGTCTTCTGCACTCTACCTGACCTTTCACTGATGTTGTTATAGTTACTATTTTACAGATTTGCTAAGTATGCCTGCAGGAATATGAATCCCAGGGTTGTAAATGGTGACATATTTATACTTGACAATAACATTAACTTTGAATTTTGAAAATACCAGGTGTTGCATGCACATACTGTGGTTTTGGAACAAATGCAGGTGTGTCATTGATGAATGCAGTATAGAACATACACTTCACATTAGGGCGCCATGGTAACGTAGTGGATAGCGCAACGCTATTCCAGAGTTTAGAGTTCAATTCTGGTGCCATTCAGTAAGGGTCTCTGTACGACCTGCCCGTGGAATGCAAGTGCTCCAGTTTTCTCCCACAGTTCAAACACATACTGGGTAGGTTATATGGTCATTGTAAATTGTCCTGTGATTTGGGTTAATTGGGGTTGTGTGCTGTATCACTAAATAGCTTGTTTTATGATGCAGGGCTTAACACACACAATCACAGAGGTTACCACAGCACTTCACAGTACAGGCAACCCAGATCCAATTCCACCTGCTGCCTGTAAGTTTGTACGTTCTCCCTGTGACTGTGTGGGTTAACGCTGGGTGCTCTGGTTTCCTTCCTCAGTCCAAAGACATACCGGTTGGTAGGCTGTTGTAAATTGCACTGTGATTGGTGGTGGCATCCGCCGGTCTTGAGAGACCATGGATCTGTGCCTGGAGTTTCCAGGGTGCAGGCCTGGGCAGGGTTGTATGGAGACCGGCAGTTGCCCAAGTTGCAGGCCTTCCCCTCTCCACGCCACCGATGTTGTCCAAGGGAAGGGCACTAGGACCCAAGCAGCTTGGCACCGGTGACGTCGCAGAGCAATGTGTTGTTAAGTGCCTTGCTCAAGGACACAAACACACTGCCTCAGCTGAGGCTCAAACCAGTGACCTTCAGGTTACTAGTCTGATGCCTTGCCCACTAGGCCACGTGCCAACACATTGTGATTAGGCTCAGATTAAATCACAATGTGGCTCAAAGGGCCAATTCCACGCTGTATGGCCATAACAAAATAAATAAATAGAGGGGAAAGCCATTCATTCCAGTGCCTGTATTATCTCTGTACAGAACATTAGTCCTTCCCCACAGTCTGTTTTTTAACTATTTATCAATTCCATTTGAAAAGTCCCCGGTCAATCTGCTTCCTTCACTCTTCCACACATCACAATCCTGATCAGAATCCAAGCTGCACATTCCCATCAGCTCTTGGTTCTTTTGTCAGTGGTCTCTGGTTCGTGACCCTCCTGCCACAGGAAACTGTTTCCTCAAAACCCTTTTACTAGTACCATGAGACACAGGGGCAGAATTAGGCTATGTGGCCCATCAAGTCTGCTCTGTCATTGATCATGGCTGATTTATTTTTCCTCAAGCCCGTTCTCTTGCCTTTTCCCTGTAACCTTTGATGCCCTGACTCTAATGGGAGAAGGCAGGAGAACGTGGTTGAGAGAGATAATAAATAAGCCATGATCAAAAGTCAGAGCAGACTCAGAGGAGAAGAATGACCTAATTCTGCTCCTATGTCTTATAGGGTCTATTAATCTCTGCTTTAACAGCACAAGCCACTCATTAAGTAATAGTACTTCAGCATTTGTAACGTGAATCAATATTTTAGAACCTAGTACCAAAGGTTAATTATCCAGCAATACCGTGCTAATATTTGTAAGAACAACTAATAACTAAGCAGAACATACTTTCTTCCGGATGCAGTTGTCACAGGTCACCTCTGGGTGCTCCTTGCAGAACTGGGCGTTGAAGCCGTTTTCCCCAAAGTAGGCCAGCAACTGTATCCTGCGACACTCCACCACGTTCTCACAGTAATGCACCATATTGTACAAGTTGTTGAAGTGCGTCTGCTTGGTGAACTGGTTCCCATCTTTCTCCACTGCAAAAAAGCATATCACATTTTAGGGCAGACACAGAATGGTGCAGAATCCAGCATCTTGCAGGGTGCCCTGCACACCCTCCTCCAACACTTCAAGCTTGCATAACCTTTTACCCTAGACTGCTACAAGGTCTCGTTGGTCAGATAAGATAGAGATCAAGGATCTCTCCGTGAAATCCTGCAGTAACAGGCATCTCTTTTTCAAGGAGATGCAGAAAGAAATGTACATGGGCCAAAGAGACGTAGACTACAATCAAAGATCATGGGTTAAGAGTGAAAGGTGAAAGGTTTAAGAGGAGACTTCTTCACTCGGTGGGTTCTGAGAGCGTGGAATGAGCTGCCAGCACAAGTGTTGCATGCAGGCTTGATTTTAATGTTTCAAAGAAGGTTGGATAGGTACATGGATGGTACTGGTATGAAGGGCAGGCCGATGGGAGAAGCAGTTTAAATTGTTTGGTGCGGACTAGATGGGCCAAAGGGCCTGTTTCTGTGCTGTATGTTTCTATGACCCTAAGAAACAGACAAATGAAAGGTGAAACATTAATGATTGCTAACACACAAAATACCAGAGGAACACAGGTCAGGCAGCATCTATAGAAGGGAATAAACAGATAACGTTTCCGGCTGAAACTCTTGATCAAAGCTTCATCAGGATCTCGGCCTGAAACGTTGACTGTTTATTCTGCTCCATAGGTGCTGCCTAGCTCGCTGAGTTCCAAAAGCAGGTTGTGTGTGTGTCACTTTGGATTTCCAGCATCTGTAGAATCTCTTGTGACGGGTGAAAGGTGAAAATAGGCTGCAAGAAAAGCAGATTTGTTTTTGTATTTTAAGAGCCTGGAAGAACTGCAGGAATGAAAGTTCACAGTTTCAATTGGTCTCTTTTCTATCGTGGGATGTCATTGCAAGAAATAAGTCTTAAATACCAGCCCTTTCTTGCTAAAGTGTTCAAATCAACTTCATGGTTCACTGATAATGACACTGGTACAGACCAAGCTTCCACTTTAGCAGGGTACAACTCATCCTGTGACCTTCAGTGATTCAAACTTCTCCCTTCTCACACATTGTTGTGCTTTTAAGGGTCAAGCATGAGGCTTGCTGTAATTTCCCCATGAAATCCTGGCTCTTTTGTTCCTGCGGGATGTTCTGAGTCGGTCACAGTAGAATGAACATACTGGAACTATAGTGTATAATCATGGGTGCAGATTATTCAGGTGCCACAACCAAGCCCATACTTGTGCACATACGATGTAAAAGTGTGCATTGGCTTTCATTAGTCAGGGATTGAGTTCAAGAGCTCTGAGGTAATATTGCAGCCCAATAAAACTCTGGTTAGAACATCTGGAATTCTGTGCTCAGTTCTGGTTGCCTCATTATAGGAAGGAGATACAAGTTTTAGAGAGGGTGCAGAGGAAATTTACCAGGGAGCTGCATGGATTGGAAAGCATGAGGATAGGTGGAGTGAGCTAGAGCTTTTGTCTTTGGAACAAAGAAGGATAAGAGATGACTTGATATAAGTGTATATGATAAGAGGCACATATCAAGTCGATAGCTGCAGACTTTTTCTCAGTAGAAATGGCTAATACTCAAAGACATAATTTTAAGGTGATTGAAGGAAAGTATATAGGAGATGTCAGGGGTAAGTTTTTTTTAATGCAGAGAGCGGTAGGTGCATGGAATACTCTGCCATGGTGGTGGCAGAGGTAGATACATTAGAGAGATTTAAGAAACTCTTAGACACACGGATGTAAGAAAATGGAAGGGCTACGTAGGAGATAAGGGTTACAATTGATCTTTAGTGTAGGTTAAAAAGTCAGCATAACATCATGGGCCAAATGACTTGTAATGTACCGGTAACATGTACAAACAAGCTGGAGGAACTCAGCAGGTCGGGCAGCATCCGTGGAAACGAGCAGCCAACGTTTCGGGCCAAGGCCCTTCGTCAGGACTGAAGAGGGAGGGGGCAGGGGCCCTATAAAGAAGGTGGGGGGGGGAGGCTTGTAATGTGATGGTTTTCTAAGTTCTATGTATAATCAAGAAAAGGAACTCAAATTTATATTAAGAGATATAAGAAACTGCAGACAAGGGAATCTGGAGCAACACACAATTTGGTGGAAGAACTCAGCAGGTGTGGGGGCAAAGTAACGTGCACAGTACATTTCCTCCTACAGACGCTGCTCAACTTGCCAAGTACCTCCAGTGGGCTGCCTGTTGCTTCAAATTTGCATTAAGCTCTTGTAGACCTTATGAAATTTCTAAAAGCTTAAACCAAGATCCCTGAATGACACTTTCTTCACAAACAAGCAACTGGAGTGTTTCCACTCAAACAACATTACAGCACACTTCAGGCCCTTCGGCCCACAATGTTATGCCAACCTTTTAACCTGGATGATATTGACCACTATTGCACAAGCTGAGTGGATTGGTGCGATATAGCTCAGGGCACTGGCAGGGCCTTCAGGTTCAGGGCACTGTGTCGGGGTGTATATGGCACACCAGCCATCGCCAGTTTGCACTCAAATGGGTTTTAGTCACAACAGCAGCAAGACACACATTATTATAGTGAATGGGAATTTTAAAAAGCCATCTTTCCCTCACAGCATCAGCCTCTCCCTATAAGGAAACCAGTTTTACACAGTACCGCAAATCAACAACAAGCCAAATGTTGCCAGAAGCCATTACTGACTTGCCCTGTTAAGTTTTTGTCAACAACTGGTTTCTTACTCACTCTGGATGATGCGCCTGATCCTGGTGACATCACTATAGCTGTAGAAAAGAACACAATGTGAAGTTTCCCCATCTCTTCCTGCACGACCCGACTCTTGGTAATACCCTTCCATGGACTTGGGTAACGTGGCGTGGATGACGTAGCGAACATCTGGCTTATCGATCCCCATGCCAAAAGCAATCGTGGCACAGATCACCTGAAGGGACACATAAAGCAAAGATGCTACATTCCTGGCTGTCAACATCATTTGAAGATCTATCCCAGGCCCAACATATTGATCCAATTATGAAGGCAAGTCAGTGACTGTATTATAAAGGGTTAACCTTTGTTCTTGTTTGTGGCCCAGAATGTAATAGAACTGGCTGCAGGAGCTTAGGATACTACAATGGGAATACTGAGGAGCAGCATTCTTGAAGAGTGGTGACAGGCGATGATTGATTCTGCTGCGGTGGTTTGAGATGAGGCTACGCGTTGGTCCACTTCCCACAGCATTTCATACAGTACTGGGCAAAAGGCTCAGGCACACACAAAGAACTAAGGTGTCTATGACTTTTGCACAGTACTGTAGCAATTTTATGCATTGCACTGTACTGCTACAAAAAAAAAACTAATTTCATGAAATATGAGCAATGATATAGACCTGATTCTGATCTGGGTCTCAATTGCAGACTGAGAGTGGGAGAATAATGGTTGGGAAAGGGGGAAGGGAGAAGGGAGGGAGCAGGAAGCACCAGTGAGACATTGTGTAATGATCAACAAACCAATTGCTTGGAATCAAATGTCCTTGCCTGGTGTCTGAGGGCTGAGTATGCCTGAACCTACAAAAACCCCTGCCCCTGGCACTCCTTCTCTGCCACCTGTCCCGTGGCGCTCCACCCTCGCCATTCCTAACATCCTTTGCTCCTGCTAGATTTACAAACTTGCTCTCCACTTCACGTTGACAAATACATTACCATGTAAAAGTCTTGGGCTATATACATGTGCCTAAGACCGCTACAAAGTATGGTATCAGTGGGAAGGGTATAAAAGTAAAGCAGACGGGGGTATGAGGTACTTCTTCCAGGCCTCACCGAGGGGCTGGTCATGAACAGTGCTGTGGATGAGTGGGAGGTGTGCTGCAGTAAGAGGGGCCCCTGCGTACCTAGGTAAATATTTTAATGCTTGGTCTGTTATGTTCTAATAAACACAGTTTTGTGATTCTAAGTAGATAATTGGAGTTTGTGTATTTCACCAAGTTGGATCCAAGAACCTATTGTTGTAAAATACAGCGGTTTTATTTCCTTAGGAGTTTGAGAGGATTTGGTGTGTGACCAAAGACACACGTAGCATGGAGAGCATTCTGACTAGTTGCATCACTGTGTGGTACGGAGGGGCTAATGCACAGGATCAGAAATCTGTAACGGGTTGTAAATTCAGTCAGCTCCATCATGGGCACTAGCCTCCCCACCTTCGAGAACATTTTCAAAAAGCAAGATCCAAGCAGCATCCATCATTAAGGACCCTCACCACCCAGGATATGCGCCCTTCTCAATACTACCATCAGGGAGGATGTACAGAAGCCTGAAAACATACACTCAACGTTTTAGCAGGTTTCTATCCCTCTGCCAACAGATTTCCGAATAGTCTCACTATTTTGCTCTCTTTTTGCACTAATTTATTTATTTTTTATATTTCTTTTTGTAACTTAAAGCAATGCTTTATGTATTGCAGTGTACTACTGCTGTAAAACAACAGGTTTGGAAAGATTAGAAAGGGCGGCACGGCAGTATAGCGGGGCAACATTATACCGTGGTGGCTAGCACAACCCTTCACAGTACAGCGACAGGGGTTCAATTCCCACCACTGCCTGTACGGAATTTGTACGTTCTCCCCGTGACCGCGTGGCTTTCCTCTAGGTGCTCTGGTTCACTCCCACCGCCCAAAGATGTACTGGTTGGTAGGCTAATTGGTCATTGTAAATTGTCCCGTGATTAAGCTAGGATTAAATGAGGTTTGCCGGCTGGCTCGGCTCAAAGGGCCAGAAGGGCCTGTTCCATGTTGTATCTCAATAATAAATAAACAAACAAACAAATAAATAGCTGCAGAGAATTGTAAACTCAGTCAGCTCCATCATGGGCACAACCCTCTCCACCACCAGGGACAACTGTATAGGTGGTTTTGATTCTTATGCCTAGAGTCCAGAATAAATTAATTTTGCTCAGCAGTCACAGGAAGTCATGTTAATGGTCCTTAATCTTATCACACAGACCATCACCGCCCTTTTACACCTTAAGATTCCAACTTTCAAGGCACTTTGCCATAGAGAACAGATTAGACTTCTTAACCCGAATTCATAGCAAATTTGGCCTTTGCAAGATTTCAACAGAAAAATATTGTGTTTTACACAATTTTAATACTGACAAACCTGAAGTTTTCTAGAATAATCTCAGAGGTGAGGGATTTTAATTAGCTGTTGAATTAAGGTTTTTTTTAAACACTTTCCGTATCTGGTCTCATTGGCAAGTCGAGTATTTATTGCCCTTGAAAGAAGTGGTGGAGATCTTTCTTCTTGAACCACTGTAGTCCTTCTAGTTGCTGCTAAGGAGGAAAGTTCATACTTAGACCCAAAGATAATGAAGGACTGGCTATACAAGTCAGCATGAAAGGGAACCTGCCTCCACATTCTTTCTGCCTCCGTCCTTCATGGTGGTAGAGAATGGAAATGAGATCAGAGAAGGACAGACCATTTTATAGATGGAATGCACTGCAGCCAATGTTGGAGGATATAAGCACACACAGTGGTGGATGAGATGTCAAACAAGTGGGCAGTTTTGTCCAAAATCAGATTAAACCTCTTGAGAGTCATTGAAGCTCCACTCACTCAGGCAGGTAAAGAGTACTCCTTTACACTCCTGATTAGTGCACTACAGATGGTGGAAAGGCTTCAGATGGAAGATGAATCATGACACTCGGTCACCGAGCTCCAGAGCGGGGGAGACACCTATGCTATTGCCAGTGACAAAGGTTAGACTCTCTCTCATATGAAACTGTTCATTTTAGGAAATAATTTAATTAAGCTGCTCAAAATTTGGAGGATTTATGATCAGGTAAACATGGAAGCTCAGTTGACAGTAAGGGTTGAAAGGGAGAAGCAGTCTCCAATGACTGTTAAAGGTTAAAAATTAGTATTAGCTTCATTTATCACTTGTACATCGAAACATACAGCGAAATGTAACATTTGTGTTAAATCAAATCAGTGAGGATTGTGCTGGGCAGCCTGTAGGAGTCGCCGTCATAGCAACTTACTAACCCTAACCCGTACGTATATTTTTGGAATGCGGAAGGAAACCCACAGTCACTGGAGAACGTACACACTCCCTCCAGGAAGCAGAAGGAATCGAAGCCCGATCTTACAGCTGGCACTGTAAAGCATTAACCTAACTGCATGCCATACACCTTTAGGTGACTGGTGAAAGAATTTGAGATAAAGACGGGTGTGTTTTAAATAAGGCAACCACGTTGTAACCTAGAATGTGTTGCCTTTAGGAGCATTGAAAGCAGATTCAACAGGAAGTTTCCAGGCAGATTGGATGGAAGGGGAAGACTGAAAGACTAGGGGAAATCAGGGACCAATGAGCTGATTTTTCTACTGTGACACAAAGCAGAGCAGTTAGTATGATGCTTTATAGCATCAGTAATCCAGGTTCAATTCCTGCCGCTGCCTGTAAGGAGTCTGTACATTCTCTCTGTGACCTCGTCAGTTTCATCCCGAGGTATGGCAGCACAACGCTTTATAATACAGATGACCCGGGTTCAATTCTCACCACTACCTGTAAGGAGTGTGTACGTTCTCCCCTTGACCACGTGGGCTTCCTCTGGGTGCTCTGGTTTCCTCCCACAGTTCGAAGATGTACCAGTTGGTAGGCTAATTGGTCGTTGTAAATTGTCCCGTGATTAGGCTGGGATTAAATTGGGGGATTGCTGGACAGTGTGGCTCGAAGGGCCAGGGGGCCTACTCTGCCCTGTATCTCAATAAATAAAATAAACATTCTAAAGACATACAGGTTTACATTAGTAACCTGTGAGCATGCGGCGCTGGCACCAGAAGCATGGCGATGCTTGCCGGCTGCTCCTTGGTTGTGTTGGTCACTGACACAATTGACGGATTTCACTGTATCTTTCGATGTACATGTGACAAATAAAGCTAACAATTAATCTTTAAATCTTTCTTTTCTGCTGTACTAGTTGCACCTCTAAATAAGCTAGTCATTTTGTTTCAGGCATTGTCTTCTTTCTGGATGAAATATATCAGTGGCTAATGGAGCAGGCTACAGAGAGCTCCTGCATACCACCGGAACACACCATAGCCTCTTACCTGGCAGCCATCCTGGTTAATCCACTTGTTTTGTACCAGATCCCTGTTGGAGTTATCCAGGCCAGCGTGATAGGACAGACCAGCAATCCCATTCCTTTGCAGCTTTTCAGCCACAGTGTCACACTCGTGCCGAGATAGACAGTAAATAATCCCAGAGTCATCTGTATATAATGAAAACAAGGGGGTTAGTGAAGCACCAAACCATCCAAGCACCAGCATTATTTAAGGATGGAAGAACTATCAGAGTTCAATCAATATAGCACCAGCGAACAGCGAGGCTGACTATGACGTTCTGCTGACAGTTCATGAAACTACTTCTTTCAAATATGATTCTACTATGAAGCTGCTTGTGATTGAAGCCTGTAATTTACATTTTGGTGGTTATTTTGGGGCCTATTGAGCAAACCGGCACTTTGCTGTCTCCAAGGGAGCTCAATGAGGTTTGGAGCAGAGTGTGTGGCCTGGTAGTTTGGCCACAAACTCCATTCCATCACTTCTCTCCAATTGAGGCGTCAAGGGTGGAAGGCCACAATCAACTCCATTGCTTCTCTCTGACTGAGGCATTGAGCAAGGTGAAGTCGATGAGGGCGAGAGGGTGTTTGGCACTGTCTGCCTGTGTTTGATCAGTCTTCCTCTCTCTCTCACTGGCTGCTGTTGGAATAAAGTGCAGAAGTCTTAAGGTCCATGTTGCCAGGATTGATCAGCAAGGCTGTGGACTTGTTTTGGGGATTTTGAGGTTCGTGGTGCATGTGTTCCTGGATTTGGGTTACTCTTCTTTTGCTGTTTTTGAGCGGTTTGATCAGGGCAATTGATGCGAGCTGGGCCACTTCGGTGAAGAATGGCCCCGTGATCTGCATTGGCTAGTGGAGTGGCGCTGAACCAAACTAAACTGAATACTACCTGTTTGAAATTTGATATTCTATGCGTTGTTCGCTCGTTTTTTGCTATTAGTGCAATTTATTCTTCTTTCTCACACGCTCGGTTCTCTTGAATAGCTTCCATGGTGAATCTCTGAAGTATTCTATATCTATACCTTGACTTTGAACCTTTGAAATCAGGACATGACCAATAGATGGCAACAAAGCTTGGCAATTATTTGGGATTTAGAACAGCACACTGCAGGCCTTTCGGCCCACTATGTTGTACCAGCAGCTTAACCTATTCCAAGATCAATCTAAATTTTCCCTTCTACATACCCTCCATTTTACATTCATCCATGTGCTTTTCTAAAAATCTCTTAAATGTCCCTAATGTATGTCCCTCTACCTCCACCTGCTGTCAGAGCGTCCCACACACACCTACCACTCTCTGTGAGTGACATCCAACCCTATATCTTGCTCCAATCACCTTAAAATTTTACTAGCCATTGATACTGTGGGAAAAAGTCTCTGGCTGTCCACTCTATCAATGCCTCTTATCATCTTATACACCTCTACCAAGTCAGTTCTCATCTTCTTCACTCCAAAGAGAAAAGCCCTAGCTCTCAACATTTCTCCCATCTCTTATCTTCAACAGTAACCCAAACAAGCAGCTTGCAGAGAACAGCATGAAAACTAAATACAGAACAGCATAACAGTAAAAAAAATATGAACCAGGGCATTACAACTCAATCTCCTTCTTGACCTCAACACGACCTGGTTTCTCTCACTGATGGGAACAATCTAGAATAAACAGAGACATACTGAATAATTGTGTTCATTTTCCTGTTGTGTAATGACTTGGATATGGAGGAAAAAGGTACTTGACTGAAATTCAAGTCAAGTAGATTGATGGTAGACTGTGGAAGGAGGAGGTAATTGAGGTCAGGGTGGCGGTGCACTAATGCGCAAGGAAGGGGATCAAAGACAGAAGGTGATATAAGGATTACATAGCAACGTTGGTTGAGAAAGACTGTATCCATCTGAAGATTAAAAGTCTGGTATCTGAGGAATTAAAAACTGAGGTATAGAGTTCCATACTTTTGTCAGCTGTGGCTCACATTAAAAAGTTCAAAGTAAATTTTATTATCAAATTACATATATGTCACACCATTTACAGCCCAGTGATTCATTTTCTTATGGGCATACTCAATAAATCTATAGAATAACAACTATAACAGAATCATTGAAAGACCTCCCAACTAGGGTGTCCAACTAGAGTACAGAAAACAAACCGTGCAAATACAAAAATAAGAAATAACAACAACAATAATAATAAATAAGCAATGAAATGAAGAGTGTGTCCATTGATTGTGGGAACAATGAGAAGCCAAGTGAAGTTACCCCCTTTGGTTCGAGAGCCTGCTGGTTGAGGGGTCAGCCGGTTGAGTCCTACTTCACATATGAAGCCTAAAAATCTGAGCTGATTCTCCAGTTGTGTGCTTTCTGTGCCACCTTGCAAGACACTAACACGTGGTACACCTGCTCTCGAGTAAGAGTCCTACAGTTAAGCCAACCTGTTTATATCCTTCAACCAACAACACCACAATATACACCTGATCACTTTCATGGAGCTGACTGTGGGAGCTTGATGAGCAATTGGTCCTGAATTTCCTCCTTTACACAAGTGATCAAATCAAAAATAACATTTTTGGCTACAAAGTTGTCTGGAAATCTTCAGGTTTTCTCTTTGGAGTGAAGAAGATGAGAAGTGACTTGATAGAGGTGTACAAGATGATAAGAGGCACGAATAGAGTAGACAGCTAGAGAATTTTCCCAGGGTGGAAATGGCTATTATGGTCATAATTTTAAGGTAATTGGAGGAAAATATAGAGTGGGGTGTCAGAGGTAGGTTATTTGTTAAACACAGAAAATGGTGAGTTCATGGAACGCCCTGCCAGGGGAGACAGGACAAGCAGATGCATCAGGGATATTTATTAAAGACTCTAAGATCGGCACCTGGATGATAGAAAAACGGAGCACTATGTAGGAAGGAGGGTTAGATTGATCTTAGAGGGAGTTAAAAGGTCAGCACAACATTGTGGGCCAAACAGCCTGTACTTTTTATGTTCAAATTGTGAAATGAAATATTTTTCTTAATCTCAACACACACGGGCAGGGAAGAACAAAATGGTTATGAAATCTATCCCCTCCCTCCCCCACCAACCTGGTTTCACATTCTAACCTGCACTCCTTCACCTCCCCTCACCTTCTTATTGTGGTTTCTTCCCCCTTCCTTTCCAGCCTGAAATGTCAACTTTTTATTCATTTCCCGACCTACTAAGCTCCTCCAGCATTTTGTGTGTGTTATTTCAGCATCTCCAGAATCCCGTGTTTATGGTCATGAAACAACAGAGATCATACACAAAGTTCTTTGTGACATTTGGCATTGGTGATGTTCCCTACATAGAGGCACCAACTGTGACGGGTGCTCCTTACAAGAGATTAGAATACAATTTAGGACTAAATTCAGTAAATCACAAAAATATATTATAATTGATTGATTATACTGGAGAGTATTGGCCGTGAAAATCTCCTTTAAGTTGCCAGAATTTTACTTTCTAGAGCCACATCATGCTGCATATTTTAATAAAATCCATTTATTTACAAATAGAAATCAAAAGAAAATCAGGTGGCATTGTGCCTGTAAGGAGGTGGGATGTGATTCACACTTCACTGCTTGTGGTTTCTATTTCAGTGATGAAGCAGAATAAAAATGGAGAATAGGGAACCACCGACCTGTTAGGCAGACATCAGTAATTGGGAAAACGCCAAAATCCCTACTAAAGGCTCTGATAGCAAGGCACTTCAGAAATAATCTGATTCAGCAGGGTGAATATGAACTCACAGAAAGGGAAATCATATTTGACTAATCCACTGAAGCTCACTGAGGATGTTTCTGGTAGAGTAGAAGGTGACTAGAAGATCTGCTGTATTTGGATTTTGATTAAGTATCTACAGAAGCTTCTTGGGCTGGGAAACACCCTCCCAGTTCCTCAAAGAGCAACAAACACAAAATGCTGGAGAAACTCAGCAGGTCAGGCGGCATCAATGGAGAAGAATAAACAGTTGACATTTCAGGCTGAGAATTTTTTGTTTCAGCCTGGAACCAGGGGTCCTGGTTAAGGATTAGGCCATTTTGGACAGAAATGAAGAGAAATTTCTTGCAGAAAAGTGACATAGTGTTAGAGGATATGTGAGAGGTGGAGCAGGCTTGAGGGGCTTAGTAACTCACTGCTAATGTTCTCATCATTCTTCTCAAGTTTATTGTCATCTGAGCATATATAAATACAACCAAACGAAATAACGTTCCTCCGGAACAAAATGCAGGAAATATATAATACACAGCACATAAAACAGAATATTACCACAAATAAGTTAATAAAATATAATTCAAAGTGCATGTAGTGTGCAAAATAGGTAATAGTAAACAAATTGCTGTCCTAGAAATGAGAGCTCTGTAGTGGCAATGTAGTCATTAATCTCACAGCCTGATGGGAGAAGCTGTTACCCAGTCTGGCAACCCTAGTCTTGATTCTCCTGTACAATAGCGGGTCAAACAGATTATGGGATGGATGGTAGGAATCCTCAACAATGCTTCTGTGTGCATGTCAATTTCTAGGGTCTAACATTAGGAAGTAGCCAGTACATGAGGCAGCAAGTCAATGTGCATGAACATGATGAATTAATTTAAGTGTAACCACTAACTAGGTCAACAACAAGATAGCAGCTATTTTGGCAAAACAGGATCTGTTTTGGTCAGTTATGTAATTATAAACAGATTGATAACTACAGATAAAAATAATAATTATTTCTAGAAAAGAAATTCTGCAAACAATCGCTTGCACAATCCCATTTATTTTATGCATGCTATCTCTGCCCTGTCTGTCACTCTGTCTCAAGATGCGATTAATCACAAACTTCAGTGATGATCTGTTACATTCATAGGGCATTACATCAATGAGTCACGGAGCCCTAATAAATACTTAACTCTAAATATAAAAAAAGAGATTAAACTGTCAAAAGTCATTGGGCTCTGCACGGAAATGATCAGCACTACATGCAAGCAGCCACAGGCGCAGCAGTCTACAAGCTGAGCAACACTCACGTGGGTAGTTCTTTCTGATCCATTCGATGCAATCCTCAGCAATCTTCTTGGGCTTTTTCGGCAGGACCTCGTACTTCAGATTGTGTCTGTTGAAGCTCATGGTGAATCTGCGGAGATTCAAATGAAACCTCTGCATTTGGTCATTAAAGTAAGTGGTAGTTGGCTCCCAGGTAGACCCCTGACAAACTGCAGAGCAACTGAAACTGATTTTCCAAATTCAATCTCACTGCAGAATATACAACTGAAGAATTCCCCTCTCATACTCTAGTAGGAATACCAAGGAAAAGGTGTAGATGGGCAACCTCAGGAAGGCACAGCTAGGAAAAAGATAATTAAATATAAATTTCTATAATGGTTTTCACATTCCTTCGGGACATTAATAGTACTTTACAGATAATGAAGTACTTTTTTAAGTGTAATCTGTTGTGATGTTAATGCAAATCTGTACACAGTAAGCTCCCAAAAATATCTAACAAAGCATTCGACACATTAATTGATAGATAAACGTTGGCCAGGACACAAAGGAAATCCAGAGCAACATACACAAGATGCTGGAGGAACCCAGATCAGGTAGCACATATGGAGGGGAATAAACAGTTGAAGTTTTGGGCCAAGACCTTTCATCAGGACTGGAAAGGAAGGGTGAAGAAGCCAGAAAATTTCTATGGGAGTCATGTCCTTCCCTCTGAGCCACCTTCAAATATTGTGTGAGGGCTCCCTCCAATGGTTCACTTGATACCGTAGATTCCGGATTTTAAGCCGCTACTTTTTTCCCACATTTTGAACAGCTTTGAACTTTGCGGCCTATAATCCGGAGCGGCTAATGCATGATTTTTTTTCATGCCGCCTCGTAAACATTTTGCCTCATAACAGTAGACCAATAAAATTGATCGAGTAGTTCACAGAGGTCCAATGAAATTGTACGATAAATCAAGCGCACTTTCACAATTAAATTATTGTAAATCAGTCATTTGTACTCACCCTCATCAACATGGAAAACACTCAAAGCATTGTGCTGCCTTATGGCAGTTACTTAGTTTATAATATTTTCGCTTAGTAATTCATTTTCTAGTTAAAGTTAGAAGAGTTTTAACTATATTTGTTTTCTGTACTACATTGCGGGATGCTATGACGTCACACCCGGTTTCGCGGTGTCTTGTGGGAAAATGCCGGTTTGCGATGAAACGGGACGGAGGGAGGGAGCGCATTACGCGAGCGGCTTTGGATCTGAGCGAACGCTGCTTTTAAATGCCGGTTTGCGATGAAACGGGACGGAGGGAGGGAGCGCATTACGCGAGCGGCTTTGGATCTGAGCGAACGCTGCTTTTAAGTTAAAGGTGATCAATAACTTTTCCTGGTAGGCTGCAATATATATATTTTTTACCAGTCGTTAGGAGATATTGGAATGTTGTTCAGTAAAGAAGTATACGCAACGTATATTTAAAAGTAGCCGCGTACGGGCACGGTTCGAAAAAAAGCATTTGCAATATGTATTTGTTTTTGTTACCATATGGATTTAATTAAAAATTAAAAAAATCCTCACGTGTAATATCTTTCTGTGTAAATATCTCATATTACAACGTGGGACACCTGCGGCCGAAAATCCGGTGCGGCCTAAAATCCGATGCGGCCTTTACAATTAAAAAATTGATTTTATTTCTAAAATTAGAGCCAGCGGCTTTTAATCAGGTGCGCTCTGTAGTCCAGAATCTACGGTAAGTGTTTAAGCAAAAGAACAAAGTCCCAAGTTCTGATTTGGCCTCAGCACCCTTATCCTGGGAAAACAAAGAGGTAAATATGACTGTGACCCTACTATTAAAGCCCTTCAGCTGCACGAGAGGAATAAAAGTAAACCTCTGTCAAAACTAAAACCCTTAGTGTCAGGGAGGTTCCCTTCAGGAAGAGGCACAGCTGTTATATTTCAGGTGCCAGCAGGTGAGGTGGATGTGCGTTCAACTGCAACATTTAAGAGTCATTTGGTACGTGGACAGTAAGGGTACGGTTCTAGCTACGGATTAATAAGACTAGGCAGAATAACAGTTTGGCACAGATTAGATGGGCCAAAGGGCCTGTTTCTGTGCTGTAGTGCAGTATGATTCTAAACAAAAATATATTTTCATTGTCTTCACACCACTCCCCAGAAAGAAGGCTACATACACTTGAGGTTTCAGCATCTTGAGCTGGTTGAGGATATCCTTCTGCACCCGCGGAGTGGCCGTAGCTGTCAGGGCCATCATTGGGATGGACGGAAACTTTTGCCGCAGTTCATTCAACCTCTTGTAATCAGGACGGAAATCATGGCCCCACTACATGCAGACAGAAATAGAAAGGGTTAATGTGTGACTAGAAAATCAGGAATGGACACAAGAAGCTAGTAGAGAAACAATCTACCCACAGAATAATTTACTGTTCCTGAAGTACCAGAAATAAGGGCATTGTGGACAAAGAGTGGGAATATTTTAGCCCTACTAAATTTGTTTCACAAATAAAACCTTCTTCATCAAAGTCAAAGGAAAAATTATCAAAGAATGTATACACCATATGCAAATCAATGTAGTAGTATTTAAGAAAAACTATATATAAACAAAGACTGATAAATAACCAATGTACCAAAGAAGGCACATTTTGCAAAAAAAAAAGCAAGGTACGAGTTGTAGAGCCCTTGAAAACGAGTCTGTAGGTTTGTGGAAGCAGTTCAGCGTTGAGGTGAATGAAGTTATCCACACCGGTTCAGAAGCCTGATGGTTTATGGGTATTAACTGCTCCTGAACCTGGTCGTGTAGGATCTAAGGCTCCTGTACCTCCACTCCGATGGTAGTAGTAAGAAGGGCACATAGCCCGGATGGTGAGGATCCTTTGTGAATATCAGCATTCAAAAGGGGGTGTTGGAGCTGACTAGTTAATTCTGAGATTTCTTTGCAGTTTAGTAACTGCAAGAGTAAGAGAGTAAGCGTTCGGCACAGACTAGAAGGGCCAAGATGGCCTGTTTCTGTGCTGTAATTGTTATATGGCTAACTAATTATCTGCTTGTATTTTAAGTAGTTTTTATATGCATATTACAGTTGAATATGCCTCTAGTGGCTATACAAAGTATAATTCTGGAAAGCTTTGGAAGCCTTTGTTCTGCATTAAGTGAATAAGGGCTTTCTCATTGGTTGACTTGGTTCTGCAGTATTGAATAAGAGGTGGAAAGGGTCAGTAACTTCATATTCCTTTGTGTTATTATTTCAGTGGACCTGTCCTGGGCTGAACAGGCAAGTGTAATTACGAAGAAAGCTCAGCAATATTTCTGCTTCCTGAGGAGTTTACGAAGATTCGGCATGACATCTGCAACTTCGACAGACTTCTATAGATGTATAGTGGAAAGGATACTGACTGGTTTCAACACAACCCAGTATGGAAACACCAATGCCCTTGAACAGAAAATCCTACAAAATGTAGTGGATACAGTCCAGACCACCACTAGTAAAGCCCTCCCCACCAATGACCACATCTACATGCAACACTGTCGCAGGAAAGCTGCATCCATCATCAGGGAAACCCACCACCCAGGACATGCTCAGTTCTCGCTGCTGCTGTCAGGAAGAAGGTACAGGAGTTCAGGACTCACACCACTATTCAGGAATAGTCACTACACCTAAACCATCAGACTCTTGAATCAAAGGGGATAACTTCACTCAACTTCATTTGTCCTATCACTGAAATGTTCCCACAACCAATGGACTTTCGTTCAAGGCATTCATCTCATGTTCTTGATATTTATTGCTTATTTATTTATTATTATTTCTTTCTTTTTGTATTTGCACAGTTTGTTGTGTTCTGTACTCTGATTGAACGCCCCAGTTGGTGTTCATTGATTCTGCTACGGTTATTATTCTATAGATTTATTGAGAAGGAAAGGAAATGCACAGAAGTGCGGAGTACCCGTGGCTGTTTCCATCAATATTAGGTATAAGACTTTAGATACTGCTGAGAAGTTGGCCTATTGGGGGATCCACAGTGACCCGATCCCAGCATTGAGTCTGGTGCTGTGGCTCAAAAGAGCAGACAGATGAAGAGGACCAGGTGATGGGAGATTCCATTGTGAAAGGAACAGAGAGGAGATTCTGTGCGAATGACAGAGAAACCCAGATGGTATGTTGCCTCCCAGGCACCAGGGTCAGAATTGATGGCATTCTCAAGGGGGAGGGCAAGCAGCCAGAAGTCTTGATATATATTGGCACCAATAACCTAAGTAGAAAAGGTGAGGAGGTCCTGAAGAGATATTTTAGGGATCTAGGTAGAAAGCTGAAAAACAGGACCTCCAGGGTAGTAATCTCTGGATTGCTGTCTGTACCATGCACCAGTGAGGGTAAGAATAGGATGATCTGGCAGGTGAATGTGTGGCTGAGGAACTGGTGTGGGGGGGGGGGGGGGCAATATCCTTGCAGGCCTGATTTTATTCTCACAAATCAATGAATGTTTTTTAAAAAAATCACTCCCTACTTGTGCATAGTTTTTTCTTTCCACTCTTTTCTGTAAGTGTGTACCTCAGATAAATACTATGTGGAGATTTGTGACATATATGATTATATGATATATATGTACAATGTCTGAAATACATCTTATGGAAGTGTTTGTTTGATGATGAGCTTCAATAAAAAAAAATTACAAAAAAAACCTAAATTGGCAGGGGGATGGGAACCAGAGTGATAGTGCTAAGGATGAGGTAGATGGTTTACACACAGAGGCAGAGTGTAGAGAGCCTCCTAGCAAGGAGAGGCTGATGACGGGGCAAAATTGCAGGCTACAGGATGAGTTGCAATGTAAAAGGTGGGCAAAATTGAAAAGGGTGAATACAGGACTGAAGATGTTGAATTTGAATGTGCATAGTATATGGCATAAGGTATATGAATTTGTAGCACGGTTGCAGATTGGCAGGTATGATGTTGTGGGCGTCACTGAATCAAGGCTGAAACAAGAATATAGCCGGGAGCTTAATGTCCAAGGATACACATTGTATTGAAAGGACAAACAGGAAGACAGAGGGGTTGGCATTGCTCTGTTGGTAAAAATGAAATAAAATCTTAGAAAGAGGTGACATAGGGTTATAAGGTGTTGAATTGCTGTGGGTAAAGCAAGGGTATAAAGACCCCGATGGAAATTGTACACAGACCCCCAAACAGCAGTAAGGATGCGGTCTACAAGTTACAATGGGAGATAGAAAATGCATTCTAAAAAACCAATGTTACAATAGTCATGAGGAATTTCAATATGCAGGATATTATAGAATTAGAAAGTTTAAGCCTTTTACTACTGTTTCCTTTGTTCTATAAATGCTTAATGAAACGATCGTGAAACAACAAGTTTTGTGCCTCTTCCCTAACTTCTGAACCTTGGATGAAAAACACCAGAATCCAAGAGGGATCAAAACCTCAACAACAGATGATGGGAGAAAGATGACAAAACAAGATTCTACTAGAATACTGGAAGGAAATACTAAATGAAGAAGTGAGGTTCTGAGAAAAGCAGAAAGAGGGAGTGGGCATAGGAGAAGGTCGATTTGATGCTCTGCAGCGAAGGCTGCCCTGGAACATTTGCAGTATAGCGCAGAGGTCTTGGGCACATATTTATAGCTCGGGTGTCTGAGAGTTTTGCACAGTACTGTAGTAATTTTATGTATTGCACTAAACTGCTGCTACAAAAAAATTCATAACATATGTGAGTGATGACATGGGTCTCTATTGTGGACTGAGAGTGGGAAAGTGGCAGGGAGAGAGGAATTATGTTTGGGAAAAGGGGAAGGGAGAGGGGAGGGAGAGGGAAGCACCAGAGAGACAGTCTGTAATGATCAATGAACTAATTGTTTGAAATCAAATAACCTTACTTGGTGTCTCAGGCCTTGGTGCAGCCTTGTCTGCACCTGCATCACACTGCCTCCTCCAGCACTCCTTCTCTGCTACCTATCCTAAATCCCTCCCTCATTGTTCTAACCTCGTCATTCCCTACATCCTTTGCTCCCGCCAGATTTGCAAACTTGCATTCCGCTCCACGTTGACAAATACAGCTTTGTGCAAAAGTCTTAGGCACCCTGGCTATATATACTGTACTTGCCTCAGATTTTCGCACAGTACTGTAGCTGCAGTGATGCTGAGTTATCGTGCCAAGGAGACAATCACTCAAGCTTCTCTCCTCCTGTCAGCAAATTGCATCTCTCCTCAATCAGGCTTCACCATATGAACAGTCAGCTTACAATGACATCTTGCAAGACAGGACTCTCTTCAAGCTGCTGCCACCACTGAGATCTCAATAGAAACATGTCTGAGGAGAGGATCTTTTGTTTATACAAGACACTGGGAGTTGTGATTTGCATCGTAAACTGCAGCCTACACTCATTTGGTACTAATTTACAAGATGAATCATGGCGTTGAGCAGCAGGTATAATATTGAGAAAGATACTGCTCTCTGTTATTCCCCAAGGTGTTTGTCAGCTGTGTGCATCCTCCTACTCAAAACAAATTGCTTGGGTAGGACAGCACACAGCTTGTTCCATCCCCAGTTAGTGCCTTGCAGCCTGGGTGTAACAATCACTTCCAGCAGCTCTGGCGGCCTGTCCTGTGGTTGGAGGCCTGCCTATGTGCTGTGAGTGGGTGGGAGGGAGGGAGGGTAAGAAAATGGCTTGTTTTGCTGTTGTTGCTTGTGTTGTTCTGTTGAATATTGTGGGTGCGCTATGTTGGAATAGACAATAGACAATAGGTGCAGAAGTAGACCATTCGGCCCTTCGAGCCTGCACCGCCATTTTGAGATCATGGCTGATTAATTACTATCAATACCCGGTTCCTGCCTTGTCCCCATATCTCTTGATTCCCCTATCCATAAGATACCTATCTAGCTCCTTCTTGAAAGCATCCAGAGAATTGGCCTCCACTACCTTCCGAGGCAGTGCATTCCAGGCCCCCACAACTCTCTGGGAGAAGAAGTTTTTCCTTAACTCTGTCCTAAATGACCTACCCCTTATTCTCAAACCATGCCCTCTGGTACTGGACTCTCCCAGCATCTGGAACATATTTCCTGCCTCTATCTTGTCCAATCCCTTAATAATCTTATATGTTTCAATCAGATCCCCTCTCAATCTCCTTAATTCCAGCGTGTACAAGCCCAGTCTCTCTAACCTCTCTGCGTAAGACAGTCCAGACATCCCAGGAATTAACCTTGTGAATCTACGCTGCACTTCCTCTACAGCCAGGATGTCCTTCCTTAACCCTGGAGACCAAAACTGTACACAATACTACAGGTGTGGTCTCACCAGGGCTCTGTACAAATGCAAGAGGATTTCCTTGCTCTTGTACTCAATTCCCTTTGTAATAAAGGCCAACATTCCATTAGCCTTCTTCACTGCCTGCTGCACTTGCTCATTCACCTTCAGTGACTGATGAACAAGGACTCCGAGATCTCTTTGTATTTCTCCCTTACCCAACTCTACACCGTTCAGATAATAATCTGCCTTCCTGTTCTTACTCCCAAAGTGGATAACCTCACACTTATTCACATTAAACGCCATCTGCCAAGTATCTGCCCACTCACCCAGCCTATCCAAGTCACCCTGAATTCTCCTAACATCCTCATCACACGTCACACTGCCACCCAGCTTAGTATCATCAGCAAATTTGCTGATGTTATTTTCTATGCCTTCATCCAAATCATTAACATAAATGGTAAACAGCTGTGGTCCCAATACCGAGCCCTGTGGCACCCCACTAGTCACCACCTGCCATTCCGAGAAACACCCATTCACCGCTACCCTTTGCTTTCTATCTGCCAACCAGTTTTCTATCCATGTCAATGCCTTCCCCCCGATGCCCTGAGCTTTGATTTTACCCACCAATCTTCTATGTGGGACCTTATCAAATGCCTTCTGAAAATCGAGGTACACTACATCCACTGGATCTCCCCCGTCTAACTTCCTGGTTACATCCTCGAAAAACTCCAACAGATTAGTCAAGCATGATTTACCCTTGGTGAATCCATGCTGGCTCGGCCCAATCCTATCACTGCTATCTAGATACGCCACTATTTCATCCTTAATAATGGACTCTAGCATCTTTCCCACCACCGATGTCAGGCTGACAGGTCGATAGTTCTGTTTTCTACCTCCCTCCTTTCTTAAAAAGTGGGATAACATTAGCCATTCTCCAATCCTCAGGAACTGATCCTGAATCTAAGGAACATTGGAAAATGATTACCAATGCATCCGCAATTTCCAGGGCCACCTCCTTTAGTACCCTAGGGTGCAGACCATCTGGACCTGGGGATTTGTCAGCCTTCAGTCCCATCAGTCTTCTCATCACCGTTTCCTTCCGAATGTCAATCTGTTTCATTTCCTCTGTTACCCTATGTCCTTGGCCCATCCATACATCTGGGAGATTGCTTGTGTCTTCCTTAGTGAAAACAGATCTAAAGTACTCATTAAATTCTTCTGCCATTTCTCTGTTTCCCATAACAATTTCACCCAATTCATTCTTCAAGGGCCCAACATTGTTCTTAACTATCTTCTTTCTCTTCACATACCTAAAAAAGCTTTTGCTATCTTCCTTTATATTCCTGGCTAGCTTGCGTTCGTACCTCATTTTTTCTCCCCATATTGTCTTTTTAGTTAAGTTCTGTTGTTCCTTAAAAACTTCCCAATCATCTGTCCTCCCACTCACCTTAGCTCTGTCATATTTCCTTTTTTTTAATGCTATGCAATCTCTGACTTCCTTTGTCAACCACTGTGGCCCCATTCCCCCCTTTGAATCCTTCCTTCTCTGGGGGATGAACTGATTTTGCACCTTGTGCATTATTCCCAAGAATACCTGCCATTGCTGTTCCACTGTCTTTTCTGCTAGGCTATCCGTCCAGTCAACTTTGGCCAGCTCCTCCCTCATGGCTCCATAGTTTCCCCTGTTCATCTGCAACACTGACACCTCCGAGTTGCCCTTATCCTTCTCAAATTGCAGATAAAAGCTTATCATATTGTGATCACTACCTCCTAATGGCTCCTTTACTGCGAGATCGCTTATCAAATCCTGTTCATTACATAACACTAAATACAGAATAGTCTTGTCCCTGGTCGGCTCTCGTACAAGCTGTTCCAAGAATGCATCCCGTAGGCACTCTACAAACTCCCTATCCTGTGGTCCAGCACCAACCTTATTCTCCCAGTTCACCTGCATGTTGAAATCCCCCATAACTACTGCGACATTACCTTTGCCACATGCCAATGTTAACTCCCTATTCAACTTGCACCCAATATCCATGCTACTGTTTGGTGGCCTGTAGACAACACCCATTTGGGTCCTTTTGCCCTTACTGTTCCTCAGTTCCATCCACACAGACTCTACTTCTCCTGATCCTATGTCCCCCCCTTGCAAAGGACTGAATCTCATTCCTCACCAACAGGGCCACCCCACCCCCTCTGCCCACATTTCTGTCCCTACGATAGCACGTATAACCTTGTACATTCATTTCCCAGGTCTGATCTCCCTGCAGCCATGTCTCCATTATCCTAACAACATCATAGTTACCCATTCGCACCTGGGCTTCAAGCTCATCCGCCTTATTTCTGACACTTCGTGCATTCAGATATAGAATTTTTAACCCATTTCTCCTCTCTCTGTTTGAATTGCTGCCTATTGTGCTTAACCCAGCTCCCCGAACTCCCATCGGGCTATTTTGTTGTCCTTCCTAAATTTACTTATTCTTTCAACACATTTAACTCCATGTTCCGTCAGACCATCCCTCTGTACATGAGTCCTCCTTATCACTTGTTCTGCCCCACCTTCCTCTACTACACACTTAATATTCCGGAACCGTGTAGTCCCCACCTGTCCTTTATTCTTCATCTCGCTATCCTCTCTCACATTCTGGATCCCTGCCCCCTGCAAATTTAGTTTAAACCTTCCCCAAGAAGCACTAGCAAACTTCCCTGCAAGAATGTTAGTACCGCTCCAGTTCAGGTGTAAACCGTCCCTTTGGAACAGATCTCACCTTCCTTGGAACAAAGCCCAATTATCTACAAACCTGAAGCCCTCCCTCCTGCACCATCCTCTCAGCCACGTATTAATCTTTATAATCTTTCTGTTCCTTGCCTCACTCGCACGTGGCACAGGTAGCAATTCTGAGATTGTGTGGCGATACTTGTGGGCTGCACCCAGCATATCCTTGAGTGTGCTGGTTGTTAACACAAACAATGCATTTCATTGCATGCTAACATGTACATGTGATAAATTAATCTGATTCTAAATCTCAGGGTTGTACAGTCAGCCCTCCTTATCCGCGGGTTCCACATGCGCAGATTCAACCAACTGCGGATCAGGAAAACCTGGAAGTTCTCTCACCAGCACTCGTTGTTTGAGCATGTACAGACTATTTTTTCTTGTCATTTTCCCCTAAACAATACAGTATAACAACTATTTACATAGCATTTACATTGTATTAGGTATTATAAGTAATCTAGAGATGATTTAAAAGTACAGGCAGTCCCCGGGTTATGAACGAGTTCCGTTCCTGAGTCCATCTTTAAGTCAGATTTGAAGTCGGAACAAGTACATCAGGTATTATGTAGCCCCAGTTAGTAAAACGTTTGTCTTGGTATATATTTTACCTTTCTATGCGTATAAAACACTTAAGAAACATATGTATTTCAATAATTAAACCATTGCATTGCTTAGTAATAATTGTAGCTTTCACCGGGGCAGGTCCTTTCAAATGCTCCATTAAAATTGTTCCAATTGTTGACCGACTGTAGTCAAATGCTTTTCCAATGACCAATGGCGTTTCACCTCTTTCCGATTGTTTTATTACTGCCACTTTATCTTCAATCGTGATTATTTTCATGAACAGAAACACTGCGGATTCAGAGCTGCGCCAGGTCCTAAAGTCCACCATGCTGATACAGGTTAAATAAGGTCCGGGGTTCCGCTGGGTCCTAAAGACCACCTCACTGAGCAGGTTAAATAAGGGACTTGAGCATCTGCTTGTTTGGTATCCACGGGGGGTTCCAGAACCAACCACCGTGGATAAGGAGGGCCGACTGTATACTGATACATACGTTGATAATAAATGTACTTTGAATATCCCTACTTCTAATCCTTCGGTGAGACACTTGTAAATGAACAACTAGCTCCCTGATAATGGTGAGGCACCACACCATGTGCACTCTCACTCCCACATCTCTAGTCTGTTCCCTGAAAATGAAAAAGTGGCAAATGGCTGCAGACCGCAATATGTCTGCTCAGTGAGTAAGTTGTGTAGGGTGACATGGTAGCATAGCAGTTAGCATAATGCTTTAAAGCGCCAGTGATTGGGATTCAATTCCGCCACTGTCTGCAAGGAGTTTTATGCTCCCCCTTTGAGCACATGGATTTCCTCTGCCCCCTCCCTCATTCCAAAGACGTACAGGTCAGGGTCACTGAACTGTGGGCATGCAACATTGGCGCTTGAAGCGTGGAGACACTTGGGCACAATTCGCGGACTGTTGATCATTGATACAAATGACACATTTCACTGTACGCTTTGATGCGCATGTGACAAATAAAGCTAACCTTTGAACAGTTACTTAGCAGCAGATAATCAGAACACTCCGCATCCCACCCTTCAAGTAGCATCCATGTTCAATCCTTACATGCAGTTAGTTCCTTTCAGGGTTTTGCACTTCACCACCAACGAATTGTGACCAGACAGGCAGATGCCAGATATGAGATAGATGACAAAGTAATGACAATGCTGATTCATGGGCAGGTTTACCCGTTACATTAGGGAGTTTACCCTTTCACCAAGGGACCTTATCCACCCACCCAAGAGCTCTGTTCAACACCTTACTGATGGTACCTGATAGTAGGACACTTCTCTCCATGACTGCCCACAGAGCATGAGCAGAAAGCCCTCTGACCCACTGAGCCAAGAGACAACTCCACCCGGAGATATTTATCAGGAGTGCTGCGTACACAATTTACAAGCATTGTAAATGATCCTTCCCATCAACAATCTCTTTGACCCTCTGCCATCAGGCAGGACAAGCACTGTTAGGATGGGAAACAGTTACTTTCCCTAGGGCATGAGACTACTGAACTCCCTGCCACCACACTTATGAATGGCAAGTAGCGTTATAATGTTTTCTGTTTAACTTGTGTCGTAAATGCACCTTACTATTTTTAATTTATTTGTGGTAATATAACTTTACGTGTTATGTGTGTTAGGTATACGTACTGTGTTGTGCACCTTGGTCCGGAGAAACGTTGTCTCGTTTGGCGGTATACATCTGTAGAGCTGAATGACAATAAACTGAACTTGAACTTGTAAAAACACAAAATGCTGGCAGAACTCAGCAGGCCAGACAGCATCTATGGGAGGAGGTAGTGACGATGTTTTGGGCCGAAACATTGGGCTGCCAGCATTTTGTGTTTTTATTTATTTCCAGCATCTGCAGATTCACTCGTGTTGCCTTTGAATTTGAACTTGAACTGAATTCTAGAAAATACAAAAATGGGGCACATACCTGGCTAACACAGTGAGCCTCATCGATAACAAAACGAGCCAAAAGCTTCCTCCCATATAAATTTTGCAGCGCTGAGATCAATCGGTTGCTAGCACTAACCTGCATGAAAAACAATAATCAAGGTTACCAGGCTCAGTAAAAGGTAAAAAAAAATGTGAAAAGGTTAGCTTTATTTATCACACATATATTGAAGCATACAGGAAATGTGGTGTTTGGTCAAATGAAACCAGCAAGGATTGTGCTGGGCGGCCCGCAAATATCACTGTGCTTCCAGTGCAACAAAGCATGCCCCCCCCCCCCCCCCCAACCCACTATCCCTAACTGAATGTCTTTGCAATTTGGGAGGAAACCCACACGGTCACGGGGATAACGTATCTGTTCCTTACAGACAGCGGCGCTGTGAAATGTTGCGATAACCCCTATGTTAGCGTGACTCCCAATCACTTTTAGGGCACGGTATCACTGATACCTAAACTTATAATGGTATCTGTGGGATGGCTCCTGTTGCAGTTTATATTATCATGTAGCTGTCCAGTCTCATAACTGCTCACCTCTACCCTCTCCACCAAACAACCCCCAGCCAGAGACCACTCGTATCTTGACTTCCTGCAGGTAACACCACAGAAAATGCACTAGCAAGTGTATGTGCATCAGATTCAGACTGTGAAGCTCCTTGGGAATTCAGTGTAAGTGAAGTCTGGGGTTTCTGAACAGTAGCTGCAGTTCAGACACTGTACGATAGATGGCAACAGTGAACAGTCGACTTCAAGAATACAAAGAATAAATTAAAAATAACTGCAGAGGCAAATTAGTGATTTTAATAAAGTTTAGACATGGAACCTCTCATAAAGAATATTGCCGACACTTGGCATAAGGAAACATTGAATAGGTTAGCAGGCATTATTCCCTGGAGTAAGGAGAGCAGGGATGTAACACTGAGGCTTTATAAGGCACTGGTAAGGCCACACCTTGAGTGTTGTGAACAGTTTTGGGCTCCCCATCTTAGAAAAGATATGCTGGCATTGGACAGGGTCCAGAGGAGGTTCACAAGGATGATTTCAGGAATGAAAGGGTTATCATACAAAGAACGTTTTATGGCTCTGGGTCTGTACTCGCTGGAATTTAGAAGGATAAAGGGAGGGGATCTCATTGAAACCTTTCGAATGTTGAAAGGCCTAGACAGAGTAGATGTGGAAAGGATGTTTCCCAAGGTGGCAGAGTCTAGGACAAGAGGGCACAGCCTTGGGATTGAGGGACATCCATTTAAAACAGAGGTGTGCAGAAATTTCTTTAGCCAGAGGGTGGTGAATTTGTGGAATTTGTTGCCACGTGCAGCTGTGGAGGCCAGGTCATTGGGTATATTTAAGACAGAGATTGATAAGTCCTTGATTGGACATGGCATAAAAGGTTATGGGGAGAAGGCCGGGTTGAGGAGGAGAAAAAAAAAGGATCAGCCATGATTGAACGGCGGAGCAAACTCAATGGGCCAAATGGCCTAATTCTGCTCCTATGTCTTATGGTCTTATGGAGTGTAGGAGAATGAGGGGAAATTTGATAGAGGAACACAAAATTATGAGAGGAATAGATAACAAGCAGGTATAGAATGGAAGCAGGCTTTTTCCTCAGGTTGGGTGAGACTAGAACAGGAGGTCATGGGTTAAGGGGGAAAGGTGAAACATTTAATGGGAATATGAGGGGGATCTTCTTCACTCACAGGGTGCTGAGAGTGTGGAAAGATCTGCCAGTAGAAGTGGTGGATGCATGTTCGATTTCAACATTTAAGAGAAGTCTGGAGAAGTACATAGATGGGAGGGGTACAGAGAGCTATGGTGTAGGTGTAGGTGCAGGTCGGTGGGACCAGGCAGAATAATATTTTGACACAGACTAGATGGTCTGAAGGACGTATCTCTGTGCTGCTGTGCTCAAAGACTCCATAAATTAGTAACAATCTTCCAAATTTCCAAAGGTTTCAGGTCATGTTTTGGGAGGGTTAAGTTGCCACGAAAGAGTATAGTGTTACAGGCGTCAATACAATTGAGTGATACCAACAAGAATACACAGCAGGTGGTGACCAAATAGATTCAGGCAATGCTCAAGCAATAGTATTTCATACCTTTCCCAAAGTATAGCTACACTGAGATGTGCAATAGACAGATTGTTTTTAGGAACAATTGCACAGATATCATAATCCCAGACCTATTGAGAACTTTTGAGAGGTGACTTGTTAGAGATGTGCACAATGGTGAAAGACATAGATTGAGTAGATAGCCAGAGACAAGAGAGCATAATCTTAAGGTGACTGGATGAAAGTATAGGGGGATGTCAGAGGTACATTTTTCTTTTACACAGAAGAGCAGAAGATTAGTGGATGTGTGGAACGATGGTAGAGAATGAGACATTTAGGAGACTTTTACTTGGGCACATGTTCATTTTCGCGGCTTGCATTTTACAATTTCCTTAGCATTTGTCTGTTTGTTTTACAAGGCAGAATTGCTAATTCAACGCTCAATCCAGCACGGATGGAACGTGTACAAGGGGCTGGCTGGATTCTAACATAGAAACATAGAAAATAGGTGCAGGAGTAGGCCATTCGGCCCTTTGAGCCTGCACCGCCATTCAGTATGATCATGGCTGATCATCCAACTCAGAACCCTGTACCTGCTTTCTCTCCATACCCCCTGATCCCTTTAGCCACAAGGGCCATATCTAACTTCCTCTTAAACATAGCCAATGAACTGGCCGCAACTGTTTCCTGTGGCAGAGAATTCCACAGATTCACCACTCTCTGTGTGAAGAAGTTTCTCCTCATTTCGGTCCTAAAAGGCTTCCCCTTTATCCTTAAACTGTGACCCCTCGTTCTGGACCTCCCCAACATCGGAAACAATCTTCCTGCATCTAGCCTGTCCAATCCCTTTAGAATTTTATATGTTTCAATAAGATCCCCCCTCAATCTTCTAAATTCCAGTGAGTATAAGCCTAGTTGATCCAGTCTTTCTTCATATGAAAGTCCTGCCATCCCAGGAATCAATCTGGTGAACCTTCTCTGTACTCCCTCTATGGCAAGAATGTCTTTCCTCAGATTAGGGGACCAAAACTGCACACAATACTCTAGGTGCGGTCTCACCAAGGCCTTGTACAACTGCAGTAGAACCTCACTGCTCCTGTACTCAAATCCTTTTGCTATGAATGCCAACATTCCATTTGCCTTTTTCACTGCCTGCTGTACCTGCATGCCCACCTTCAATGACTGGTGTACAATGATACCCAGGTCTCCCCTTTTCCTAATCGACCACCATTCAGATAATAATCTGTTTTCCTGTTCTTGCAACCAAAGTGGATAACCTCACATTTATCCACATTAAATTGCATCTGCCATGAATTTGCCCACTCACCTAACCTATCCAAGTCACCCTACATCCTCTTAGCATCCTCCTCACAGCTAACACCGCCGCCCAGCTTCGTGTCATCTGCAAACTTGGAGATTCTGCATTTAATTCCCTCGTCTAAATCATTAATATATATTGTAAACAACTGGGGTCCCAGCACTGAGCCTTGCGGTACCCCACTAGTCACTGCCTGCCATTCTGAAAAGGTCCAGTTTACTCCCACTCTTTGCTTCCTGTCTGCCAACCAATTCTCTATTCACATCAATACCATACCCCCAATACCGTGTGCTTAAAGTTTGCACACTAATCTCCTGTCTGGGACCTTGTCAAAAGCCTTTTGAAAATCTAAATATACCACATCCACTGGCTCTCCCCTATCCACTCTACTAGTTACATCTTCAAAAAATTCTATAAGATTCGTCAGACATGATTTTCCTTTCACAAATCCATGCTGACTTTGTCCGATGATTTCACCCCTTTCCAAATGTGCTGTTATCACATCTTTGATAACTGACTCTAGCATTTTCCCCACCACTGATGTCAGACTACCTGGTCCATAATTCCCCATTTTTTCTTTCCCTCCTTTTTTAAAAAGTGGGGTTATATTAGCCACCCTCCAATCCTCAGGAACTAATCCAGAATCTAAGGAGTTTTGAAAAATTATCACTAATGCATCCACTATTTCTTGGGCTACTTCCTTAAGCACTCTGGGATGCAGACCATCTGGCCCTGGGGATTTATCTGCCTTTAATCCCTTCAATTTACCTAACACCACTTTCCTACTAACATGTATTTCCCTCAGTTCCTCCATCTCACTTATTCTTCGGTCCCCTACTATTTCCAGAAGATTATTTATGTCCTCCTTAGTGAAGACAGAACCAAAGTAGTTATTCAATTGGTCTGCCATGTCCTTGTTCCCTATGATCAATTCACCTAACACAGGACCATTCGCCTCGAAGTCCAGTGCTGATTCCACTACACCACCGGCCAGCCTTGTATAGGTACATGGCTAAAAGAAAGATGGAGGGCTATGTAGGAGAGATTGATCTTGGGAGTAGGTTAAAAGATTAGCACAACATATGTTTTATGTTAACTTTGGTTTGTTAAGGAAAAGAAATTGCAATAGAGATGTTGGAAAAGACATTCGCGAGGCTTAATTTAGAGTATTGTGTGCAGTTCTGGTCACCTACCTGAGGGAAAAACATCAATAAGAATGAAAGAGCGCAGATAGAATTTACAAGAATGTTGCTGGAGCACGAGGACCTGAGTTATAGGTTAGGAACAAGGGCTACTTGCTCCCATTCAGGATTTGAGGTTGTTAATGAGGCCACCGCAAATGATTAATTCCCCCTCTGTTTTTATGTTTGCTCACTTTTCAAGCAGTCATCAGCTTGCGAGCACAGTAACAAACCAGGCTCTGTTCTCAAGCCCTGACTCCGGCCTCACAACTACCCACAGTGCCGACACTCGGCCACGATTTAAGACACTGGTTTCAGAGTTCACTTTGTATAAAATTTGATCATGTGAATCACCACTCTGCCCCCCCACCTAATGAATCTCTTCTCTCTACAATAAGAAATTAAAGTCACTTTGTTCCCTTATTTTATTGATTTAGTTAGAGATACAGCATGGTAACAGGCACTTCCGGCCCAGTTACACCCATGTGACCAATTACCCTACTAACATGCATGTCTTTGGAATGTGGGAGGAAACCAGAGAACCCAGAGGAAACCCATGAGGTCAAGGGGAGAACATACAAACTCCTTCCAGACAGCAGCAGTCACTGCTGCTGTAATAGAGTCACACTAACCACTACGCTACTGTGCCGCCCCGTTAACTCCTCAAAACACTGGTCAGGAACAGCATCTCTCATATACTTGATGAATTACTCCACCACACCATCACTGCTAACTCATGAGTACTGTACTACCCTTGTTACACATGCCTCTCACTTTCTGACTTATATTAGCACCTTCTCAGGAGTGCAGTAGAGCAGCTTCAAAACAGGATCCTTCTTGGACAGTTGCATGTAGATGCTGGCAGCTTCTGAATCACTCTTATTCCCAGTCAGATGTGTCGCTGGGATCTGGGGAAGGAAAACAAAATGCGTAATTACAAATGTCACCTCCCCGCTTCTCACGACTTCCTTTGTAGTTTGCCCTTGCTGACTGAAGTGAGTCTTGCCCTTCGAGGTTCTGGCCGTTTTGTCCATTTCTAGGCTGTCTGGAGCCATGCAGTTGCCCTCTAGGTCAGTGACTCAGCTCTTTGGGTTACTGGGATGAGCTAGCCACTCAACATATCTACTGGGGATGAGATCTGACCAAGAATCCAGGGAGCAGGTAATCACAGGACTAGGGAGGATGGTCTCTCCGCCATCATAATCCTGAGCGGACAATGAACCCATAAGCACTACCTCACTATTTTTGCTCTCTTTTTAGTTTTAAATAAGTAGATAAGAAGACACACACAATTTTGGTTAACTGAGCCATTGGTTAATCCGGTCAGCTGCATTTTTGGGACACTATGCCACTTAATTTGGACAGGAGACAGATGCCAAACAGCTTCTAACTAATGTCAGCCTTGTGCACTTGTGCAGCCGTTAGACTGTGCTTAGAGTGCACAGTTTTTAAACAGCATCAGTTGCATGTATGTGTGTTCAAAAAGCAGTGATTTTTGTCACCAGTAGTTGGCAAGAAATAAGCAGAAAGACAATTCCGAAATGCTTTGCCCACTTTAGTTTCAAACATTCAGGCTTAAAGAGACCAGAAATGGCTGGGATGAAAATGAAATGATTTCAACAAGGTAGGAACCATGAAGAATTTGGAAGTATTGACAATCATCTTGAATGTTACAGTGAAAATGAAGATGAAGATTTGAAGGACACAATCATTGCAAGCATTGTATGAAGGCAGTCCATTATCTGCACTAGATGTCTGCAGTGATTATGTTGACTTACAGTCAATCAAAAGAACAAAGCAGTGCACAGTGGATGAATTTCTCTGTCAATAAATATTAGAAAATAGCAGTTTCATAGCATTGTAGTACTGGTAGTGTTTGAATTTGTTCTGTATTTCATTTAAATACATAATTTGTTACTCAGATAAACTGTAGCTTGTCTTTTTCTACCTTTGTAACTATTTGCATGAAACTTTGGTTAATTGGGCCAAAATATGCTGGTCCGTTGTACCCAATGTATTCCAATTAACCAGAATCTGAAATATGTAAATAGACACACACACAGTGGTGCTAGAAACTTCGTGAACACCATAGAATTTTCCTGCTTTCTGCATAAATGTGACCTAAAATGTGATCAGATCTTCATGTAATTCCTAAAACTAGATAAAGAGAACTCAATTAAATAAATAACACAAAAAACATTATATTTGTTAATTTATTTATTGAGAAAAATGATCCACTATACACATAGTTGTTGGAAAAAGTATGTGAACCTTTGCTTTCAGTAACTGGTGTGACTCCCCTAGTACAGCAATAACTTCAACCAAATGTTTCCGGTAGCAATTGGTCAGTCTTGCACGTCGGCTTGGAGGAATTTTAGGCCACTTCTCCTTACAAAACTGCTTTAACTCTGGGATGTTGATGGGTTTCCATGCATGACTGCTTACTTCAGGTCCCTCCACATTTCTATAGGATTAAGGTTAGGACTTTGTCATTCCAAAATATGAATTTTCTTCTTTTTAAACCATTCTGTTGTTGATTTACTCTTGTCTTAAGATCATTGTCTTGTTGTATTATCCAACTTCTTTTAAGCTTCAGGTGACTGACTGCTACCCTGATATCCTCCTGTAAAATGTCTTGAAACAATTTTGAATTCATTGTTCCCTGAACGACTACAAGATGCCCAGGCCCTGAGGCAGCAAAGCAGGCCCAAACCATCATGCTTCACAGGTGGGGTGAGATTTTGAAATTGGTGTGGAGTGACCTTTCTCCTCCAAATATAGCAATGTGCATTTCTGCCAAAAAGTTCAAACTTTTGTCTCATCTGTCCACAGAACATTGTCCCAGAACTGTTGTAAAACATCCAGGTGGTCTTTTGCAAGCTTGAGTCATGCAACAATTTTTTTTTTTGGAGAGCAATGGTTTCCTCTGTGGTGTCTTTCCATGAACATCATTCTTGTTCAGTGTTTTTTTATATAGTGGACACATGAACAGAGACTTTAGCAACTTCTAGAGATTTCTGGGGTTCTTTTGTTGTTACCCTGGGTTCTTTTTCATCTCCTTCGCACTGCACGTTGTGTTCATGGTCTGATCTTTGCAGGATGTTCACTCCTAGGGAGAGTAGCAACAGTACTGTCTCCATTTGTAGACAATCTCTTACTGTGGACTGATGAACACTCAGGCCTTTAGAAATGCTTTTGTAGCCTTTTCCAGCTTCACGCATTTTCATAATTCTTCTAAGTTCTTTTGAAAGTTGTTTTGATCGTGGCATGATGCACAAAACACATCTTTCTTGAGAACATCAGGCTCTGTCAGTAACCTGACTTTGTGTCTTTTTTATAGGGCAGGGCACCTCTACAACTCACACCTCTAATCTCATCTCATTGATTGGAACACCTGACTCCAAATAGCTTTTGTAGAAGACATGACCCCAGAGATTAATATACTTTTTCCAATACATGTAATATTGCATCATTTTTGAATAAATGAACAAGTATAATATTTTTATGCTATTTATTTAATTGGGTTCTCTTTATATAGCTTTAGAACTTGCATGAAGATCTGATCACATTTTAGGTCATACTTATGCAGAAAATTCTACAGGGTTCACAAACTTTCTAGCACCACTGTATGTGTATAGTACTGTGCAAAAGTCTTTGGCACATAAAGCTGAGAAACAGGACCTCCACGGTAGTAATCTCTGGATTGCTGTCTGTGCCACTTGCCAGTGAGGGTATGAATAGGATGATTTGGCAGGTGAACACGTGGCTGAGGAACTGGTGCAGAGGGCAGTGGTTTAGATTTATGGATCATTGGGATCTCTTCTGGGGAAGGTATGATCTGTACAAAATAGACGGGTTGCACCTGAGCCCAAAGGGGTCTAATATCCTTGCTGGCAGGTTGACTAGAATTGTTCGGGTGGGTTTAAACTAATTTGGCAGAGGGATGGGAACTGTTGTGATAGTGAAGAAGATGAGATAGTTGGTTTATGAACAGAGACAATGTGTAGTGAGACTGAGCAGCTGAGACAGGGCAAAATTGCAGTCAACAGGAAGAATTGCAATATAAAATTGTCAATGAATGCGCGCAGTATGCAGAATAAGGTCAATGAACTTGTAGCAAGTATGATGAAGTAGGCACTGATTCATGGCTAAAGGGAGTTTACAGCTAGGAGCTTAATGTCCAAGGATACACGTTGTATTGAAAGGACAGACAAGAAGGCTCTGTTGGTAAAATATAAAATCAAATTATTAGAAAGAAGTGACATAGGGTTGGAACATGTTGAATCGCTGTGGATAGAGCTAAAGAACTGCAAGAGTGCAAAGACCCTGAATGGAGCTAAAAACAGATCCTCAAACAGTAGTAAGGATGTGGTCTACAAGTTACAAGGCAAAATAGAAAATATATGCCAAAAGGACAATGTTACAATAGTCATGGAGGATTTCAACATGCAGGTAGACTGGGAAAATCAGGCTGGGGCAGGATTCCAAACGGGGGAATTTCTAGAATATCTGCGAGATGGCTTTTTACATCAGCTCATGGTTAAACCCAGTAAGGGATCAGCTATTCTGGAATGGGTGCTGAGTAATGAACTGGAATTGTTTAGAGAGCTTAAGGTAGAAGAACCCTTAGGGGATATGATAATATGATCAAATTCATCCTAAAGTCAGATGGGGTAAAGGGAATTACAGAGGCATGGGAGAGGAGTTGGCCAGAAGTGATTGGAAAAGAACACCGGCAGGGATGATGGCAGAGCAGCAATGGCTGGAAGTTTGAGCAGCAATTCGGAAAGCACAGGATTTTACATCCCAAAAAGTAAACAGTATTCTAAAGGCAAGGTAACGCAACCATGACTAACAAGAGAAGTCAAAGCCAACATAAAAGCCAAAGACAGGGCACACAATAGAGCAAAAATTAGGAAGTTAGAGGTCTGGGAAGCTTTTAAATACCGACAGAAGACAACCAAAAAGAGTCATAAAGAAGGTAAAGATGGAATATGAAAGTAAGCCAGCCAATAATATTAAAGTGGGTACCAAAAGTTTCTTCAGATACATCAAGAGCGAAAGAGAAGCAAGAGTGGATATTGGACTGTCGGAAAACAATGCTGGAGAGGTAGCATTGCGGATGAACTGAATGAGTATTTTGCATCAGTCTTCACTGTGAAAGACACGAGCAGTGTGGTGGAAGTTCCAGGTATCAGGGGTCATAAAGTGTGAGAAGTTACCATTACCAGAGAAAAGGTTCTTGGTAAAACTGAAAGGTCTGAAGGTAGATAAGTCACCTGGACCAGATGGTCTACACCCCAGGGTTCTGAAAGAGCAGCTGAAGAGACTGTGGAGGGATTAGTAATGATTTTCAAGAATCACTAGATTCTGGAATGGTTCCAGAAGACTGGAAAATTGCAAATATCACTCCACTCTTCTAGAAGGGAGAGAAGCAGAAGAAAGTTAATTATATGCCAGTTAGACATATATTAGGGAAGATGTTGGAGTCGATTGTTCAGGACATAGTTTTAGGGTACTTAGAGGCAGATAATAAAAGCTGTAATCAGCATGGTTTCTTCAAGGGAAAATCTTGCCTGACAAATCTGTTGGAATTTTTTGAAGAAATAATAAGCCAAATAGACAAAGGAGAATTGGTTGATGCTGTGCAGTTGGATTTTCAGAAGGCCTTTGACAAGCTGTCATACACGAGGCTACTTAAGCTACCCATGGGCTCCATGGTGTTACAGGAAAGATTCTACATGGATAAAACAGTGGCTAATTGGCAGGAGGTAAAGAGTGGGAATAAAGGGTTGGCTGCCGGTGAGCAGTGGTGTTCGACAGGGTCTTTTTACATTATATGTCAATGATTTGGATGATGGAGTTGATAGATTTGTTGCAAAGTTAGCAGATGATATTGGAGTATAAAAGTTGCATTGTTTGCTGTGTAACCAAAACTATGTAGTCAGCTTTGAGCTTGCTATTTGCTATGCATGTATCCAATTTAGTAGGAGAATGAAATTTTAAGAATGTAGAAGATAATGGTGTGTTAATGAGAGGTAGCTAAGAGATGTAGATTAGAACATGATTAAGTCAATGGGTAGAAACAATAGTGGCGGATGTACCTGTGATACGCAACTGTAGACGGATTGGATATGCTAAAGCAACTAAACCAGGAGACTGCTATAAAAAAATGCTATGTACAAGGATCGGTGGGCAATCAGCGACTAGCTCAATGACTGTCTCAGCTTTGATTTGCAAATTAAAGTTTAATACTTCTTGAAGAATCTTCTGCGTCTCGGTCGTTTGTGGGGCACGAGAAACCACGACAATGATATGAAAATAGGTGGAAGGGCAGGTAGTTTTGAGGAAATAGGGAGACTACAGAAGAACTTAGATTAGGACAATGGGCAAAGAAATCGCAAATGGAATACAGTGTCAGGAAGTGTATGGTCATGCACTTTGGTCGAAGAAATGAAAGTGTTGACTATTATCTAAGAGAAAATACAAATATCTGAGGGATTGGTACTCCTCGTGCAGGATTCCCTAAAGATTAATTTGCAGGTTAAGTCTGTGGCAAGGAAGGCAAATGCGATGTTAGCATTCATTTCAAAAGGACTATAATAAAAAGCAAGAATTTAATGTTAAGACTTTATAAAACACTGGTGAGGCTTCACTTGGGAGTACTGAGAGCAGTTTTGAGCCCCTTATCTTAGAAAGGATATGCTGAAACTGGAGAGGGTTCAAAGGAGGTTCACAATAATGATCCCAGGATGAAGCAGCTTGTCATATGAAGAGCATTTGATCACCTTAGGCTTGTTTTTGCTGGAATTTAGAAGAATGAGGGGTGACTATCAAATAGTGAAAGGCCTTGGTAGAGTGGATGTGGAGAGGATTTTTCCTATGGTATGGTAGTAGTCTCTAAGACCAGAGGACACAGCCTCAGAGAGACATCCTTTGGGAATGGAGATGAGATGAGGAATTTCTTTAGCCAGAGAGTGATGAATCTGTGGAATTCGCTGCCACAGGCAGCTGTGGAGGCCAAGTCTTTCTGCATACTTAAGGCAAAGATTGATAGATTCTTGATTGGTCAGGGCATGAAGGGATATGGGGGGTGGGGAGGCAGGAGATTGGGGCTGAGACAAAAAGGGGAGCAGACTTGATGGACCAAATGGCCAAAATCTAATGGTTTTATATAGAGCTAGGGTGCCCAAGACTTTTGCACTTTATTGTAGTAATTTTATGTATTACACTGTACTGCTGCCACACAAAAGAACAATTTCATTACACATGCAAGTGAAGATAAGCCTGATTCTGATATTGGCCTCTATTATTCACTGAGAGTGGGAAGGGAGCGGGGATAGGGGAATCATGGAAAAGGGGCAGGGAGTGGGAAGCACCAGAGAGACATTCTGTAAAGATCAATAAACCAATTGTTTGGGATCAAATGTCCTTGCATGGTGTCTCAGGGATGGGTGTGTCTGGACCTGTGCCACCCCCCCCCCCCCACCCCACGCCCCGGCACTCCTCCTCTGTCACCTGAGTACAGGATATGATATTAATCAACCTTGAAGGATAACAAATCAGCCGTGGTGAACAGCAGAGGAGACCTGACGGGCTGAGTGGCTTAAGTGTCTGGTGGTCTTACAGTCTTGTCACTACAGAAATAGGAGATTAATTCCAATAAATCAAGAGGAAACAAACACGCTTCAACTCACATCAAACAGGGTCAGTTTCTGCACCTGGTCCATGATCAGTGACCTGAGTGGGGAAATCACAACAGTGACTCCTGGGGTCAGACAGGATGGCAACTGATAACACAGACTCTTTCCTCCACCTGAAACAGACAGAGCACACATTTCTGCAAAGAAGCACAAGCTAAACAGCCACAATAAAGGAACTACCGCACACTGGGTATCGTTAGTGTGTTGTATTTCCTTTAACGCTTCCCCATGTGATATTAACTAAAGTACAGGATCTGCATTCCTTGACAATTACCACCAAAAGCAGTTGTTACCTTGTTGTTTGCCCCTTTTCTTGCTTATAAAATAATATAGGCTCTTCAGCCCACAATGCCATGCCAACCGCTAACCCACTCTAAGATCAATCTAACCCTTCCTTCCTCCGTAACCCTCCATTTATCTCTCATCTAGGTGCCTATCTTTATGTCACTAATGTATCTGCCTCTATCACCACCATTGGCAGTGTGTTCCATATATATACCTCCCCGTCTGTGTGAGAGAACCAAACACTGACATTCCCTCCGTACTTTCCTCCAAATACCTTAAAGTTAGGCCCCTTTTCATGAAAAGAAAAAGAAAATTAACTAGTATTTATATCTTTTGAAATCAGTAATTGTAGGCAAAACAGCACATGCAAAACACTGGATGAACTCAGCGGGTCAGGCTGCATCTATGGATAGTTGACATTTCAGCTAAGACCCTTCTTCAGGACTGAGAAGGTAGGGGGAAGATGCCAGCATCTTGTGTGTGCTGCTTTGAATTTCCAGCATTTATAGACCTTCTTTATTGTAAGCAAAATGTACTAATCGTGTATTTATATAGGTTAAGAAAGATGAGGTATAGGGTCCAATTCTAACAAATCAATTGCCACTGCTGGCGACCCCCACAGATTGTTATCCTCGTATGACACACCCTCCAATCACCCCAATAATGATGTTCCAAAAGAACTGTATTTGATCCTTTAGTAATAATAAGCAAGACAAACAATGCTGAAGCGATTAAACTTATGAAACTAAGACTTGTGATACTAAACATACTTAAGTGGACTTAACCAAATTTAAGCGTAACTCAACAGTCAAGAAAAGAAATGATGTCCTTCAGTCCTCAGTGCTAAACTACCCAGAACAAAGCACAAATATGCAACTTATTCCCTGTGCTTTTACCATGCCCCCTCTCACGTAACTGATTACAACAGATATAATAAACACACAACACAGAATACAATGCAGATAGAAAACGCTCGCGTGGCTCCTACTTGGAAAGCGTCAAACTAGGTGGCACAATAGAGTATCTGTAAGCATAGAACTATAACAGTGTATCTGACCCGGGTTCAATTACCACCGCTATCTGTAAGGAGTTCGTACATTCTCCCCGTAACCGCGTGAGTTTCCTCCGGGGGCTCCGATTTCCTCCCACATTCAAAAAAAGTACGGGTTAGTAGGCTAATTGGTCACATGGATGCAGTTGGGCAGTGCAAACTCATTGGCCTGTATATCTGCATAAAAAGCCATCATGAAGTCAGCGATTTGAGGCGTTTGCTTGAGCTACCTCAGCAACGTACCAGTGGGCATCAGAACAAAGCAATCTTCATTCAGCAGCGCTGCATTAATCGCTTCCAGCTGGTTGGTTCGGAAATGGTGCAGCCCAAATTTCTTGTGGAAAATCCGCATCATCTCTTTGGAATGTGGAAAGTGGTAGCCTCGGAAACGTTCCAGAGCTGGGTCTTTGGAGAGCCGCTGCTCACTGGAAGACCCTGATGGAAAAAAGTAAACTCAATGTCATTATTTATTCTAAAGAGGCACCTTGCTGTCACTCACTCTCTCACACACACACACTCTCCCTCTCTGATCTTCAACCTCTGCAGCTTAGAAAATAATGAATAGGATAGGAACAAACTGCAGGAGGCTATGGCCAAATTAGCAGAATCAGCAGATGCATCAGCAAATACAATTTAATAGGGGGCAGCTGAGTGACATAGTGGTTAAGATCACTGATCTGGGTTCAATTTCCTCCACTGTCTGTAAGGAGTTAGTACATTCATTCCAAATTCCAAAGATGTATAGGAGGTTATGGGGATGCATATTGGCACTGGAAGCATGACAACACTTGCCCTTACACATCCTCAGACTGCGTTGTTCGTTGACTCAAAATGATGCTTTTCACTGTTTGCTTTGAAATACATATGACAAATCTAATCTTTAAGTATATGTAAAACTACACATTGGGACAAAGAATCTAACTTGGAATTTTTCAGCTGGTGAAGAAATAAAGGGGCATGGAATGAACATAAAGCATTAAACTTTTTAGAGCAAATTGTCAATGCTGTTATAAAACCACATGGGAAAATCTCAGACTATGAAATAGAAAACTGGACCACTGTACGCCATTCCGACTACGTTGGGAAATTATGTCAAAGCTCTGGAAAGTGTACAGTGGTTGTAACTTGAGAAGAGTTTGTTGATTTAAAAAACTACAAAGAAAATTGAGATGTATCAAAGATAGTCAAAATCCTAAAGATTTGGATGAAATCAAGGAGAAATTGGAAACTTTGGAAACAGTTGTAGCCAGAGTTCATAAAGGTGCAGTTACAGAGGAATGAAGAAATATCTCTTCAACGAGGGGCTGCAAAGATCTGAAACTCAGTATATAGAAACATAGAACAGTACTGGACAGTACAGGCCCTTCACCCCACAATGCTGTGCTGATTACTGGAGGTTTTTACTCCAAAATACAATTTAATGCATTCCTCCTACATAGACCTCCATTTTCTTATCATTCACATGCCTATCTCAGAGATTCTTAAAAGCCCCTAATGTACCCTCTTCAACCACCACCCTGGCAGGGTGTTCCATGCACTCACCACTTTGAGTACTTCTCTCCAATCACCTTAAAATTATGCTCTTTCGTATCAGTCATTGCTACATGGTTAAAAAGTCTCTGGCTGCCTCTTATCATCTTATACACTTCCATACCTCTCCTCCCTCCTCACTCCAGAGGAAAAACCTTAGCTCCTTCAATCTACTCTCATAAGGCACACTCTCCAATCCAGGCAGCGTCCGGATACATCACCTCTGCACCCTCTCTAAAGCTTCCAATGCCTGAAAAAGTTATGAGGTCACATTAAGAGGAACACTCAAAACACAATTTGATACATATTTGAAGTGTCATCTTTGCAGATAAAAGGCTGAGGTTTGATGTGAAATTGGAAAGCTCTTTGAAAGAAACTGCATAATAAGCACAATAGGTCAAATGGACTCCTCCTATGTAGCAAGGTACAATGATTTGACAGTACTACAGAGATCTATTGAAAAAGTACTACATGAAGGTCAAGTAATGAATGAAGTTGAAGAGTGATTTCACTTGTTTGCCTGATGCCATACTGCTCGTCTTTGACACTCAAGAATATCACAATACCTAGAGAAAAGAACACTTTAAAATTGTAAATTACTGCAGGTTTTTTTTTTAAACAGAATCAGAGATAGCTTTACTTTCAAAGTAAATCCATAAATATCAGATGACAATTCCACACTCACGTGTTGCCCTCATGCCACACTCCCATTGACATTTCATTTTTTGACAGGAGTCACTAGCTGCTCACTACACTCTCCAGCACTTTCCTCTTGCCCCTCACTCTTGAGGCAGCACAGTAGCACAACAAATGGGGTTCGATTCCAGCCGCTGTCTGTAAGGAGTTTGTACATTCTCCCCAAGATGTCCTCCAGGTTCCGCAGCTTCCTCCCACATTCCAAAGACATATGGGTTAGTAGGTTAATTGGTCACATGGGTATAATTGAACTGTTCACTCTTTGGGCTGGAAAGGCCTGTTACTGTGCTGCATCTCCAAGTAAACAATCCAGTGCTGGACGCTGGAGAGAGGTCCTTGGTCTGGTGATGCTCAAGGATCCCCTAAGCCCGCTAAGGTTATGTTTAGCGAGTTACGGGCATGCTACGTTGGCACGGAAGCATGACAACATTTGCGGGCTGCTCCCAGCACATCCCAGACTGTGTTGGTTGTTGACAAAAAATGGCATATGTCACTAGATGTCTCAATATTAATGTACCAAATAAAGCTAATCTTCATCTTCTCATGTTCTACATAATTCAAACTACTACACTAAACCTGGAATCTCGGAGGACCATTCCAGTTAAATATCAATCCAACACCTGGATAGTTTACTAGGCAAAGGCACCAACTGATAAACCAGAGTGAGGGTCAGAAGTGGAAAGGGTAAGTAGTGTCAAGTTCCTGGGCATCAGCATCTCTGAGGATCGATCCTGGGCCCAACATGTTGATGCAATTACAAAGAAGTCACAACAGCAGCTATATTTCATTAAGAGTTTGAGGAGAATTCGTATGTCATCAAAGACACTCACAAATTTCTACAGATGTACTGTGGAGAGCATTTTAACTGGTTGCATCAATGCTTGGTATGGAGGGGCCACTACACAGGATCAGAATAAGCTGCAGAAAGTTGTAAACTCAGCCAGCTTCATCATGGACACTGGCCTCCCCAGCATCTAGGACACCTTCAAAAGGCGATGCCTCAAAAAGGTGACATCCATAATCAAGGACCCCCGGCACCCAGGACATGCCGTCTTCTCATTGCTACCATTGAGGAGGAGGTTTTCTGAATGGACACTGAACCCATGAACACTACATTTCCCCCTCTCTTATTGCACTACTTATTTAATTTTTAAAAATATATTCTTATTGTAATTTATAGTGCTTTATTATTATGTATTGCAATGTACTGCCGCTGCAAAACAACAAATTTCATGACATGTGCCAGGGATATTAAACCTGATTATGATTCTGAAAGGAATGAAAAATTCATTGGACTGTAGAGAAAGCTGTCGCTGTTTACTCACTGCAATTGGTGGCAAAGCCTGGCAGGGCATTGGAAAAGACAGATCAAATTTAGGAATTCTCAAATATTAATCTGAAAAGGATAAGGTAAGGCAGCATTGTAGTTACTTAATTGCAAATGTAAAGACCACTCAAATCCAAATACAGGTATGGCAATTTCAGGATTGAAATACAGTTTAAAACAAACTACTGGCAAAAGAATATTCCGTAAAAAGATGATTGAGTGAGCTCAGGCTGGTGGTTGAAAATGGAGGGCTATGTAGGAGGGAATGGCTAGACTGATCTTAGAGTAGGTTAAAAGAGTGGCACAACATAATGGGCCAAAGGGCCTGTACTATGCTGTGACATTCTATGTGTAACATTCCCCTATCCTTGCCCATGCTGGTCTGTACTTAATACCAAACAGCAAATGGATTTGATGTTCAGTTGTACCAAATCTGAAATACAACTTTAATCAGGATAGCCAAAGACAGGAAACAGATTATCACTAACACTGAAAGCAAGTTTAAATACGGTCACCATGCAAAGCTCTGCATCAGCTGCAGTGGCAATTGGACAAGGTAGCAGATGTCTGCTGGTAGCAATGGGTCTCCACTCAACATGAACAAACTCTGATTAAAAAGAGAGAATTGGGAAGATGCAACTTAACTCCACCGGCTGCGAAAGGAGAGTTGGTCGTGGGGTTAGCAACCCCAACACATAAAACCCCAGAGCTACAGTAACGCCAACAGAAGCGCCAAACACCTCATTCCTGGAAGAGGAAGATCTTCAACTAGAAGATGTATGAAGTCATGTGATGAAAGCAGAAGCCAGAGGGCAAATCAACCTTCAATCAGCTCAGGACAGGGGACCTCTGGCGAGCTGCTGACAGCAACCTATGCTCCAGTAGGGGTGATGTGCTTAAGAAGATCCCAAACATAGTTAAAGTATTCAAAGATTAAAGATCAGCTTTATTTGTCACATATGAACATCAAAACATACTGTGAAATGGGTTGTTTGCATGAATGGCCAACACAGTCTGAGGACATGCTGGGTAGCCTTCCCAACCACTGACCACATCTACATGAAACACTGTCATAGGAGAGCAGCAACTATCAGAGATCCCCATCACCCAGGTCATGCTCTCTTTTTGCTGCTGCCATTAGATAGAAGGTACAAGAGCCTCAGAACTCACACCACTCGGTTCAAGAACAGTTATACCCCTCAGCTATCAGGCTCTTGAATGGAAGCTGATAACCAGTCACTTGCTCCATTATTGAAATGTTCCCAATTATCTTACTTTAAGGACTCTTTATCTCATGTTCTCAATATTTATTGCTATTTATTTATATTTACATTTGCACAGTTTGTTGTGTTCTGCACTCTGGTTGATTTTTCATTGATTCTGTTATCTATCCTATAGATTTGGGGAGTATACCGACAGAAAAATGAATCTCAAGGTTGTATATGGTGACATACATGTACTTTGATAATAGATTTTACTTTGAACTTTGAAGTATCGTCACACTTCAAGCATCAACGTAACATGGCCACAACTAACTGCACGTCCTTGTGGAATGTGGGAGGAAATTGGAGCACCCAGAGGAAACCCACACAGTCACGGGGAGAACGGACAAACTCCTTACAGACAGCAGCAGCAACTGAACCCTGATTGGTGATCATTTGTACTGTTAAAGCATTGCGCTAACTGCTACACTACCGTAGAGATCATGGATTCTATTAAGCACAGCGAGTTCACTGATTACCTGTGGGGCATAGTGTGGTTTGAGATTTGACATTAACATCTTGTGGTGGGATTCTCTTCTCCCACGACTTTTTGGACCCTCCTTCCCGGATGGGGAGAACATGGGATGTAACACTGGATGAAGGACCACTTGTAGAATGCACAAAACACTCAGTTTCTTCTTCTTCTAAATCATCAATGTCAAAGTTATCAATGTCAAAGCCATCATCCAGTACCGTCTCCCCATCAGCGCTGTGATTCTTGCCCTGCACGCTGGGTAGTCTCTGATTATGAGAAGCAACCCTGCTTTCAGTAGAGACTGGTGGCCATCCATCTGCCTCGCTTCTGACATCTCTATTAGTGGATCTGTTCAAGACATCAGCAGAAGGAGAATACTTGTACTGGCTGGTAGTCGAGGGGGATGTTTTACTCTTCCCTACCGAAAGATCAAGCTTGCTTCTTTGGAAACGTTGCATGCTCCCAGTGGCAGGAGTCGAGTGCACACTTGTCGGGCCAGTTTGTGTCGAAGTTTCATCCAGTGCAAAGAAATCTGCCTCACTAAGAAAGTTATCCACGGGCAGGGTCGAGGTGTTTGGGCAAGATTTCCTAAATGTAAATGTTTTTGGAGAACACCGTCCCTGGCTTGAATAGATGTGAACAGGAGGAACTGAATTGACAGAGTTATCATTTCTTAAAGAGTTCTGTACCGGCCAGGAAGCAACCTTCACAATATCCTTGTTTGGTAATTTCTGTGTTTCGTTCTGATCAACCAAGAGCTTCTTCCTAGAAAGATAATAACAATTCTTAGTTAGTCAATGATATACAATGAAGAAACAAAGTGCCCTTACTTTGATGGGGGTGGGGGGAAGGGGGAACAGTTCAGGTGACATCTACTCTGTGCAGTGAGACTCTATGCAGAACCCCTTTATACAACTAAAACAAACTCCAGTCTCTGATGCCACAGCTCCCACTCAACCACACATCCACCCACCCCAAACTAGCAGCCTTGCTATCTTTGGATTTCCTTCCTAAGCATGTATGGCATCAGCATATTTAATTTGAAGATACAAAAGCCAGTGGATACAGGGGATCTGGAGCAAAATAAAACAAAGTGAATCTATTATCAAAGTATGCATATGTCACCATATACTAGCATTTCTTGCGGCAATTAAAGGAAAATTAAAAAAAACACAGAATCTGTGAAAAACTATACATTAACAAAGACAAAGATCCAATGTGCAAAATAAATCTAATTCTGCTTAGAACATGAATTGTAGAGTCGTGAAATCAGTTCAAAGGTTCATTTTATTGTCAAAGTATATATGCAGAATACAAATCTGAGAATTGTCTCTTCTCCAGATAGACATAAAATACAGAAAACCATACAAGTAGATGAAAGAAAGACAACAATCCTAACAAAAACTAAAAAATAGTGGAGAATGAAGTTATCCAAACTGAATCAGAAGCCTGATGGTAGAAGGGTAATGACTGTTCCTGAATCTGGTAGTGTTCCTCTATCTCCTGTCCGATGGTAACAGTGGGAAAAGGGCACGGTCTGGGTGGGAAGGGGTCCTGGATGATGGGTGCTTCTTTCCTGTGGCAGGACTGCTGGAGGAACTCTGAACCTACGGAGTCGATGGCTGAGGAGGAGATGGCTAACAAGATGCTGTGAGGTGCAAGGGTGAAGCAGGAGCAGACAGGCAGTTGGTGGAATCAGATGAGGAAAGGGATGATGGGTAAGTTTTGAAGTTAAATCACTACTGAAATGCTGGTTAGAAGTTGCAATAAGACAAAAGGTTAAAACAAGATCAGCTTGGGATAGTTGTAGTCAATTAGACCTTTGCAGTGAGAGACTTCTTCGTACTATAGACGAGATAGAGTGGGCTGACTGCAGCAATGTGTACTTAAGCCAAATGAGTGAAGCCCCTGTGGTGAGACTTTTCCAGCAAGGTCGCCCTCAAACATAGTGTCCCTTTACACAATAAAAGACAAGATAACAGAAGGATGTGAAACATACCATTGTCTTTACTAACTTCAAAATATCATCAGCTGTCTACTTGAAGTCTTGATTGTGCGAGTAAGGAATTCAAACATATACAATGATCAATATCTGTAACTGATGAGCCAATTCTGTATAAAAATAGCAGTTTTCTTCGGAATGAGATTCGAACATGAGGATTATACGAATCAGAATTACTAGCCATTTGGATTCTCTTTCACTTCCGCTGCCAATCTCATCTCATGCTTTTGCTTCCCTTCCCACCACTCTCCCCCCACCCCCCCTTTTTACTTTCATTTCTAACTTTGAAATTTCTGCAATCAGCCTGATTTTGATCTCTGAAATTCATAAAACTGCTGATGCTGGAAAGCTAAAATTAAAACAAAAAAAAATGTTGGAAACACTCCAACATGTTGGCAGCATGCCAATGATCTTCTTCCTGATAAATTAAACCAGATTCTCTTTGCAGATGCTATTTAATTCTCACATATCTGTCATCTATCACTGGTTGTACTTTAATTTCCCTACTGTTTTTCCTCATGGAATCTCAGACGAGATGACCAAATCTTTGGATGAAATGGAGGGAAAAATGAAAGATTTGCTTTATTTGTCACATGTACATCGAAACAGAGTGAAATGCATTGCTTGCTTCAAATCAAATCAGCGAGGATTGTGCTGGGGGCATCTCACAGGTGTCACTATGCTTCCTGCAACAACACAGCATGGCCACAACTCTCTAACCCTAACGCACACATTTTTGGACTGTGGGAGGAAACCAGAGCACCCAGAGGAAACCTACATGTTCATGGGAGAAGGTACAAACTCCTTACAGCAGCAGTGGGAATTCAACCCTAATCTTACAACTAAGCACTGTAATAGTGTTACACTAACCACTATACTACTGTGCTGTTCCTACACTACCGCAAGGAGAGAGAGGAGTTTAAGATAAAAAAAATGGAGGGGTGAAGGTGTGAGTGGCAGAATAAAAAGAGGATCAATTGAAGTAGTAGAGGGAACTCAGAAGGCCGCAGGAATTTATGGAGAAAGAGGGGTAATAAGACCATGGAGGGAGGTGAACACAGTGTAACTGACCAACGTCAGTTAACAAGTATCAGAGAGGAGAGTGAACAGGGAATAAATAAGCAATAGTTCTGATTGTGGAAAAAGATGGAAAGAGGGACAGAGGGGTTTTGGAATGTTCAGCTGTGCAAGTACAGAGGAATGGATGTTGAACTTGAATACACGGAGTCAGCACCTACCGGAGTGCTCTCTGCTGAAGCAGCTGACTGGCACAAGACAAAACCTGCAGCTCACTCACAGGGATCTGGTCAACCAAGGTACAGATATCTTCCATCACTTGGATCAGTTGCTTGCTGTACCCCATTGAACTACCTGTAAAATGGACAAAGTCAGCATCTCTTTAAAGACAGCTTCACACTCTACATGTTTAGATATACACCTAATGCACACAAATCATTAGAGCCTCTCTAACTTACTACACAAGTCTGGAGAACGCCTACAACGTAATAATCAATCCCACAAGAGGTCATCATTTTTAGTAGGATGCATTTCTAGAAACTCTCTTTTGCATGTTTATCAAAAAGTACCACATCTTTCATTCGTCAGTTAATATCTTTAACTTGAATTGCCTTTTTTCCAGTGTCAGCAATGGCTTGGCATATAACTTGGAATCATACAAAACATCTAGACCCTACTCCAGAACACTAAGTATAAAAATTCCTACTGACACTATCAGTGAAATCCCTTGGAGATGCTGTCTTTCAGGAGATATTTTGGACAGTCAAACCAGGCCAGACTTGTACAGTGAATGGCTGGGTGCTAATGAGTGTTGTAGAACAGAGGGACCTGGATGTACAGTGCACAGTGAAGGCAGCATTTAGCATGTTGGCTTTCATCAAGTTTAGGAGTAGAGACGTTATGTTAACTTGATGAGGTTGCAGTTTGAGGCCATTGCTAAATCTTTTAGTTATTGGTTTCTATTCCCAATGCAGTTTTATTCTTTGTTTGCCATTAATGAATAAACAAAAACAAAAGCGGACCATTCAGACACATTAATTCCAGGGCTAATGTTCCTCACAATCCATGGAGAGCATTCTAATTGGTTGCATTACTATCTGGTATGAAAGGGACAAACTACACAGAATCGGAAAAGGCTGCAGAAAGTTGTAAATTCAGCCAGCTCCATTACGGGCACAAGCCTCACCAGTATCGAGGACACCTTCAAAAGGTGATGCCAGCGCTAATGACTCCCATCATCCAGGACATGTCCTCTTCTCATTGCTACCATCAAGGTGGAGGTAAAGGAACCTAAAGACACACACTCAATGTTTTAGGAACAGCTTCTTCTCCTCCACCATCTGATTTCTGAATGGACCATGAAATTATAAACATTACCTCACTATTTTTTGTTCAATTTTTTGCGCGCACACGTGTGTGTATGTGTGTGTGCGCGCACAGCCAAGTGGTTAAGGCAGTTGTCTAGTTATCTGAAGGTTGCTAGTTCGAGCCTTAATTGAGGCTGCGTGTGTGACCTTGAGCAAGGCACTTAACCACACATTGCTCTGTGACGACACCAGTGCCAAGCTGTATGGGTCCTAATGCCCTTCCCTTGGACAACATTGGTAGTGTGGAGAGGGGCGACTTGCAGCTTGGGCAACCGCCGGTCTTCCATAAAATAAAACTCATGTTTTATTGTTTTACAACATTGAATCACAATGGATTTAATTTGGCTTTTTTGACACAGAGCGACAGAAAAGACTCTTTCATGTCAAAGTGAAAACAAATTTCTACAAATTGGTCTAAATTTATTACAACTATTAAACACAAAAAAATTGATAGCATAATTAGTCACCCCTTCAATCAGTATTTAGTAAAAGCCCTATAGATTGTAAATAATGAAAGGCAAAATTGTGAATTAAATTAAAGTCACTTCCATAACTTAAAGTTTTTAAATGAAAATCTGGAAACCATCAACCTCTAAAGATAGTAGTGAAGCCTGCATTTGATTTATTTCAACCTTGTATGTTTCACATTGTAAATGGATATTTAGCTGCTTCATAAAGATGAAAGCTACACACCCCAGAGTGATGTTTTCCAGTAAGACTCAAGGAATAATAAAGCACAGTATGCCTAATTCTAAGTCAAGTCAATATAATTCTTTCCCTTCTTGTTTACCCCCTTCTCCCATCAATCCAACAGTTTTACGTATTCTATAAAGAGGTGTTTCCTAATGGCTATTATCCAACAGTGTCTCAGGCATAATAGGATCCATTTCATTAAATAACGTAACCTAAAATCAACTAGTCATTGGGAAAAAACAAGGTGGGATTACTATGTAAGTTACAGTGGGACATATTGCATAATCTAGCAAACACATATTCCTAGCATGATAAGAACCCAGCCACCCAAAACCAAAAACACCCTTCTTGTGATCCTCCCAACTGTCTTCCAATACACTTTTAACAGGGTAATCATTTCTCTGTACCCTCAAATTAATCCAGTATGTTAACATCACCTTCAACCTCCACAACTGTAAAGGTAATTCTCCCATATCAACCAGTAAAGCTGAGAAAGGAGACGACCTTACTGCACCACAACACAGTCTGAAAGCCTGAGCTTGCATCCCATCCAAACATTTTATATTTGAAGATGAAGCTGATCCATAAGCCACACAGCCATAATCAAGTACAGATCTAATTAAACAAATATAAATGGTCAACAGAGATTTTTGTGTAGAACCCCAAGAATACCCACGTAGACACCTAAGGATATTTAATGCTCCTTTACATTTATCAATATTTAGCAGTTGGACCTTCTAGATGCAGATGTATTTTTACTACAATTGATTGCACACAGGTGATCTCCATTTAACTAATTGTGACTTCTAAAGCCAATTGGTGCATCATATTAAAGGCAGTGAATACCTATGCAATCAATTATTTTGTGTTTTATGTTTGTAATTAATTTTGATATCTTTGTAGAGATCTGTTCTCACTTTCACACGAGAGTCTTTTTCTGTTGATCAGTATCAAAAAAAGCCAAATTAAATCCACTGTGATTCAATGTTGTAAAACAATAAAACATGAAAACTTCTGGGGGGAGGGTGAATACTTTTTATAGACACTGTATATGCAATGCCCTGATTAAGATTTTTACTGCTATGCACACTCCAAAGAGATGATTTTATGCAGCATATGATTTGTTATTTTGTGCCAGTCAACAATTGTGTATGGGCAGTATTTACACAGCATGAGCTCAAATAGAGGTTTCTTTAATTGGAACATCATGAAGTTCCTGCTTGGTTGAACCCCAAATCATATTGACCCTAGATGGATATCGCTTATGAAAGGTGGCTTTCTCACCACTTAGTCCTGTGGCTGTTAGTGGGGCCAGCAATGAACCAAGTTTCCATATGAGCCCGATGGAAAACAGCCTGTTCCTCTATTCCACATTCATGTAGTTCTTATCATTCTTCAACAGTGGAGGAGCAGTTTCAGTTGAACTCATTGGATTTATTAGTAGCAGCCACTTTCAGTCATACATTGCAGTCAAGAGCTGGTGCAGCCTCACTCACAAAGGAAAAAGAATATGCAGATTTAATCTAGTCTTTTATAAATCCTGATAAGAACATAAGATACAGGAGTCTGCTCCATCATTTGATCATGGCTAATTTATTATTCCCCCCAACCCCATTCTCCTGCCTTCTCCCTATAACCTTTGACACCCTTACTAATGAAAAACCTATCAACCTCCACTTCAAATTTACCAATGACTTGACCTCCATAGCTGTCTGTGGCAACGAACTCCACAGATTCACCACCATCTTGCTAAAGAAATTCCTTATCTCTGTTCTAAAAGGACATCCCTCTATTCTAGACCTTGGTCCGAGACTCTCCCACTGTAGGAAACATTCTCTCTACATCCACTCTATCCAGGTCTTTCAATATTTGATAACTTCAATGAGAAGCCCATCATTTTCTAAACTCCAGTGAGTATAGGCTTATAGAGTTAACACTCCTCGTTCTCGTGAACCTTCTGCAATCCTTTCTTGGAAAAGGATCCCAGAATTGCTCAAGGTACTCCAAGTGCAGTCTGACCAATGCCTTATAAAGACTCGGCATTACATCCTTGCTTTTTTATTATAGTGTTCCTGAATTGAATATCCAGATTCATAATGGAAAAGTCTGAGTTAACAGGTCACTGCTCTAGTTATAGGATTAATTAAATACCTACACCTAATTGAGGCACGTATCAGATATATGCCAATATTTAATACATTTGAAATTTAGATTTATTATTGAAAACATGACCACAATTTGAAAATTTCTTATTCCCTTAGTAAAAACTACAACGGAAGAAAATCAATCTTTCACTGACTCTATCATTGTTATGGATATATTCAGTATAACTGTAAGAAAATGAATTTCAGGGTTATACTGTATATGCTGACATGTATGTTCTTTGATAATAAGTTTACTTTGAATACCAATGAACAGTAACAGGATAAAACTCTTACCTTTATCCACTCTACTGTTTGATGATCCATTGGTATGATCCTCATCTTGTGGCTGTGCATCTGTTGACGAAACAAATTGCTCTCGAGAACGCACAGTTTCTGCTGAATCACTGTGGACAGAGATTATTTCAGTGAAAGGTTTCTATTCAAAGATAAAATCCCTCAGGAACTGCTACAGATACTGACTTGAACTGCCTTTCATGGTAGCACTCTCACCACTAAATGACAGAGTTGTGGGTTCAAGCCTCACTCCAGTAAACAAATACATTGTTCACATTGATTGTCCGGGGCAGAATGAGATCTACACTCAGCAGAGAGAGACCTCCTGTACATAAAGTGCATGATTATGGTCTTCTGCTACTGCAGCCCATCCACTTCAAGGTCCAAGGTATTGTGTGTTTAGAGATGCTCTTCTGCGCATCACTGTCATAACGCATGGTTACTTGAGTTACGGTCACCTTCCTGTCACCTTGAATCAGTCTGATATTCTCCTCTGCTCTCTCTCATTAACAAAGTGTATTTTGCTGTTCACTGGATGTTTTTTGTTTGTCACACCTTTCTCTGTATTCTCTAGAGGCTGTTCTGCATTAAAATCCTAGGAAATCAGCAGTTTCTAAGATATTCAAACCACCCTGTCTAGCACCACAATCATTCCACAAAGTCAAACTTCTCCATTCCAATGTTTGGTTTGAACAACCGAATCTCTTGACCATGTCTGCATCCTTTTACACACTGAGTTGCTGCCACACGATTGGCTGATTAGATATTTTATTGATGGATAATTTATTTATGGTAATATTACTTTTTGTGTTGTGTGAGTTATATTTACTATGCTGTGCACCTTTGTCCAGAGGAACGTTGTTTTGTTTAGCAGTATACATATATACAGTTGAATGATAATAAACTTGAACTTATTTCTTTTTCAGATTGGTTCACAGGTGCATTAGATAGACAATTAATATAAACATATTTGCAACAGTTTATAATTCAAGTGGAAGGGTCGCACAAAGCTTGCGCTTTCAAAAAACTAATAATTAAACTTGTTTGTTTATAACCAAATTCTGGCCTATTAAAATGTTACCTACTGCTACTCAAGATACTCCCAGAGAAAGTAATGGTATTAAATACTCCCCTTACAATCCACACTGTAAAATAGAATTGATTGTGCAGGCAAACCTGAGACATTTGAAGAAGGATGGCAAAGACATCTGATCACTTTCAGGGGATGGTGGAATAAAATCAACTTCACAGTCCTCGTTCTGTGGTTGACCCTGGTTGCTGCTCTCTGAGTGGATGGTATTAAGTGGTGGCTGGCTGCTTATAAGGATGTCAGTATCTGTAAAGTCAACTACATAAATCACAGAAAGTTAGCAAGCAGGTAAAGCCAAGCAGTTAGGAAGATGAATGGCCTTACTGCAAGATGGATGGAGTAGATGAGCAAAGAGATTGTAAAGGGCTTTAAGGTCACACCTGGAGAACTGCGTACAATTCTGGGCGGCACAGTAGCATAACAGTTAACATAACATTTTACAGCACCAGTGGTGAGGGTTCAATTCCTGCTGCTGTACATTCCCACTGTGACATTCATATTAGCCATTAGCCCTGGAAAAGTCTCTGGCTGTCCACTCAATCTATGTCTCTTATCTTCTTATACATATCTATCAAGCCACCTCTCATCCCCCTTCATTCTAAAGAGAAAAGCCCGAGCTCAGTCAACCTATCCTCATAAGACATGTTCGCTAGTCCAGGCATCAATGTCCTCTGAAGTCTCCCTAAAGCTTCCACATCCTTCCTACAATAAGGTGACCGGTGACCAGAACTGAACACAATATTCCAAGTGTGGTCTGACCGGAATTGTAGCAGCTAAATCTAATCCAAAATCAAAATGCACAACGCAGCTCCTACAAGGGTTTTATAGAGCTACATGACCCTATGGCTCTTGAACTCAATCTCTTGCCTAATGAAGACAACATACCATACTTCTTCTTAACAACCCTATCAACTTGCGCAGATTTGTTGGATCTGTGGATGTGGACCCCAAGATCCTTCCGTTCCTCCGCACTGTTGAGAACCCTGCCATTAGCCCTGAACTTTGCCTTGAAGAGCGGGATCTGGGATCAGCCATGATGGAATTGCAGAGCAGACTCGATGGGCTGAATGGCCTAATTTGCTCCAGTGTTTTATGGACTTTCCACAATGAATTACTTCACACTTTTCCAGATTGAGCTCTGTCTGTGACTCCTCAGCCCAGCTATCGATCCTCTCAATGTTCCAATGTTGCCTTCTACACTATCCACAACACCCATCCTCATGTCATCTGCAAATTTACTAACCCACCCCTCCATTTCCTCATCCAAGCCATTTATGAAAATCACAATGAGCAGAAGTCCTGGAACAGATCACAGACCTTCAGGCGGTCCATGGGCGCCACGGTTAGTGGGACGCTATTACAGCTGGGAGTATTCTGGAGTTCAGAGTTCAATTCCAGCACTATTCTGTAAGAAGTCTCTGCACGAGGGTATTTCAAGGTGCTCCTCTTTCCTCCTACAGTCCAAAGACCTACCGGGGCAGTTAATTATTCACTGTAAGTTGTCCTGTGATCAGCGTAGGGTTAATCAGGGTTGTGAGGTTTCTGGGAGAACATGGCTTGAAGCGCCGGGAGGGACAACTCCACGCTGCATCACTGAAACAAATAAATAATACTGCCCATCTACCACCACCCTCCGGAAGGGCCAACTCCGCACCGCATCACTGAGATAAATAAATAATACTGCCCATCTACCACCACCCTCCGAAACTCCGCACCGCATCACTGAGATAAATAAATAATACAGCCCATCTACCACCACCTTCCAGAAGGGCCAACTCCGCACCGCATCACTGAAACAAATAAATAATACAGCCCATCTACCACCACCCTCTACCGGAGCTGAATTAAGTCCATCGCGTCTGCTCCACCAATCCACCATCGCTGAGTTATCATCCCTCTGAACCACAGTGACTTGGCCTCCAAAGCTGTCTGTGGCAACGAATTCCACAGATTCACCACCCTCTGGCTAAAGAAATTTCTCTTCATCTCTGTTCTAATGGGACATGCTTCTGAGGCTGTGCCCTCAGGTCCTAGACTCCCCCACTATAGGAAACTTCCTCTCCTTGTCCACTCTGTATTCAGCAGATTTCAATGAGATTCCCCCCCCCCCCCCCCCCCAAATTCTTCTAAACTCCAGCAAGTACAGGTCCAGACATCAAACCCTCCTCACACATTAACCTAGGGGTTTCCAACCTGGGAGCCACGGACCCCTTGGTTAATGGTAAGGGTCCATTGCATAAAAAAGGTTGGGAAACCCTGCTTTTACCTTTTCATTTCTGGAATCATTCTCTTGAAGCTCATCTGGACCCTTTCCAATGCCAACACATCCTTTCTTAGGTAGGTGACCAAAACTGCTTCCAACACTCCAAATGCACTCTGAGCAATGCCTTATAAAGCCTCAGCAATACATTAACATAAGGAAATCTGCAGACGCTGGAAATTCAAGCAATACACACAAAATGCCGGTGGAACACAGCAGGCCAGGCAGCATCTATAGGAAGAAGCACTGTCGACGTTTCGGGCTGAGACCCTTCGCTCAGCAATACATTCCTGCTTTTATGTTCTAGTCCACTCAAAATGAATCCTAATAATAAAATAATTCACAGTGGCTCCATTAATTACCTTATTTCCATAAGACAGGTGTTGTATATTTAATATTTTATTAGTAGTTAAGTAATATTGTAAATATATTTTTTGATTAAGCATTCTTGTTCATTTAAATAATTCATTTGATTATATGTAAAAATACGTGAATTGCGTTAATCACGAAGCCACAATGTCATACGTACTAACCTCGCTTAAAGTAACCACAAAGTCAAACTTGCATTTTAGACTCCTGTGTTTTTCTTTAATTAGTTTAAAGTTTTGGAGTTACAAAGGATAACAGTCAGAAATGGGGACACTCAGTGACAAATGCACTATGTCCAGTTCCATCTGCACCTTCTCAGCAAGAGACACAGCCACTGCACTGCCTGCCTGACTTGGCATGATAAACGACAAGTAACATTCACCAAAGACCCAGACCATTTCCAACAAGAGACAGCATCGAATCACCTACTCTTAGTGACAAGAGTCTGAGTTCTAATGGCAAGCCATTCACCACTTCCAGATATCCCCAGGTATCTAACCTGTCACTACAGCCTCCTTAAACAAATTCATTAATTTTAGGCAAATCATAACCGATCCTTACTTTTTTCTTTTGCATCCTCCTCACTGCCAACTGAGTCATTGTCACTCAAGATAATCCTTGGGCCTGAAGAACTTATCTTCTTTTGAGTGGAAGACCTGGTGGAATCTTCACTGTCACAGCGGGAAGCCTGCTGGGAGCTGACCAGGCAGACTTCAAGGTCATTAACTTGCTTTGACCCTGTACAGAGTCGACTTGGTGACTGGATATCTGTGCTGCTCTTCCCTAAAGAGGTTGCATTCTGGTCCTCACTGACTGGCTTCACATTAAGACTGCCTCCATTTACAGCTTTGGGTGAAGTCAATGCACTAGTGTTTAAAAGCTTCACTTTATTAGGTTCATGTGCTGGCTGCTCGGTGCTAGAAGACAAAGTTGATTTCAAATCACTTTTTTCTTTCTTTGGGGGTTCGAAGTCATCCAGATCATCCCAGTCATCCAGACTGATAATGGAGCCTAACGACTGATCCGGCTCAAACTTCCTAGAAACAGGGTCAGCTGCTGCACTTTGCCTCAGAGGTGGGGATCCAGCCAAAGGAGCGACAAATCGTGAAGTTACATCCAACTGCTTGACGGCACGTTCATGAAAGTGATTGATCTTGAGCGGCTGATCACTAGGTTTTGGCGAGCATGGAGCTGATTCAGTTTTTCTCAGGGTTGCTTGCTTGAAAACATTCACATCCCTGTCTTTCAGAGCACCGGTGCAGGTTAATCGCGGCAGACTGGGAGTTCCTGGGGGAACCTTCTTGAACGTGAATGCCCTGTAAATGATGAATTAGATTTACATGTTATTATTGTACGGTAGTGGTCACCAACCTTTTTAAGCCCAAGATCTCCTAACTCGGCCTTAGTAAAAGGCAAGATCGACCCCACATCAATTAGTTACACGCATGTGCACCGGGGCAGAAAAGACCGGAAGTAAAGCCCCGCAACCCGGAAGTAGAAATAATAATATAAACACCGGATACCCTTTTTTTTGCACCGCGGACCTGTTTAATATCGATAATATTCTTGTGGACCGGCCGACTGGGGCGCGGGGGGGTGGTGGTGTTAAACACGACCAGAATACAGCGATACTCGAAGCAGGTTCCTTGCGTCCAGTCTATTCTAGTTTTCACAGCTCTCGGCTTCTGTCCCGCCTGCTCACGTTTTTTTCCGCTGAGAAAACTCAGCAGGTTCGTCTTTAAGTGCTGGGTGCTTGGACTCGGGGTACCGAAGCAGTTTTGAGGGCTTCATTGCCTCATTAGACAGCCTCCGGGCCCGAACTCAGCCTCCCACCCACCCGCCGCCAGACACCTTGGCCAGGTGTGGCTGGTCGTGGGTGGGGTGAGAGGACAGGGCCGGAGGTCCCCTTTCCCCGTACTGGGGCCGCAGCGGTCACAGTCCGGAGAGCACGGCCGACCAAGCGGGGAGTGCGACAGAGCGCCTCCCCGCCCTTCTTGTAGGATCTATCGGCTGACAAATGTTTGTTTCAGTAGATCGCAGCGCGGTAGCTGCTCTGATTCTTAATAAAACGCTGAGTCCGAATTAGGTCGTCTGCTAATATTTTAGCACCGGGTTCCCCACGAACATTCGGTGTGCTAAACAGGTTCAGAGGCAGCGCTCCAGGCCAGTAGCGACGGCACTTCCCGCCGGCCGCCTGAGGGCAACCGGTGATCCCTGGCGCAAGGGTATCACTGCGTTTAGTCGCCTGATGACTTCGCGTGGGTTCAAGTTCAACAGTGGGCTGACAGGGAATGAGGAAAAGTGCAGCTGACTCATAGCGTTTCCTCGTGGCCCGGTGGTTGGGGACCAGTGAATTACACTGTGTAGTGCGGGAGAGCTATACGCATGCGCACTGGACAGAAAGAACGGAACTAAAACCCCGCAACCCGGAAACAATCTCTCAACAGTATATGTCTATTTATTTCTCTTTCCTTTTTTCGGGATCAACTGGGAAAGTCTCAAAGATCGACTAGCTGATCACGATCGACGGGTTGGCGACCACTATTGTACGGAGACACGCTCCTGTTTTATGGCAAACTGGGAAATAATACTTGTAAGGGATGATCAGGAAATTCATGAAAGACAGTCAGATGTAAATACAGTTTTAATATATTTTTAACTACATACCCTTGTTTGCTTTTGCCCAGTGAAAGCTTATTTTGTACTCCTTTCTCCGAGTGCAGCTCGAGCTGTTTCTGGAGGTTGTTCTGTGGTAAGCAAGTCATTCTGCAGGACAAACCCAAATAGCTGATTTGTATTTCACAGTTTGGATAATTTACACACAGGTACGTGCTGATGCCGCTGCTCAGTGGAACGTATCAAACTTGATCCATGGAACTTGCATTCTCCCACTTTCCACGTACTGTACTTGTTTAATTTGATTGCCATGTGAATTCTAGAGGCTCCGATCTGAGCAGATAATCTGGATTCTTCAAATGCTGGAAACCTGCAGAATTTAAATAATCTGGATGTCAGTGATGACATTTTGGATCGAAGGCCCACTTCAGTGGCTGAATCCCATAACCCTGGATGACACTTGTGCAGTACTGAGGAAATGTAACATTAAACAGTACTTGGATAAGTATTTGCCTGTCCTCTGACCAATAATCTTCCATCAACTTAATCAGAAAAATGCATTAGCCTGCAACTTGCAGGGAATGCCAACCGATGCCAAAATGTGAAACATTTAAGGGAAACCTGAGGGAACTTCTTTAGTCAGAGGATGATGGAGTGTACAATGAGCTGCCAGCAGAAGTGGGTTCAATTGCAACACTCAAGTGAAGTTTGGATCAGTACATGGTTGGGAGGGGGTATGGAGCAATATAGTCCAGATGCAGGCGAATGGGTATAAGCAGAATAATAATTCGGCCCTGACTAGATACGCCAAAGGGCCTGTTTCTGAACTGCAGTGTTCAATGACTCAGATGATATATAAACTGTCCTGTATCTTACATAAAAGCATAATATCCCTTAGCATTTAAAGACTATGCACCATCCAAGTGTCTACCAATAATAATACCATTTCAGGAGCTTCTGTGTGGAAATTGTCAAGTTCATTGTATTACATTTGAATCAGCACTTTTAAAAAAAATCATAAAGCTCTTGATATCCTGAGCTAATGAAAAAGACATAGAAATGCAAATGACAAACTCTGCAGATGCTGGAAACTAGAGCAACACACACAAAATGCTGGAGGAACGCAGCAGGCCAGGCAGCATCTATGGAAAAGAGTAAAACAGTCAATTTCTCAGGCCGAGATCCTTTATCGTGACCAGGAGAAAAGAGATTATGAATAAGAAGGTGGGGGGAGGAGGAGAAGAAATACAAGGTAGTATGTGATAGGTGAAGCCGGGGGGGGGGGGGGGGGGGGGTTGAAGTAAAGAGCTGGGGAGTTGATAGGTGAGAGAGATAAAAGGCTGGAGAAGGGAGAATCTGACAGGTGAGGACAGAAGGCCATGCAGGGGCGGAAAGGGAAGGGGGAGCAGCACCGGAGGGAGGTGATGGGCAGGTAAAGAGATGAGGTAAGAGGGGAAACTGGGAATTATGAAGGGGGGGGGGGGGGAAGAAGCATTACCAGAAGTTTGAGAAATCGATGTTCATGCCATCAGGCTGGAGGCTACCCAGACGGAATATAAGGAGTTGCTCCTCCAACCTGACTGTGGCCTTGACCAGAAGCTCAAGAAATGCAAGTGCTTTTCTCCATCCTCCACATGATACAGAAAGAATTATTATTGGGGTTGAAGACCTTTCAGCGATCAGCTCATCTGAACTCTTTGCTGAACAATCCCATCTGTCCGTTCCCCTGTTTTCCAATAGCCCTGTAAACTGTTTTCATGTGCCTATTCAATCCCTTTTCAAAAATTATGACTGATGCAGCTTCTCCTCACATCATCTCTGGATCTTTAGCTTTATCATTTTAAATTTGTGCTAGCCCCATTCTTCAACCCTCTGCTAAAGGGACAACTTCTCTCTAAAACAAGGGTTTCCAACCTGGGGTCCACAGACCCCTTGCTTAATAGTATAGGACCATAGTACAAGAAAAGTTGGGAACCCTGCTCTAAAATAATCTTCTAACATATCATGATTATGTACAACACACTCAAAATGCTGGAACTCAGCTGGTTAGGCAGCATTGATGGAAATGAATAAACAGTCAATGCTTCGGGCCAAGACTCTTCCTTCAGGACTGGAAAAGGGGGAAGACACCAGAATAAAAAAAGGTGTGGGGAGGGGAATGGGCCTAGCTAGAAAGTGACAGCTGAAGCCAGGTAATGGGCTGGAGAGGAAGAAATCTGATAGAAGAGGAGAGTAGGCCATCAGAGAAAGGGAAGGAGGAGGGGATCCAAGGAGAGGTGACAAGCAGGTGAGAAAAGGTAAGAGGCTAGAGTGAGGAATAGAAGAGGGGAGGGGGAGGGATTTTTTTTTAAAACTGGAAGGAGGAATCAAAATTCATTCCATCAGGTTGGAGGCAACCCAGATGAAATATGTGGTGGTGCTCCTCCATCCTGAGGGTGGCCTCGTCCTGGCACCGATGATCTTATACACCTTTGTTAAATCTCTTCTCAAACTTCATTGCAGGGAAAGAGTAAAGGGCACATATATTTGATATTGATTAATTGTCACACGTACCAAGCTTGTTGTTCACACATCAGGTTCTTAAAGGTTGTTATAACCAGGGATGGTAGTGGGGACAAGCTCCCAATAGCCCCTGGCAATCAAGTTCAGGTCCTGGCCTTTGCGTGTGGCTTAGCTACTAAGCCCGGCAGAACCATTTCTACTGACAGATGGGGCAAAGGCGGGTTACTGGCACTTTAAAACCAGTCGCTCCGGGCAGATGGGGCTTGTCAACAGTGATGGCAACTCATCCAGGAGAAAGAAAACTCTGATCTCAAATCTCTGCTGCCTTGCTATACCCACTCATGGGGAAGCCAGGAGGGAAAATCTGGAGCTGGAGTTCCTAAGGCAACACCTCTGGTGCCAAACTGTATTGGTCTCTGCAGCTGCGTGCGGGAGGGGGGGGGGGGGGGGGGGAGTCTACCACACGGGCAACTGCTTGCTCGCCATATTATACCGCCCTGGTTTCCTTACTGGCTAATATTTCACATAGACATAACATCTATGGTCGACCTCGAACACTGAAAGGTCTCCTCATACAGATCAGATCATTACACCGTGCATCGAGCTAGAATAAAGTAAAACCATAATCGTGCAAAATAAAGTTTAAGATCTACCTAAAAATTGCAATGCAAGCAAACGATAAACAGCAAGATTACAACGAGGTAGATTGTGAGAGCAAGAGTCCACCTCATCATACAATAGGTCCATTCGAGAGTCTGATGAAGCTGTCTTTGAGCCTGTTGGTACCTGCTTACAGGCATCCTTGAAGGGCAACTTCATCATGCAGAAAGTCGTGAGTACATGGAATGAGTTAGCAGAGGAAGTGGCTGAGGCGGTTACAATAACGGCAATTTAAAAGCTATTTGTGTAGGAAAGGTTTAGATGAGCGATGCGTAAACCCAGGTAAATGAGACAAGCTTGGATGGGAATCTTGTTCGACTTGGAAGGGTCGGGTCGAAGCTCCTGTTTTTGCGCTCACTCTTCAGTTTATTGAACAAGGACGTTTCTATCATTCATGTGTGGTTTAGGATGGCGGTGATGTGGGGTATTATAGTGGGAGCAATGCATCAATCGCCAATTCCCCTTGCCTCAGGAAAGTTTGAGTTGAGTTCTTCCCCTACTGAATGAGGACAAGATGCAGACGTTTGATGATGCAGCACAGCCAACAACAGTTTCTGTTCATCATATACACAAGGAAGCCAAGGCCCCGGCTTGCTTGCCTGGCCGCTGCAGTCCACTACCCGGCCGGGAGCGGTCGGTGGCAGACCCTGCCTCTGCTCCTCATTGCGGACCTCCAAAGAGGCACATCGACCCCCCCCAGCCCCACACTCACCTTGCTCCCAGGCCGGGCCCGAGGTGCCCACGACCCGAGACCCGAGACCCGAGACCCGACACCTGTCGCCCGCCACTTCCCGACCCAAATTCCCGCGCCCGCTTCTCCGCCGTATCCAGGAAGTGCGTCACCGCCGCGCCGAGTGGGCGGGACCAGGCTCGGGACGCGCCTCCCGCTGATGTAAGTCACCCTCTTGGAGAATTTGGACTATGGTTCTCAAACTTCAGTAAGACTTTTGCGGTGAGTGGGGAGGGTCAGATGAAGAAGCCCCTCAATTATTTTGTAGTACTATACCACCCCAGGGGGAGCCATCTGAGTGGCAAAAGGGCCATGAGTTTTAATTAATGTAATCAGAATCAGGTTTAATATCACTGGCATATGTTGTTAAATGTGTTGTTATGTGGCAGCACTCTAAATTACATTAAGAAATATGCATCTATTTAAAAAGTTACATTAAATAAGTACTGGAAAAAGTAGTGAGGTAGTGTTCATGGGTTCAATGTCCGTTTAGAAATCTGATGATAGAGGATAAGGAGCTGGTCCCGAATCGTTGAGTGTGTGTCTTCAGGCACCTATACCTCCTCCCTGATGGTAGCAATAAGGTAGCGTGTCCTGGGTGATAGATCTGCCTTTTTGAGGCATCCACTGCCAGGGGGTTTAGAAGACTGAGGGGTGGGGGGGGGGATTTCATTGAAACCTATTAAATATTGAAAGGCTTAGATAGAGTGGATGTGCAGAGGATGTTTCCAATAGTGGGGGAGAGTAGGGCCAGTGGGCACATTCTCAGAATAGAGGGACATCCTTTAGAACGAAGATGAAGAGGAATTTCTTCAGCCAGAGGGTGGTAACTCTGAAATTCATTACCGCAAATGGCTGTGGAGGCCAAGTCATTGGGTGTTTTTAAAGCACAGGTTGATTAGTAAGGGTGTCAAAGGTTATGGGGATAAGGCAGGAGACTGGGGTTGCAAGGGATAATAAATCAACCATGATGGAATGGTGGAGCAGACCCAGTGGGCTTAATGGCCTAATTCTTGTCCTTTGTCTTATGGTCTTAACGCATGGTCTATAAATGTAAGAATGAAAAGGCATTGCACTGAGAAACCTAGGATGAGGGGCCACTGGTTAAAAGTCAGGACTATCCATTTAAGATAAAGATGAGGTACCATCAATGAGACAGAGGAACTCCTTCCTCGTGCAATGGAAACAGTCTTTGAAAATGTTTAGGGTGGTTGGAATCTTTAAATTTCCTGGTGTTATCAGAGGTTCTGTCCTGGGACAATGTAATCACAAAGAAGGTGCAGTGGTGGTTCTGCTTTCTTAGAAGTTTATGTAGATTCAGCTAGTTACCAGAAGCTTTGTCCAACTTCAACAGACGCCTAGTGGAGACTATCCTAACTGGCTGCATAAAAGCCTGGTAGGCCCATGAATGGAGAAGTGCTAGATACAACCTAGTTCATCTCAGGCAAAGACCTCCCACCATTGAGCTCAGTCTGCTCAGACCTGGCAGCTCTGCTCGGCTCTGGTTAGCCTCCATTTGTCATGGCTCAGGCAATGATAAGGATCAAATTTATTTGTCATTTGCTTGTACAAGGTGGAGTGGAGATATGTCTCTACCAAAGGAGGTGTAAGGCTCTCCGTCCCTCCGCCAGTCTGCAGGTGTCCCTTGGGCAGAGTGTAGCACCTTCTTAGCCTCTTCCACACCCCCCCCCCCCCCCATCACCACCGATCAGGGTGAGATGAAGCCATGGGAGCAGGTGCTGGATGGTCATATGAGCAGCAGGTGCATATCACAAGTCCTGGTTATGTGACCACTGACGCCAGACAGACAATCTCTGAAGAGTATTGATAATGGCTGGGAGTCACCCGTCTTGTAAAGACACTGCCCAGAAGAAGGCAATGGCAAACCACTTCTGTAGAACCAAGAACAATCATGGTCATGGACAGACAATGATCTCCCACGTCATATGACAGAGCACATAATGAACAGCTGACATTTACATTTATTAGGAATTGCTGTGGTGTGTCAGTCAGGACGTGACATACTACAAAAAACACCAATTATAAAGAATTATATAAAAAATAGAGGTTAAAGTATGGATGTGGAATAAAATGTGTATGAATTGATAAACACCAGCATGTTTTTACACCATTATAAAAGATGGTTTATAAAGTGTTTACAGAGCTGTGCAGTAACTGAGGGGACGGGGGAGAGGGGGTAACTAGAATGATTGATCAACTTCCTGGGGGGAGAAACTCTTAAGGTGGACATGGGGGAAGGAGAAGCATGGAAATGCCCCATTCCTGCCCAACAGAAGATACCTGAGCCCTGCAGCAGTCAGCAAATCCATCCCCATCCATCCCACTGCCTTGCAAATGTACGGGGAGTGCAAACATTGGACATTCATAACCGGGAAGGTGTTGTTTAAAACAGTTCAGGGCTGGAAATCAGGAGCCTCAGGTCAATGAATTATTTACAATAGCATTAACTAAGCTTTTCACTGTATCCCGATACGTGATAATAACAGATCATTATCAACAGCAGCAAATAATCAAAATCAATATGGTCAGATTACAATTGACATAGGTCATTGGTACAAATTACGGAGAATTTCTCTGCATGAAACTTGTTGCAGTTTTTGAAATAGAAAATGCTTTCCATTTATTGGCTCTGGAACTATAAAAATAGAGGCAACATTCTCGCTGGCTGCTGCTGAAGGTGCCTGCGTGAGACTCTCTCTCCCCCTCCAAGGGGCGGAGGGTAGCACTGAAGTTTTGGGTCTGCAATTTGTGGATTGGAATCTTTTGATTTTGTGTTTTTATATTCTGTGTTTTTGCTCTTCTTGTTGCTGTTTACGTGATTTATTTTTTGTGGGGGGGTAGGCGTTGATTTTCTTGTTGCCGTTTACACGATTTGTGCTTGGGGGAGGGGTTGATATTTTTCTTCAACCAGGTTCCATGGTTTACTTGGTTTCCTGGCTGTCTGTGGGAAGACAAATCTCAGGGTTGTATACTGCATACATACTTTGATAATAAATGTACTTTGAACTTGAACTTTGAAGTTTCATTTATTTTTTACATATACATCTTCATTAACAATCAATGCAACCTGTATTGCAGTGCCAGTGGTTACTGTTGGGGTTCCATTCCTGCCACTGACTGTGAGGAAATTGTACAATTTCCTGATGATTGTGTGTGTTTCCTCCTGGTATTCTGGTTTCCAAAGACATACAGATGCTATGTTGGCAAAGGAAGGGTGGTGACACTTGTGGGCTGCCCAGCACCATCCTCACTGATTTGAATTGATGAAAATGACGCATTTCACTGTGTTTCGATGTACACATGACAAATACAGCCAATCTTTAACCTAAGGCTGTGCTGGGGCAATTTGCAAGTGTCACCACACGTTCTGGCACTAATGTAACATGCCCATGCAATTGTTGGATATAAAGAGCTTAACGTGATCTTAACAAACGCCATCTATAAATTTGCTGTTGATACAACAAATTGTTGGCAGAATCTCAGATAGTGACAAGAGGACACTACAGGAGCAAGATATACCAGCTAGTTGAGTGGTGATATAGCAACAACCTTGCAGGTAATGTCAGGAATCAAAGAACTGATTGTGGACTTCAGAAAGGGTAAGGGAACACATATAGTCGTCATAGAGGGAATAGAAGTGGAAAGAGTGAGCTATTCCAAGTTCTTGGGTGTCAATATCTCTGAGGACCTAATTTGGACCCAACATATCGATGCAGCTATAAAGAAGGCAAGACAGCGGCTATATTTCATTCAGAGTTTGAGATTTGGTATGTCACCAAATACACTTGCAAATTTCTACAGATATACAGTGGAGAGCATTCTAATGGTCTGCATCACTGTCTGGTGAAGGGTCAGGCACAGAATCGAAAAAGTTGCAGAGACTTGTAAAATTAGTCAGCTCCATCATGGGCACTAGCCTCCGTAGTATTCAGAATATCTTCAAGGAGCGGGGCCTCAAAAAGGTGTCCATCATTAAGGACACCCCATCACCCAGTTCATGCCCTCTTCTCATTGCTGCCAGGAAGGAGGTACAGAAGAATGAAGGCACACACAGCTTCTTCCCCTCTGCCATCTGTTATGAGTGATGAACAGATCTGATGGACAATGGGGTGCAGAGTTACCCCCCCCCCCGAGAACCATGAACTATTGCTGTTGTTATGCTACTATTGAGAGAGAGAGATAAAGCCCAGGCAAGAACATTTGCTACAGATAAGAGGGGGAGAGAGACTGTTGATTTACTGTATTATGACTTCTACAAGGATTATTTACCTTCTATTACTTTGCTCGTTAACATTCCTCAGGAGATAGCAGGAGTGGCCTGATTTGATGGACACAGTCATTCAGAGTTGATGGATAGCTGAGACCCCGTGAGTGGGGATAAAAAGACAGGTCTGGAGAGACATCCTTCGGACACACCAGTGGACACTGATTGAGTGTTGGAACCCACAGGAAAGGTGGGGGCTTCGGAGACCGAACCAGGAGATCGGTCAGTAAAACTCATAGTGTTATAGCAGGGCCTGTGGGAACTTGTGTGTGTGTCCACTCATGCCAGAGTGACAAGTCCACCACAGAAGAACAGTCTAGTTGAAGGACGGAGGGGTCATAGCTGAATGACCACCACAACAACGGTGCAACGGAATCAAAAGGCAACAGGAAGGTTTGTTGACTGCAGCTGCTTAGTCTCTCGCTCTCTCTCTCTCTCTCCGACGATTACAACCCAACAACCATAATTACCTCAGCACACATGAACTGAACTGAACTTTATACTTTTCTATGACAATTCATTTACCTCTAGACATCGATAGAGCTTGTTTATTATTGCTTATTATTATTCCTACACTTTTAGGTTTATTACTGCTAACTTGTGTTATATGTATATTTGCATTATTGGTATTGTTTTGCTTATTTTACTAATAAACACTTTTGAATATAGTACCACCAGACTCCAAACTCCAATGGATACTTCTGTCTTTGCTGGTCTGACACCCAGTTACGGGGTACGTAACACATCTGATTTCTAAATGATCATTGAACCCATGAACACCACCTCACTACTTTTTTTTTGTGCTACTTATTTAACTATTTCATATATATATTAGTACAGTAATTCAGTTTTTTCTCTACTATTATGTATTGCATTGTACAGCTGCTGCAAAGTTAGCAAATTTCACAACATATACTGGTGATATTAAACTTGATTTTGATTCTGAACATTACACAAAGACAATGTCACCTCATTAAAGAAAACTGAACACTTGTTTGCAAAAGGATACAAACTTTATAGCCATGAAAGAAACATGATTCGTATACAAAAACGTAACAATTAATTCAAACTCTGTATGAAAATAACAGTGGAATATCTGAGAGTGTTAAACAGGTGTGAAAATATAAATCCCTCTCTCCTTAAAAGATCTAGAGCATGTAAGTCAATTGGAAATAGAAATTTGATTTTGATTTTTATTGAAGGGTATTGAGTGTTACTGAAGCTGGAGCTGATACAGATCTAAGGACAGTTGAGCTGAAAAACTCGGGATTGAACAGCCTCCATTGGTAAGCATTTGAATGGAAGCAATTCTGCTTTAAGACTGTAACCTTTCAGCTAATAACACTAAAATAACAAACAGCTGATGACTGATGGTGAATGTAATTGAAAGCAGAAAACATGATTTACCATCAAATTGCAGCATCTGTATTGCCACACATAATAAGAATGCTTCACAGAGTAAACATGTCTCGGATTTTGTTTTCTAAATAAAAACAGGAAATGCTTAGAATCCACAAAAATCATACATTGACGAAACTGGCATTCTTATATCCAACTAGTGTTTGATTCACAGGCTTCTGGTTGTTGAGGCACCCTTCGTTCATGGTGAATGAGATTAGATGGGGGGAGAGAGAGAATGTGAAAGGATCTGAGAGGGAGACAGAGAGGATTTGATCTATAGAGGGAGAGAGGATATGAAAGGACCTGAGAGAGGGACAGAGAGAAGGTGAGAGGATCTGGAGAGGGAGAGAGAGAGGATGTGGAAGGACCTGAGAGGGAGAGAGAGAGAACATGAAAGGATCTGGACGAGGAGAGAGAGGACATGAAAGTCCATCATGAGCTATGAACCTTACAACCATTGCCATTAGAGTGTGTCCAACAGTGGGAAGCCACATGATTCTGACAAAATAAACCAATCTGAAACTTTATTTTCTTCATCTCTCTAGGTGACTGACCTGCCAGGTATTTCCAGCATTTTCTGCTTTTAGTTCAGATTTTTTAGCACCTGAAATATTTTGCTTTTTGATTTTTTTCAAAAATATGACCTTTTAGGCTTATAAAGTTTCCTTTTTTCTAAATCCTTCTAAAGTTTCTTATTTTTAAATGGTTTGTTGAATGTTTTGGGGCAGAGATGAAACTGTATGTTGGGATTTAGTTGCTGAGTGTTTCTACTTGGTTATTTCAGATTGGACATCCACAAGTTAAAACTGCTGCTTTTGTATTATACTGAGTTTTGTGTGTGCTCTCAAGAAATGCATTTTGAAGTCAGTACTTGTTTGTCTAAGTTTTATGAAGATGGTTACATAACCCCTCTTTTCCAGTTCTGACGACAAGTCTACACCTAAAACTTTAACCTGCCTCTGCTCCGTACAGAGCTTCTTGAGATTACTGTCGATTTCAAACTTTTTTTTTAAAAAAATTTATTTTATTTATTAACGTTTTCCTCCAGAATCCTGACCGGTGGATAGAACTCCGTGTCAGAAATACTTTATTTTGTTGTCTTCTATGTAAAACTATTTCTTTTCATAGCAGATATTAATATTTGATTCAACAAGTCAATCAGGTTTTAGATTAAAGCAAACAAAACATTCATGTGCCAGGTGAGATCCATTTTGTTAAATGTGTATTGATATCATGCAGAGTATATTTAAAATTTGGATGTTAGGGATTATTTTGTGTACTCACAAGAGTATTTAAATCTGAAGAAGTATGAACAGTCATTTTTACGTGTAAATTATACTGAAATGATTGAAAACAAAAGAATCATTTAATATATTGCTAAGCAGTAATCAGCCCTTCAGTTTAAGATTCGATGTCTGCTTGGGATTCAGCTGCAGCTGGACCATTCATCACGTCAGAGCTTGGGGATGGGATAGGATGCACATGCAGCCAATCCACACATGTTCTTCCCTCGTTCAATGTAGAAATAGCTAAACGAAATGCACAGAGAAAGATTTAGGATGTCTTGATAGCCAATGAAGTATGGTGTCACTTGCAGTGGAGTAAGCAATCAGTTGTGACGTTCAGATATACAGTATTAATTTTGTGTGCACAAAACATCCATAAACAGCAGGAGGGATCTTTGACTAAGAACATTTCAGAGGTTATGTTCCAGTAACGGAGCAGATGAACTCACTCTGAGTGGGAAAACCCACCCCTGAACAGAGGGGGTGGGGTACAACACCACCTATCAGCTACTTACAATGCAGTCCTAACATCTCTACCCCAGTGTCTCCACAACTGTTCACACCTCCATTCATGCAAAGACAAGACTAATGACCCTCTCATTACCTCTATGACTCTTATTGACCCTCATGTGATTGCTATACCTTTAAACAACTCAACAGAGTTTATAAACCGGAAAACTACCCACCATGGATCAGAACTGAAGAAGCCTCTGTGGTGAGTGGTGAAACGTCTTCCAGACAACACAAGTCCAGTTGCCTTCATTTACTACTGCTTGATAAGGAAGGATGTAACTTTCTTCTCCTCACCTGCCTGTAACCTCTCTTTGGTTCCCTTCCTCCTTCCCTTTCTTCCATGGTGCACTGTTCACTTCTTCACCTACCTCATTCCAGCTTCTTATTTCATTCGCCCCCCCCACCTGTCACCTGCCAGCTTGTTCACCTTCTCCCCCCCACCTTCTTATTGTACCTTCTTCCCCCTTCCTTTCCAGTCCTAACAAAGGGTCTCAGGTCAACTATTCACTGTTACCGTCAGGGAGGAGGTACAGAAGCCTAAAGGCACACACTCAATGATTCAAGAACAGCTTCTTCCCCTCTGCCATCTGATTTCTGAATGGACATTGAACCCATGAACACTACCTCACACACGAGGAAATCTGCAGATGCTGGAAATTCAAGCAACACACACAAAATGCTGGTGGAACACAGCAGGCCAGGCAGCATCTATAAGAAGCACTGTTGACGTTTCGGGCCGAGACCCTTCGTCAACACTACCTCACTACTTTTTTTATTTTTTCACTACTTATTTTATATATGTATATAGTAATTCAGTTTTTCTTCTCTCTATAATTATGTATTATATTGTACTGCTGTTGCAAAGTTAACAAATTTCACAACGTATGCCAGTGATATTAACCCTGATTCTGACTGTTTCCCCATCGATACTGCCTGACCTGCTGAGTTCCTCCAGCATTTTCAGTGCATTACCTTTAAATCCCTACAGTTGTGGCTGCTTATACATAATAATCAACCCTTGGGAATGGGAATTAGAAAGTTAACACAAAAGGTAATTTGTAAGCCAGTAACGTTCCTAGCCTTCCTGGGATAGAGGATCTACAGCATAGATACAGATCCTGCGGCCCATATGGTCCTTAGCGACCACAGCTTCCTCCCTTCTAGTTTCAGTTGTCCACATTTGTCCCATAACACTCCAAGCCCTTTTCCTCCATCTGCTTATCCAAATGCCTCTTAAATGTTGCAATTGTATCTGCCTCGACTGCCCTCTCTGACAGCTCAATCTCAGTTCCCTTTAAATCTCTCCCCTATTACCTTGTATCTGCGCCCTCTAGTTTTGGACTTTCCAACACTGGGCAAAAGACTTACCCCATCTTTCATGACTTTATAAACCTCTATGATCATTTATGTAGTATCATGTTCTCCAAGCAAACTGTTCCTGCTTTCTCCCGTAAGGTCAGAACCCAACCTCTAAATTTGCATCAACATCCTGTTATTCTTGTCTACTTTGCTCAGCTATTGAACCAGCTGTGTTACTGCCAATTAATCATCATCCCCCAGATTCACATGGATAGTCTAATTTTTATGACACTGACCCATCAATTCCCCATTGAGGACCCCAGGAGTTCTTCACGATCCAGTACTTTGTCCCTTTGGTCTCTCCATAGCCCACTGCTAACACGGCGTGGTTCACTTTGTCTGGGGTCGAAGCGCAGTGTTTGCTGTCAAAGGATTATTTTAAAAATAAGTTTCATTAGCAATACAAGACTTACATTTATTATTATTAATAAAGATACAGGTGGAATAGACCCTCCCAGCCCTTTGAGCTGCAACACCAGCAACCCACCGATTAAACCTCAGCCTAATCACGAGATAATTTACAATGTCCAATTAACCTACTAACAGGTACGTCTTTGGACTGTGAGAGGAAACCAGAGCACCCGGAGGAAACCCGCACGCTCACATGGAGAACGTACAAACATCTTAGAGACAGTGTGGGAATTGAATTCCAAACTCCAAGCTGTAATAGTGTCGTGCTAACCACTACACTACCATGCTGTGCAATTCAACATCTCCCATTCCAGAACTGTCCGCAAGAACTCGCACAGTGTAATTACAGCGGCATCTGTAACAGAGGAGGTATAACTGCAGAGTGACAGGTTTATATCAGCATTTCACATTGTAAATATAGACATTAAATTTTGTACCAGAATCTTATGATGCCCTGATTTAGTTCAAGTTTCTCTAGTTGCTTGTGTGTTACATCAGAACTCAACTTTTTTTTTCTTTTTAGTAAGGAAACCTACTAGAAGTGATCTCAAACATCTAAAATATTCCAGAAGTTGTCAGAAGTAAGATTTTTGCAAATCTGGATCATTTCGCCTGAAGAGTGGTAGAACAATGGATTAGGTTATGGGGCATTTAACTTTACTGAATGGCTCAGAGAACAAGTGAAGAAATCTGAAAGCAGGTTTGAGAGAAGATTAGTTCATGGGGTTTATTGATGTGTTTGTACTCTCTCATATTCCTCTTTCCTGGGATTCCAGACTCACCTCTCAATAACATAAGATTAAAGGGCAGCTTTATGGAGTTTACGAAGAGTTTGATAGGGTAGCCACAAAGAAAATGTTTCTGTTGTACAGAAGCCCAAAACTGGGAATCATAAATATAAATATAACTAATAAATCTGATTAAGGAATTCAAGGGAAACCTTTGTACCGAGAGGATGATGAGGATATGGTCCCCTCAGGGCTCCAGGTAACTCTGTACCGAGGGGATGATGAGAAGATGGAAGTCTCCTCATATCTCTAGGTACCTCTGTACCGAAAGGACAATGAGAATATGGAGGTCTCCTCAGGGCTCTGGGTATCTCTTTAGCTGGAAGACAATGAGAATACTGTATGGTGATCTCCACATCAAGAATTGCACTGTATGTTTCAATGTACATGTGATGAATAATTCTGAATCTATAGTTCAGAAGCAATGAGGGAAAATCTAAGTAAGTATCGGAGGGACAAAGGAACAGAAGAATATACTGGGAAGATGACCAAGCACGGTGTAGCATCTAACAACCACACAAATGCACTCGTCTGATGTTAGTTAGAATCTGTTTGGCAATTAATTGGCATAGTGTCTCAAATAAACAAAGGGAATCCTGGCTATTTTCTCGATTAGTTTTTGCTCTTTTAGAGTTGTCCCAGATAAGTGACTGCCCCATTAACCGGTGATCTGGTTAACCAGGATCCATTGTGTTTTCAATTTGAGTATATTTTGGATTCAAGAAACTTACTTGGAATAAATGCCTCTGTCGTAATTGAGAAAATCGTCAGTCACTTGAAAAGCAAAACTGACAGGGTTGATTCTTCCCACAGCATCTACCATGCCATTTTCATCGTACTGTAAGGCAAACAAAGTATTAGACTGACATACTTCCTCAGGTACTATAATAACACAGCGGACATACTGCTTGTTTAGCAATCTAATTTTTGTGTCATTTTGATCAGCATATCCTTCATAAACATAGGAGAATATGCAGATGCTGGAAAGCCAGAGCAACACACACAAAATGCTGGAGGAACTCAGCAGGTCAGGCAGCATCCATGGAAATGAATAAACAGTCCATAGATACCACCTGACCTGAGTTCCTCCAGTGTTTTGTGCGTGTTGCTCTGGATTTCCAGCATCTGCAGAATCTCTAGTGGTTTATGAAGGAAATGCTGATATATATCGGGCGGAGACTCTTCATCGGGACTGGAAAGGGGAAGCAGCCAGAATAATAAAGTACAGAGAGGGGAAGGAGTATAAGCTAGAAGGGGATAGGTGAAGCCAGGTGGCTATGGTGGGGGGGGGGGGTGGTGGTGGTTGATGAAGTAAGAAGCTGGGAGGTGATAGGTGGGAAAGGTAAAGGGCTGAAGAAGGAGGAATCTGATAGGAGAGGAGAGTGGACCATGGGAGAAAGGGAAGGAAGAGGGTCACTAGGGGAGGTTATAGGCAGGTGAGGAGAAGAGAGGTAAGGGAGTGGCTGGAGTGAGGAAATGAAGAACAGCATATCCTTCAATAGTTTTCATTAGCAGTAAGCTATGAAGGTCAAGCTTCAAATTAGTATAGAGCATCAATTTCTATTCACAGAAGATAGCCTCAGTTCTGTTGTTCCTTGACAGTAGGTGTTTATTGGATGCCTCCATTGGTCAGGGTTGACAATGGATGTTGTGTCCTGTCTACGTTCGATACACAAGCCAGGGCAGGTTTATTAATCATTTGCAAAAGGCTTGACTTTTAATTTTCTAAAATTCCTAAGACTTCCTAAGACTCTCAACCAACAGAAATAGTTTCCCTCAGCCTATCTTATTGCACTTACTGTGAAAGCATTCTGCAGCAATTTAGATTCCATGGATCTTGATAAGGACAATCTTGAGAGGTTTTATTTCTTTATTTATTCATTATGAGATATATGGAATACTTGTGAAGTTCAGCATTTATTGCCAACTATAGCTTGGGAAGGTGATGCCGAGCCACCATCTGGAACTATTGTAATCCTTCTGAAGAAGGTACCCCACTATACTGTTCCAGGCACTCGATCTAGCAATTTCTTGGTAACTTAACTCTCGATTAGGTAAAACTCCTTTCAAGACGAAGGGATGGCGGCCACTCCCCAAGGTGTTCAAGAGGTATTCTACCCGGAGATTCTGATTGGTTGAATGGGACCTGAGCTTGCTGACCAGACCAGACCAGAAATGTTCTCAGTACAACTGAAACGTAACTCCTGTTCCCTTCAGTCTTTATATCCAGGGACTTTACTATTTTTAATTAAATATTTACTCATTTATGTACATGATCTCACAGACTTTGCAGACTTCCAGTACTTTTTGCTTTTCACCATCCGGAAAACATTCTGTTGTTAAAGTGGAAAATGGATGACCTCTTGTTGGAATTCTTCCCCCACACCATTCCCCAGTCACTTCATCTATTATCACTTTGATCTTTGCTGCTTCTCTGTGTAGTTTGGTAAGGCGCAGAAAGTCCGTCTGGGTCTCTGTCTGTCCTTGTGCACACTAGTGTGCCTATAGCCTGGAGAGAGTTGTATCTTGGTGACTGTGAAGCTGTTTGTGTGTGATTGTTAATAATTACATGAAAATTTGCACCAACCTCTGTTATATTGACCACATCTTTGACAAACGCAGCGGCTTTGCTGGGCTGGAACCTGCAAGTTGCATTCTGTTCGAAACATAAAGAGGAAGAGTGAATCATAAAATGAATATTAACTGCAGTTTGCTAGATTCCTTTTCTTGCTCTGTAACATAGCTGTTGAAGTTGGGTAGACTTTCGATTAGAAGATTTTATGTCTGGGTTTTAGTTTAAAAATTTTGAAGAAAAGTGTATTATTCTTTTATTACTTTGTGAGATTAGTGTGTTTCCATTGCAATCCTTCAAAAAAAAGGATTATCTTTCCTAAGGCAACAAGAACAATGTAATACAAAATAATCCAGGGATGGGCTTACCAAAATAACAAACCATTTGAGGAACTCAGCACGTGAGGCAGAATCTATGAAGGCAGAAGGATGGAGACCCTTCATCTAATCATGACACAGGGTCCTGATCTCTGCCTTCACAGATGCTACCTGACACATCAAATTCCAACAGCAGGGTCTCGGCCCGAAATGTCGACAGCGCTTCTCCCTATAGATGCTGCCTAGCCTGCTGTGTTCTACCAGCATTTTGTGTTGTTGTTTGAATTTCCAGCATCTGCAGATTTCCTCGTGTTTGCTCTTTAAATTCCAACAGCAGTTCGTTTTTTTGCCCCAGATTAAAATATTTGTGGGGGATGGTCCCGGAGTTCTGGGTCTTGGGGCAAGGTTTAATTAACAGAGTTTGTGGATTGGACTCTAGTGTACATTATGATGTGTATCTGGTTGCTCCTGTTTGTGGGTGATTTTCAATCGGGGCAGCTTGCAGGTAACGAACACTGAGCTGAACTGAATATGCCTGGACCCTTTCCATTTTGTGTTTTATACTCTTTTTTTCCACTTTTTTTTATTGCCATTGGCATGGTTTGTTTTTTTTGTGGGCATGGGAAGGTGGGGTTTCATGTTTTTCTCAGAATAGGTCCCATGGTTTTCTTTGTTTCGTGGCTATCTGTGGGGAAGATGAATCTCAGAGTTGTGTACTGTATACATACCTGGATAATACTTGTACTTTGAATCTCCTTTTTCTCTCCAAAATCCTGTACATCTACAGCCAGCCTTCCTTCCTCTCACACCCAAACTCTTTTAGGGTTAACTCTTCCTAAATTTGACTATTAATTTTCTATGATTTTAAAAAAATATACACAAGGGCACAGATGTTCCTATAAATAATGTTTCCATAATAGATTTCCATAGATCTTCTTATAGAAACATAGAAAACTTACAGCACAATACAGGCCCTTCGGCCCACAAAGTTGTGCCGAACATGTCCCTACTTTAGAAATTACTAGGCTTACCCATAGCCTTCTATTTTACTAAGCTCCATGTACCTATCCAAAAGTCTCTTAAAAGTCCCTATCGTATCCGCCTCCACCACCGCTGCCAGCAGGTATATACAACAGGTAAATTCACACAATGCCCCATTATTCTCTACCTGCATATTATTGTCCACTCCCTTCGTAGACTACTCACAGTTCAGTATCTTATCTAGCATTTTATCATCATGTTTTGGATACATTACATTTAATTCTCTCATTGGGAATGGTCATGGGGAGAAGGCAGAAGAATAGGATTTGGAGGAATAATAAATCAGCCAAGATTGAATAACGGAGCAGACACTCTAAGCTGAATGGTCTTATGGTCAAATACAGATCTGTAGTTCCTCGAAGGTTGTGTCACAGTTAGATATGTTCACGATGAGAACTTCGCTGGCCTTCATATATCAGAGTACTGAGTACCGGAATTGGGATGTTATGGTGACATTGTATAAGACGGTGTAGCCAAATTTGGAGCACTGTGCATAGTTCTTGTCACCTACCATCAGGAAAGATATCAATATGATTGAAAGAGTACAGAGGAAATTTACACTGATGTTACCCAGACCTGCGGACCTGAGTTAGGGAGAAGGTTGAATAGGTTAGAACTTTATTCTGTGGAGTGCAGGAGAATGAGGGGAGATTTGCTACAGGGTATACAAAATTATGAGTAGTATAGATAGCTTAAATGCAGGCATGTTCTTCCCACTGAGGTTGGGTGGGAATAGAACTAGAGGTCATAGGTTAAAGGTGAAAGGTGAAATATTTAAGGGGAACTTCTTTGCTCAGAGGGTGGTGTGACTGTGAAATGAGCTGCCATTGGAATTGGTGGATATAGGTTGTAACATTTATGAGAAGATTGGATGAGTACATGGATGGGAGGGGTATAGAGGGATATGGTCTGTGCGGGTCAATGAGACCAGGCAGAATAACAGTTTGGCACAAACTAGATGGGCAGAAGGGCCTGCTTCTGTGGTGTAGGTTATTAATGTAGATCATACAGTAAATAGACAGCAATGATTCCTAGGGTATGCAGCTATTTTAACCACTGCTACCCCAAGGTTCATTCCCACTCTATTTTCTGATAACCCCAACCTCACAAAATCTTGTCCAGCAGTCTGCTGCATGATCTCTGATCAAAGTCCTTCTGAAAATGGCCCCTCCGCTGCCTCTCTCTTAGCTTCCTTATACCCACTGCTAGTTACACCTTTAGAAGATAAAAAAGGTTAGTGAAACACGTCTTCCTTTTTGAAACCATGCTGATTCTGCCCAGTCATCTTGTTTTTCTCTGAACTTCCTGATACTGCACTTTAGAAATAGATTCCAATGAGTCAGAGTTTGATAGCAGGAAAACAGCCCTCTGTGTCCATCCCAACCCTTCTGCTCAACTACATTAACCCCCATTGGTTCCTATAGGACCACATTCTTATGCATTGCTCTTTTAAACACCTGTCTAAATATCTCTTCACTCCAGTTATTGTATCTGATACCACCACTTCCTCTGGCAGCAAGTTCCAAATATCAGTCACTCTGTAAAAATAAAGTTTCCCCTCAAACATCTGGAAATCTCCAGGAAGGCCTTCTCGTTGCTGCTGCTGTTGTGAGGTCTGGGTCTCTGCTGAGAAGAACAGGCCCCCAGTCCTCGGGGTCACGTTGCTGGTGACCGGTGGCGGGGTGTCGTAGTGCGCTCGGCAGAGGTTGGTGCTCAGAGAGGCGGTGCCAGAGGGGATGGTCAGAGGCTCAAAGGTTCGACGGACTCGGAGTCCGCTGCGGTCGGGGCGATTTCACTGTGTGCTGCGTCTGCAAGGCTGGGTCTGACGGACCTTTTATTGTGTGCTGCGTCTGCGAGGCTGGGTTCGACGGAGCTTTCATTGTGTGCTGCGTCTGTGAGGCAGAGTCCAGCGCCGTGGAAGTCCATAGCAGGGGTATTCCCTTCTGCCGCCTGCGTGGGATGACGAGTCTATCTGGACCCTGAGAACTTGTGGAAACTGTGTGGTGGTTTCTTTTGAACTTACAATCTTTTAACATCTTTGGACTATTTTTACTGTGCCCATGGTCTGTTTTTTTTAAATCAATTATGGTATTGTCTGAACTGTTGTAACTACAAACCCCATTTCCAGAAAAGTTACATCATCAGAAAAGTTGTGTTACATGACCTTTCCTTTTAATAACACTTTTTAATCGTTTTGGAACTGAGGATACCAATTGTAGTAGATTTGCAATTGGAAATTTTGTCCATTCTTGCTTGATAAAAGACTTCAACTGCTCAACAGTCCGTGGTCTCCGTTGTCTGATTCTCCTCTTCATGATGCGCCATACATTTTCAATAGGAGATAGATCTGGACTGGCAGCAGGCCAGTCAAGCACACGCACTCTGTGTCTACAAAGCCACGCTGTTGTAGCCCGTGCAGAATGTGGTCTGGCATTGTCCTGCTGAAATAAGCATGGACATCCCGGGAAGAGACATTGCCTTGATGGCAACATATGTCTCTCTAAAATCCTAATATATGCCTCAGAGTCAATGGTACCTTCACATACATGCAACTCACCCATGCCGTGGGCACTGATGCACCCCTGTACCATCACAGATGCTGGCTTTTGCACCTTTCGCTGATAACAATCAGGATGGTCGTTTTCATCTTTGGCACAGAGAACTTGACGCCCGTTTTTTCCAAAAACTAGCTGAAATGTGGACTCATCTGACCACAACACACGGTTCCACAGACTTTTGGTCCATCTGAGATGAGCTCGGGCCCAGAGAACTCGCCGGCGTTTCTGCATAGAGTTGATGTATGGCTTCCTCCTTGCGTAATACAGTTTCAAGTTGCATTTCTGGATGCAGTGACGGACTGTGTTAAGTGACAATGGTTTTCCGAAGTACTCCTGAGCCCAGGTGGCTATAATTGTCACAGTAGCATGACGGTTTCTTAGGCAGTGCCGCCTGAGGGCTCGAAGATCACGCGCATTCAACAGTGGTTTCCGACCTTGCCCTTTACGCACTGAGAGGTCGCTGAATTCTCTGAATCTTTTCACAATATTATGTACTGTAGATGTTGAAAGACCTAAATTCTCTGCAATCTTGTGATGGGAAATGTTCCTTTTGAACTGACTAACAATTCTCTCATGAATTTTGGCACAAAGGGGTGAGCCATGACCCATCCTTGCTTGCAAAGACTGACCCTTTGATGGACGCTACTTTTATACCCAGTCATGATACCTCACCTGCTACCAATTAGCCTGCTTAATGTGGAGTCTTCCAAACCGGTGTTACTTGAATATTCTTTGCACTTTTCAATCTTATTTTAACTCTGTCTCAACTTTTGTTGAGTGTGTTGCAGCCATCAAATTCTAAATTTGTGTATATTTACAAAATACAATTAAGTTGGTCAGTAAAACTATTGAAAATCTTTTCTTTGTACTTTTGTCAGTTAAATAAAGGCTCATGTGAATTAACATATCATAGATTTTTGTTTTTATTGCATTTTGGAAAATATCCCAACTTTTCTGGAAATGGGGTTTGTATATGTTAACTATAACTATATATAACTATGTGGTTTTGTGTAGGTCTTGTAGCTTTAGTTTTTGGGTGGTAGAGTTGGTCTCCTGACTTGGTGTGTCTGGGTAGTCTTGTTTTGTCTGGTGGGTTTGGAGCTCCTTTCCGGGGAACGCGCTAAGATGGCAGCACGATATTAATACACAACAGCCTCTCCAGCCTCTGGATTTGGGGATTACCAAACATTATGTGGATTTTCTGGTGTAGTCTGTTTTGTCATATCATTCTGGAGGAACGTTGTCTCATTCTTTAACTCCATTGCATTTGTGGTTTCTAAATGACAATAAACTGAAACAGAACTGAACTGAACTGAAACCTCCCTTAAAATTCCTTCTTCTCAACTTGAATATACAGTATATGTTTTAGGAACAGCTTCTTCCCCACTACCATCAGATTGCTGAATGGACAACAAACACACGTACACTAACAAGAAAAACTCTGCAGATGCCGGAAATCCACCCCCTCCACCTTTTAACTCTACCCTCATATTTTTTTTCTGAAGGGTCTTGGCCCGAAACATCGACTGTACACTTTTCTGTACATTTCGTGTGTGTGTACACTACCAAATTATATTTTTCTTTTTGTTTTCTTTTGGCACAAGTTTAATTTAAGGGTGACAGGACGGAGATACATCTCTACCAAAGGAGGTGTAAGGTGCTCCTTCCCTCTGCTAGAATGCAGGTCTCCCATAGGCAAGGTGTAGCACCTGCTTAGCCCCTGAACAGGGCCACGTAAAGCCATGGGGGCAGGTGGTGAATGGCCGTGGGAGCTGCTGGTACAGGTCACAAGTCCCGGCCAGGCAGACAATCTCTGAAGAGTATTGATAGCAGTTGAGGTCATCCAACTTGTAAAGACACTGCCCAAAAGAAGGCAATGGCAAACCACTTCCATAGGAGAATTTGCCAAGAACAATCACGGTCATGGAAAGATCATGATCGCCCACATGGTGATGATGCAGCACATAATGAATGAATAAATTTAATTTAATTATACATTGTTTATTATGCAGTTCACTGTACTGATGCTGAAAAACAACATAATTTACGACATTTGCCGGTGATGTTAAAACTGATTCTGATTCTTATGGAATAAATATTCATGCCTGTTATCTATGCCTTTTACAATTTTATATACCTGTGTCAAGTCACCCCTCAGTCTCCTTCACTCCAGGAAAACAAGCCCAGCCTGTTCACCTCTCCCCATAACTAAAGCCCTCCGATCCAAGCACCACGGTGAACTTGCTCTGCACTCTCCCAGTGCAAACACATCCTTCCTACAGTTTGACGAGTACTATCTTTGAAACACTTCACTGTACATAATTCTCCAAGTGTCAAGATGGTGCTAAGCTGCAGTCTCCATTGAGGTCATAACTCAGCCTTAGTTGATTTTTTAAATTTCGTAAGGATGGTTGGGGTATAGTGAGGGGGGATGGGTATCACACTAGAGTTTAGGGACAGGGATGTGGGAGAGTTAGATATCAGGACAGAGTCTGGTCCTCCATTTCATGCTTGAAAGCCATTGACATGTATATGGATGTTGGACCGGCACGGGTCAGTGTATCCTGGGATTGGAATTAAAATGTGAGCAGGAGGCACAAGGGCCAGTGAGTCGGCGAGCCCAGTGTGTACAAGCCTGGAGTCTGTGGTCCTGTCATCATCAAGTCTGAAGGTGAAGACCAAAAATCAAAGCCCACTGGTAGTATAGAAGTCTGGAAGTTGAAGCCTGATGGGCAAAGTCTGAACATTGGTCATGGGATTGGAGGTAGGTAGGTGGGGGGGGGGGGGGGGGGGTGGGTGTGTGTGTGTGTGTGTGTGTGCGTGTGCGTGAGTGAGGGAGGGAGGGAGGAGGGGCTTGTTTTTCTGTTGTTGTTTGTTGCTTGTTGTGTTTTGTTTTATTGTGTTCTATGTTGTTCTGCCAAGCATTGTGGGCACACTGCATTGGCACCGGAATGTGTGGCAGCACTTGTGGGCTGCCCCCAGCACATCCTTATGTTGTGTTAGTGGTTAATGCAAACAATGCATTTCACTGAGTTGCACTGCACTTCAAAAGTTAATAGATTAAACAAAGACATAGTTAAGCAAGATGCCCTTTAACCGTATAGTTACAAATATAAATTCTCACCCTTCCTTCATAAGGATAATCCTTTTCCGTTTCTAAACCATGGTTGTACTTTATGTATTCAAATGCTTGACTTGGCAGTCCCCTGGTGAAATATTTAAAAAACAACTGTAAAGCAGAAAATAGCCACAGGGAGTTGTATAAAATCAGTTCCTGTTTTATGATGTCAAAAGCATCAAAATCATAGGATGCAGAGTTCATTACTTTGGACAGATTGTGCACAGAATTGAAATTGCCTCACCATACTATAGATAGTAATAATCACATTTTAATTTGAAACTTTAAGTAGCTTATGAACTCCTGATTATTATGTTTTTTTTAGTGGATAAACATTTGTAAAAGGAATGTAGTTGGATTTGTCACAAAGAGAGATTACCCCTATCCCAGAACAAGTGAGGGACCCTTTATGGAGAAGGCTATATTTCATTAAGAGTTTGAGGAGAATTCGTATGACATCTAAGACACTCATAAATTTCTACAGATGTACTGTGGAGAGCATTCTGATTGGTTGCATCATTGCCAGGTATGGAGGGGCCACAACACAGGAATAGAAAAAGCTGCAGAAAGTTTTTAAGCTCAGTCAGCTCCATTATCGGCACTAGCCTCCCCAGCATCGAGGACCCCTTCAAAAGACGATGCATTAAAAAGTTGGTATCCACCATTAAGGACTACCATTACTCAGGACATGCCCCCTTATCATTGCTATCATTAGGGTGGAGGTACAGGAGCCTGAAGACAAACACTCAATGATTCAGGAACAGCTTCTTCCCCTCGGTCATCAGATTTCTCAATGGATATTGCACCCATGAAAGCTACCTCACTAATTTTTATAGTTTTGCACTACATATTTAATGTAACTATTTAATATATATATATATATACTGTAATTCACATTTTTTCTATTATTATGTATTGTACTGCTGCTGCAAAGACAACAAATTTTACATTTACCGTTGATATTAAACCTGATTCTGATTCTAAAAATTAGTGGATGGTCAACTTTTAGTCCCACATTCAAAAAGAAGACCTTTTTGAAAATATGTAACACGTCACTGAATCAATCACTCACCCTGAGCAGCCATGGTTGTTAAAGTTCTGAGCACAGTCTATGAGCTGTTGTTCTGCCTAGGAAAAGTTTTAAAATATCTTAACCTCATGCAGACTTAGAATGATGATCAATAATAACTGATAGCTTACACGAGGGAAGTTTGGGAGCTACACTTACCAGTGTAAGAAGATGATTGGACTTTATTGCAATTGCAGATTCCAAGCACCCTGTAGTGGAAAATGTCCAACAGCTCCCACATGCACCCTGTGGAGAACACAATATATAAATAACTTTAAGACTAGAACCAGACAAGAGGTTTTATTCTGTGCCTAAAGTATCTTAGTTGTTCATACAGTGGAACTTAGAAGTTGCTTAGAGGGCCAGGACCATAAATTCCACAGTAGAAAACCCTTCCTACTGTGTGTCTCCCTCTCTACTATACTTTCATTTCTAATTCACTAACTTGGACCACTGTCTTGTTTCTGCCATAGCATTCTCCTACCTATAAAGTAATAAAGTATTTCACATTTAAAATAATAGAGATTCAAAGCAAATTTATTATCAAAGAATGCATAAATTATATATCTTGAGATTTGTCTGCTTACAGACAGCCACAAAACAAGGAACCTGAATAACCCAATTTAAAAAAAGACCAAAGCCAGAGAAAGAGAGAAATAAAACACATCATTGTGCAAACGATAGAAGCAAGCTGACAGCATTCCGAAACAGACCGAGTCCCCAGATCCGCTCCCAGAGTAGGCCCAAGTCTCAAGTCCCAGTTTATCACACCAGTGAGGCAAAAACGCACAGCAGCTGGACCAGCTCGCGGCCTCAGCATCGCGGGAAAAAAGTGAACATTCGCGGGACAGTGTGCAAAATCAGCCTGACCCTCGCCTCCATTCCCATCACTCGGGCTTCCAGTCTATCTGTGCCAGCATTTAATTTGTCCAAGCATAAATAATGATCATCTAATGACATGATTTATTGAATATAAAATAGTGATAAATATTCTAAAAATTAAAATAATAATGCCTAAACAATAATAAAGCATTTCACTTTTAGTACTTTATTACGTGTCAGATCCACACCAAGCAGGATTTCCTGGTGGCGAACCATTTTAACTCCAATCCCCATTTCCATTCCAACATGATGAGGCTACTCCCAGGTTGGAGGAGCAACACCTTCATATTCCATCTGGGTAGCCTTCAAACCTGATGGCACGAACATTGATTTCTCTAGCTTCCAATAATTTCCCCCCCTCCCTTTTCCCTCTTCTGCCATTCCCCACTCTACTTCTTCTCCAAACCTCACTTACCTATTACCTCCCCCCAGTGCTTCTCCTTCCCTTTCCCCCATGGTCTATTCTCCTTTCCCATCAAAATCCTTCTTCTCCAGCCCTTTACCTTTTCCACCTATCACCTCCCAGCTTTTTACTTCATCTCCCCTCCCTCACGCAACTGGTCTTACGAATCACCTTCCACCAGCTTGTACTCTTTCCCCTACCCTCATCTTCTTCTCTGGCTTCTTCCCCCTTCCTCCACAGTCCTGATGAAAGGTCTCTGCCTGAAACACTAACTGTTTATTCCCCTCCATAGATGCTGCCTGAACTGCTAAGTTCCTCCAGTGCTTTGTTTATATTGCCCTGGATTTCCAACATCTACAGAAGCTCTTGTGCTTATGAAAATGTTCATTGTCTATTATTTATATTATGTATCCATCTCCTAGCACTGCAGTTTGCTGGAAAAATACTGCAATTTTGGGTATATGTTGGCTTGTGCACGATTCAAGATTGTTTAATGTCATTTCCGGTATACAAGTGTAAAGAACAAAATAATTGTAACTTTGGATCTGATAGAGCACAGAAAACACAATATGATAAAGAACACAATAAATATAAATACATAAGATAGCACATATATATCGATTGATGTAGAGGCGGAAACGATAGGGTCTTTTAAGAGACTCCTGAATGGATACATGGAGCTTAGTAAAATAGAGGGCTATGGGTAAGCCTAGGTAATCTCTAAGGTAAGGACATGTTTGGCACAGCTTTGTGGGCCGAAGGGCCTATATTGTGCTGTCGGTTTCCTATGTTTCTATGACTGTATGTCCATAAAGAGGTGCGAGGCACAGGAGTGTCTGTACATAAGGTGAGTGACAGGAATGAGGAAGTAATTGTGGTTGGGATGGGTTAGTGGGTGCAGGTGTTCTTGTTGCTGTTTTCCATGTGGGAGAACTGTTAGGTTTTTTTGTGCAAGAGAGGGGATTAGGGGTTTGGGGTTTTAGCGAGCTTTTGTTTCTTTTTTCATGCGGGAGATTTATGTCTTTCTTCCTTCAACTTCCATGGTTTTCTTTGTTTCATGGATATCTGGAGAAAATTAATCTCAGAGATGTATACAGCATACATATTTTGATAATAAATGAACATTTGAACCTTTGTTTTTGTGTCTGGTGGTCGTAGCGTGGAGGTTACTTCTCCCTGATAGGAGTGGGACAAACAGTCCATGGGCAGGGTGGGTGGGATCCTTCATGATGTCACTGGCCCTTTTCCCAGCACCTTTCTGTACACGTCCTTGATGGTGGGTAGGCTGGTGCCGGTGATGTGTGGGGTAGTTTTGACCACCTTCCTGTCCCCTCTGCAGTGTGGTGTTCAAAAGTACATACTTTTGAAGTTAACTCTGACCATTCGCTGTGCTTAGCTGTAAAACTATTTTCGATGCACACTACTCATTGATGCAGCTCCAGCTCATTGGCTAATAGTGCGATACTCTACACTTTGCCCTTACTCTGCATGGTTGTCGTGGAAACACTAAGGACACCCAGAGTGACTTTTAAGAGTTGATTAACATGATGTCATGGAGAGTCTGCAGCAGTCTCCACCACTACCAGAACCCTGAATTCTAGGTTATACTGAGCTCATTATTTATAAAACAAGACAAACAACTTCATATAACTTTGTATGGTCTGCCACGGTCAGTACAATATCAATCGCTTAAAAGACATGTCAATTATTCTCTCAGCGCGAGTCTAACAGTACTCTTTGTTCCCTGTTATCAGGGCTCATAATTTACCCCCAGGCGCATCCTCCCTCCTGGTTCCAGGGGCCTAGTACCTTATTAATTGGAGTTCACTTATCATCCAAAGTTATTCTCAACACACATCAGCAGTCTTAAACCCAGCTGCTCCAGAATGGTCAAGTATCCCATCATACACTAGTTTTAACCATTTCTACCAGAATGGTACATTATTGTCTCCCTCTCTGAGCTGTCTGACCACTTGAGTACTTTCAGCATTTTCTGTTTTTTATTTCAGTTTCCCAACGTTCATAGAATTTGCTTTTCCTTTGACTGTATTCTTTCTGTGGCTGATTTAGTGGCCATAAATTACGAAACATTACCTGATTTTTCACGGGCGTGACATAATTTCCTTTCTTTCTCCAATCTATGAACTTGGGTAATGGACCGTCTTTCATGTAATGGTTCCCCCGTGTAGCTGAACAGTTCTATTAGACAAAGGAAAGAATTCTTTTAGAAAAAGTAAACTTAGTTATATTAAGACCTGAAGATTTTTATTCACCACAGAAAAGTACTGCACAAATACAGGCTCTTTGGCCCATCCAGTCCCAGCCAAACCATTCAAACTACCTTCTCACATCGACGTGCATTCGGACAGTTGCCTTCCGTACCCCTCCCATCTGTGTACCTATTCAAATTTCTCTTAAACATTGGAATTGAGTTTGCATGCACCACTTGTGCTGACAGCTTGTTCACATTCTCAAGACCCTCTAAGTGAAGAAGTTTCCCCTCAAGTTCCATTTAAACATTTCACCTTTCACCCTTAACCCATGACCTTTATTCATAGTCCCATCCAACCTCAGTGGAAAAAGCCTGCTTGCATTTACCCTATCTACACCCCTTATAATTTGGCATACTTCTGCCAAAGCACCCAAGTTTTCATCGATTTAAGCTCTGAGCCAAATTGAAAAGGTGGGGTACATGCAGAATTGAGGTGGCAGGGCTCGAGCCTGAGAGCAAGGGACAACCCGAGCTTTGCACGATTTCAGCGCTGGACCAGATTGAAAAGGTCAGGGTGTCAGGGCTGGAGGCGAGGGACAGGCCAGTTCAGCTCACTGCTCCATGAGGTTTTCTCATCTCTGCACTGAACTGAGGCTAACGGGCTTCTGAATCATCAGTTTCAGTTCTGAATGCTATTGGCATTTTATTGTTTGCACGATTTGTTTTTGTTCTCTCTCTGCATTTTGGGTGTTTGACCATCTTTTGTTTTCATGGATTCTATTGTGTTTCTTTGTTTTGTGGCTGCCTGTGAGGAGACAAATCTCAAGGTTGTATGAAGTATACATACTTCGATAATAAATGTACTTTGAACCTTGAACTTGCAGGCTACCTCCATTAAATCGTTAAGTTGTGTTGGCTGTTAATGCAACCAATCCATTTTACTATTCAGTACATTTCAATGTACATGTGATAAATAAAGATATAAATGAAAAAGATTAAATGGAAAGATAATTCTGCTAGTTTTCAAGAGCTACTCTACCATGATTAGAAACTCAGATTCAAGGATATCTCAATGATATAATCATGAAAACATATATGTGTGTGTGTGTGCGCGTGTGTGTGTGTGCGCGTATATATATATATATATATATATCTATATCTATATCTATATCTATATATGTAATTGCCAGGCTTCTGGGCTTTCTATAGCCCAGTTAGTTATTGGAACACCATTAAATAATGTAGAAATTAATCTGCAGGAAATACAGTCCAGAGTAACTCTAGCAATGTCTGTACAATAACATTGCAGAGTATTTATGTGTAGGAATAAGCCACAAAACATTGAAAAGCAACTGTACAGCAAGAGATAAAGAAGTATTTGCATTTCTGAAGCCCCTTTTGCCAGGGGATGTTTCAGCTAATGAAGTATCTGTGAAACCTAGGGAAGGGCAGCAGCCAATATGTGGACAGACTGAGCTACAACAAAGAGCCGTGAGATTATGTTGAAGAGTGTCTCTGGGAGGATTCCCCTGCTTTTTTGAAATTACGCTGTTTCATTCTCTATGGCCATGAGGGGTATCGATAAGGTTTTCCACTGAGGTTGAGTGAGACTAGAACTAGAGGTCATAGATTACCATAGGGATGAGCTGGGGACAGCCCACACCTGTCATTACACTTCTGACACCAAAGTAGCATGCCCACAACTTAGTAGCTGTAACCAGAGCATTCAGAGGAAACCCACACGATCACGGGGAGAATGTATAACCTTCTTCGGGACAGTGGCAGAAATGACCCTGAGTGCTGACTCTAAAGTATTGCACTATTCACTGCTCCACTGTGCCACCCACAGACCAGAGGAAGATATTAGTAAAACATCCAAACAAAGGCACTTTGAGCGCTCCATTATAACAGCACTGATGCCATTAACAATGTAGCATATAAAGAGTTAGAATTTAATGAATTCAAGATCTTCTAAGCCAGAGATGAAAGTGTTTCCCACCAGAAAAGTGAAAAAGGAAACTTACAGACCTAGATGAGACATAAAGTCCAAGCAAGGCTGAATACACTGTCAAGATGTGTTCAGGGTTTTGAGTTATGTTATTCCTCTCCACGCCTGGTGGCACCTTGGGCAGTAACCTTGCCATTTCTTCAGCATTTTGCCTTTTTTTTTTTTTACGAGGCTGAGTCACTAGCTCGAGGCTCAACCCAGCACGGGTGCAAAGCGTGCAAGGAGCTGGCCGGATTTGAACCCGGAACCACTCACCTCAAAGTCCGGTGCTGATGCCACTACAGCACCAGCCAGCCAGCATGTTCTTGAGTAACACACAGAAAATGCTGGAGGAACTCAGCGTGTATGGAGGGGAATAAGCAGCTAATATTTTGAGCTGAGACTTTTCATCAGGAAGGGGGAAAAAGCCAGAATACTTGAGCCACTGATGTTCTTGTTCCTCGGACTTTTTGCCTTGCTTGGTGTTATTTTCATTCTGTATTTATCCCTGGGTATCCAATATTAGTCTTCCCCTTTCAGTGAACTAGCATAAAACCCAAGGAGATTAACAGTTGAAAAAAGTCGGTACCTGTGGTTCTTTCATCAAGTATAGTTCCTTAAACTCACTGAAGGTCATGTCAGAAAATTGGTTGAGACCCACTGTAGAAAAGGAATTAATTAATACATTAGGCCTTTGGGGAATTAAGTCAATGTAAATATTACAGATTGTATAACATTTATAGTGAATGTATTACTTCACAACTGTAATTTTAATAATTACATTGTTTTTCTTTACTCTGTATCGGTCTATGAAGTCACTTCAGCTGTTGTACATGGAGTATATATATTGCATGGCAATAGTTAATCAAATGAACTTCAATTCATGTTTCAACCGGAAGCTTTTAGTTCTAATGTGTTGACCTCATGACCTTGCTTTTCACCTTTTTGCTCTCCTTTCTGTTTAATCTTAATTATTTTTAGGGTATTTAGAAACATTGGGGAGACTGATGGCAGGTGATTTGTCTATCTGGCACAAAAAACATTCTAGCAAATTTCTACAGATGTGCTGTGGAGAGCTTTCTAACTGGTACGGAGGCCCGGGCCACTGCAGAGGGTCGAAAAGAGCTGCAAAGGGTTGGGAACTCAACCAGCTCCATCTTGAGCACGAGCCTCCCCAGCATCAAGGACATTTTCGAAAGCCGATGCTTCAAGTAGACGGCATCCATCATTAAGGACCCTCACCACCCAGGACTTGCCAGCTTATCATTACTAGCATCTGGGAGGAGGTACAGGAGTGTGAAGACACACACGGAACGTTTCAGGAACAGCTTTTTCCCCTCACATACTTACTTAAATGATCACCGTTTTGTGTGAAGAAATGTCATAACTCTCTGAACAGCATTGATTTAATTTGAAAGTTGTGCCCCCTTATTCTGCTCTGGGCTCAATTGATCGATATGCAGAGCTTTGTCTAGTTAAAGGGAGCCATAAATCCAGCTAGAAGTATAAACTCAGTGGCCATTTTATTAGAGACACCCTGTACCTAATAAAGTGGCTACTATGTGTATATTCGCAGACTTCTGCTGCCACTTCAAGGTTCCATGTGTTCTGCATTCAGAGGTGTTCTTCTGCACACCACTATTGTAATGTGTGGGTATTTCAATTACTGTCACCTTCCTGTCAGCTTGAACCCGTCTGCCCATTCTCCTCTGGCCTCTCTCACTAACAAGGTCCTTTTGCCCACAGAAATGCCACTCACTGGATGGATTTTTGTTTATTGCACTGTAAACTCTAGAGATGGTTGTGTGTGAAAATCCCAGGAGATCAACAGTTTCTGAGATACTCAAACCAACGATCTGGCACCAACAATCATTCCACGGTCAAGATCACATTTCTTCCCCATTCTGATGTTTGGTCTGAACAACAACTGAACCTCTTGATCATGTCTGCGTGCTTTTATATACTGAGTTGCTGCCACGTGATTGGCTGATTAGATATTCGTACTAATGAGCAGGCGTACTGGTGTACCTAATACACTGGGCACTGAGTGTGTTTGAGTGTACTCACTCTGAAAGGAGTGTTCGCCACTGTTGTGAGCATCAATCTTTCTCTTGTTCTGGATGAAAATGTGCATCCTGTAGGTATAGTCCTCATTGCTGTAGTCTTTGTTGTGCTGAGCGGGAATCAAGTAAAATATTATCAATAACAGTTCGCATTTACAGTATGCATCAACCATTAATGCAGCAAAACATCCCAGAAAGCTTAATCAAATAAAATATGTCATTAAAGCCCATGTTAGGTGGTGAATAAGGACTGTCTTTAGAAGGGAAAGGTTGCAAGATATCCACACCCGAGAAACTTGCATATGAAAGGTCACTTGGCAATCAGCATACAAAGGGATGAGCTTTACGGTGAGCTGCCTCACTCCCCCACACCCACCATTGTCTTCCATCTACCCATAGACATGCAGATCCTTTCCAATTCCTTTGCACGCAGTTGACTTTGCTTCCACTGCCCTTTCACGTAACACAATCCAGATTGCACAAAAAAAATCACTGAATGAAATAAGATTTAATCCGGATCAGCAAATTTACTAATCACACTAAGATTGGGGGTGTCGTGGACAGTGAGGAAGGCTATCAAAGCTTGCAAGAGGATCTGAACAGGCTGGAAAAATGGCAGACGGAGTTTAATGCAGACAAGCGTGAGGTGTTGCACTTTGGGAGGACAAACTAGGATTGGATTTAGCCAGTGAACAGCAGGGCACTGAGGAGAATGGTAGAGCAGAGAGATCTGGGAATCCAGATCTATGTGTCCTGGAAAATGGGCTTACAGGTAGAAAGGGGTAAGGAGAGCCTTCACTGGCGGCAAGGTACAACGCTTTACACTGCAGGCAACCGGGGTTCAACTCCTGCCGCCTCCTGTAAGGAGTTTGTTTGATCTCTCCAGGACCGCATAGGTTTCCTCCCACAGTCTAAAGACCTAGCAGTGAATTGCAAATCGCCCTGTGATTAGGCTAGGATTAAATCGGGGACATTGCTGAGCAGAGTGTCTCATTGACCACAAGGGAACGGGTACATCTGTGGAGATTTTCACAGCCACAGGATATCTGAAGGCGGTCAACAGTTAATTAAGTATTTTGTAACATAGGAAATTCTACATCCATTCTGGCTGCAGTCAGTTCCCAAAGGCTGTGAAGTGATAATGATGAGATAATTATCTTGGTAGTGGACAGATCTGAAAGAATCTAGGTTTGCTAACCAATGTCACAAACCAATGTAGTAAGCACAACCAATAAGGGACAGGTTGTACAGGATGTGTCTTACACAATGTTTGCATTGTGGCCAGTACCACAGGGAGGAAAATATCATGACCTTATCTATGCCCCACATGATTTCTGACGTCAGCAGTGGTAGCAATTGAAACCCATGACCATAGTAGTGTTTGGGGGATGCCAGAGGTAGATTTTTTACACAGATAATGGTGGGTGCACACTACCAGGGCTGCTGCTAAGGGCAGATACATTGGGGACATTTAAGAGACTCTTAGATAGGCACGTGGATGTTAGCAAAATGGAGGATTATGTGGGAGGGAAGGGCTCGATTGATCTTAGAGGTCAGCACGACATTGTGGGCCGAATGGCCTGTACTGTGTTGTTGTGTTCTACATTCTATGATACAATATTCCTAGGAATCAGACATTTAAAAAGGGAGAGAATTTCTCAGAATGGGAATGCAGAAAAGCAGAAGTGTAGAAGTTTCGCAGAGTTAAAGGGACTTTCCATTAGACACAGCGAGGTAGTTCCTTCTTTGAATGAAGTTTAGAAATAGACAAAGGAATCTAGCTTAAGCTCAGGGTAGGCAATGAGTACAGGAGCCTCAGTCCCACACCACCAGGTTCAGGAACAGTTATTACCCCTGAACCATCAGGTCCCACACCACCAGGTTCAGGAACAGTTATTACCCCTCAACCATCAGGTCCCACACCACCAGGTTCAGGAACAGTTATCACCCCTCAACCATCAGGTCCCACACCACCAGATTCAGGAACAGTTATTACCCCTCAACCATCAGGTCCCACACCACCAGGTTCAGGAACAGTTATTACCCCTCAGCCATCAGGTCCCACACTACCAGGTTTAGGAACAGTTATTACCCCTCATCCATGAGGTTCCACACCACCAGGTTCAGGAACAGTTATTACCCCTCAACCATCAGGTCCCACACCACCAGATTCAGGAACAGTTATTACTCCTCAACCATCAGGTCCCACACCACCAGGTTCAGGAACAGTTATCACCCCTCAACCATCAGGTCCCACACCACCAGATTCAGGAACAGTTATTACCCCTCAACCATCAGGTCCTACACCACCAGGTTCAGGAACAGTTATTACCCCTCAACCAACAGGCTCCTGAACCAACGTGGATAACTTCACTCACGCCAACACTGAACTGATTCCACTACCTACAGACTCACTTTCAAGGACTCTACAACAACTCATGTTGTCAGTATTTATTTTATTTCTGTCTGTCTTGTTTTGTACAATGGTTATTTGTCAGTCTTAGCTTATGCATAGTGTTTTTGTAGATTCTATACTATTCCTTTACTTTTCCCGTAAATGCCTGCAAGAAAACGAATCTCAGGGCGGGTACATGGTAACAAATATATAATTTGATAATAAATTTTACTTTGGCCTGGTCAATCCGGTCTATAAAAGCTCAGATTCAGTGGGTGGAGGGAGAAAGCTAAAAAATATGAACAGCAGTAGGGTGTGCATGTTTGAAATGGGGGGTGGGGGGGAAGGCAGAAACAACAAAGCACAAATAGTTACCGTTATCATCCATTTCTTGAAAGAATTTATTTCTGTAAAACAAAGCAAAGAAAATTATCTCTAGTGATGCTGTTTAAGTCACTGTGCTCCCTCTGTTACTAAGTTTGCTGATGCTCAATATGGTACACACACTGTATCAATAAAATCGCACTCCTTTTAGCTATGTCCCAATCACAATCAGTCCATTCCACTCAATACCATCCCTGCGTCACAGTGCCATCGTGGTCAGTGCAACGCTTCACAACACCGGTAATCAGCCATCAGGATCTGATTCTGCGAGGAGTTTGTTCCTGCCTGTAAAGAGTTTATACCTCTCCCCATGATTGCCTGGCTTCCTCCGGCTGCTCCGGTTTCCTCCCGCCATCCGAAGGTTAGGGTGACTAATTTGTGGGCACGTTGTGCTGGCGCGGGAAGCATGGTGACACTTGCGGGCTGCCCCCAGCACATCCTCAGACTGTGCTGGTTGTTGATGCAGACCAACGCAGTCCGAAGCTGTTGGTTGTTTCATGTACAGAACTGTGCAAAAGTCTCGGGCATTTATATGCTCAGGGTGCCTGAGATTTTTGCAAAATGCTGCAGTAAGTTTATGTATTGCACTGTACTGCTGCAAAACAAAAAAAAACAAATTTCATGACATTTGTGAGTGATGATAAACCTGTTTCCGATCTGGGTCTCTAATGTGGACTGAGAGTGGGAAGGGGGCAGGGAGAGGGAATCATGGCTGGGAAAAGGGGAAGGCCCTTTTCCCAACCATGGGAATTTCCCAAGGCCTCCAGTTCAGACTACATTCTCATGAATTGTTTCTATACCTTTTCTAGTTTAATTACCATAAGACCATAAGATATTGGAGCAGAATAAGGCCATTTGGCCCATTGAGGCTGATCCATTTTTCATCTTTGCCCCAAAATCCTGCCTTCTCCCCGAACCCATTCATGCCCTGACCAATCAAGAACCTATCAATCTGCCTTAAACACACATAAAGACTTGGCCTTCACAGCTGCCTGTGGCAACAAATTCCATAGATTCACCACTCTCTGGCTGAAGAAATTCTTTCTCACCTTTGTTTTAAAAGGATGCCCATCTATTCTGAGGCTGTGTCCTCTGGTCAAAATCAAATCAAATTTAATTGTCATTCAACCCATACATGGACACAGCTGAATGAGACAGCGTTCCTCTGGGGCTGAGGTGCAAAAACATACACGCGCATTCAAAATAATAAGAAAGGTGAAAAAAAGAACATAATAACGTAAGAGAACAAATTTTTAATCCAGGTCCCTAAGTGACAAGTCCCGCAAATCGATGGTTCCAGCAGTCCTGCCTGTAATTCCACTGATCCAACACTGGAGGGCAGCACTGATGGGCGAGGCCACCCCAACCAAGCCCGGATGCCACGCTATAATCCAACCCCAATGACTGAGGCCTCATCCTAGCTACAACTGAGGCAACACTGCTGTCTGACTGCGTGCCCCACCCCCAAACAAGTCTCTCCCACCATAGGAAGCACTCTCTCCATGTTTATTCTATCAAGACCTATCACCGTAGGTTTCAATTAGGTCCCACCTCATTCTTCTTAATTCTATTGAGTACAAACTCAGGGCCATCAAACTCTCTTCACGTGACAATCTGTTCAATCCAGGAATAATTTTTGTGAACCTCCTCTGAATCCTCTCCAGTTTCACCACATCCTTTCTAAGACAAGGGGCCCAGAACTGCTCACAATACTCCAAGTGAGGCCCCACCGGTGCCTTATAAAGTCTCAACATCCTTGCTTTCATGTCCTAGTCCCCTTTAAATGAATGCTAACATTGCATTTGCCTTCCTCACCACAGATTCAACCTGCAAATTAACCTTTAGGGAATCTTGCATAGGAACTCCCAAGTCACTTTGCAACTCAGAGTTTTGAATTTTCTCTCCATTTAGGAAATAGTCTACCCTTTCATTTCATCTACAAAAGTGCATGACCATACAATTCCCGACACTGTATTCCACCTGGCACTTCTTTTCCCATTCTCCTAATCTGTCCAAGTCCTTCTGTAGCCTCTCTACTTCCTCAAAACTATCTGCCTATTTTCATATCATATGGGAGTTCGGGGAGCTGGGTTAAGCACAACAGGCAGAGATTCAAACAGAGAGAGGAGAAATGGGCTAAAAATTCTATATCTGAATGCACGAAGTGTCAGAAATAAGGCGGATGAGCTTGAAGCTCAGGTGCGAATGGGTAACTATGATGTTGTTGGGATAACGGAGACATGGCTGCAGGGAGATCAGACCTGGGAAAAGAATGTACAAGGGTATACGTGCTATCGTAGGGACAGAAATGTGGGCAGAGGGGGTGGGGTGGCCCTGTTGGTGAGGAATGAGATTCAGTCCTTTGCAAGGGGAGGCACATAGGATCAGGAGAAGTGAAGTCTGTGTGGATAGAATTGAGGAACAGTAAGGGCAAAAGGACCCTAATGGGTGTTGTCTATAGGCCACCAAACAGTAGCACGGATATTGGGTGCAAGTTGAATAGAGAGTTAACATTGGCATGTGGCAAAGGTAATGTCGCAGTAGTTATGGGGGATTTCAACATGCAGGTGAACTGGGAGAATCAGGTTGGTGCTGGACCACAGGATAGGGAGTTTGTAGAGTGCCTACGGGATGCATTCTTGGAACAGCTTGTCAAGAGCCAACCAGGGACAAGGCTATTCTGGATTTAGTGTTATGTAATGAACAGGATTTGATAAGCGATCTTGAAGTAAAGGAGCCATTAGGAGGTAGAGATCATAATATGATAAGTCTTTATCTGCAATTTGAGAAGGGATAAGGGCAGCTCGGAGGTGTCAGTGTTGCAGTTGAACAAAGGAGACTATGGAGCCATGAGGGAGGAGCTGGCCAAAGTTGACTGGACGGATATCCTAGCAGAAAAGACAGTGGAACAGCAATGGCAGGTATTCTTGGGAATAATGCACAAGGTGCAAAATCAGTTCATCCCCCAGAGAAGGAAGGATTCAAAGGGGGGAAAGGGGCCACAGTGGTTGACAAAGGAAGTCAGAGATTGCATAGCATTAAAAAAAAGGAAATATGACAGAGCTAAGGTGAGTGGGAGGACAGATGATTGGGAAATTTTTAAGGAACAACAGAACTTAACTAAAAAGGCAATACGGGGAGAAAAAATGAGGTACGAACGCAAGCTAGCCAGGAATATAAAGGAGGATAGCAAAAGCTTTTTTAGGTATGTGAAGAGTAAGAAGATAATTAAGAACTATGTTGGGCCCTTGAAGAATGAATTGGGTGAAATTGTTATGGGAAACAGAGAAATGGCGGAAGAATTTAGTAAGTACTTTAGATCTGTCTTCACTAAGGAAGACACAAGCAATCTCCCAGATGTATGGATGGGCCAAGGACATAGGGTAACAGAGGAAATGAAACAGATTGACATTAGGAAGGAAACGGTGATGAGTAGACTGATGGGACTGAAGGCTGACAAATCCCCAGGTCCAAATGGTCTGCATCCTAGGGTACAAAAGGAGGTGGCACTGGAAATTGCGGATGCACTGGTAATCATTTTCCAATGTTCATAGATTCAGGATCAGTTCCTGAGGATTGGAGAATGGCTAATGTTATCCCACTTTTTAAGAAAGGAGGGAGGGAGAAAACAGAGAACTATCGACCTGTCAGCCTAACATCAGTAGTGGGGAAGATGCTAGAGTCTATTATTAAAGATGAAATAGTGGCATATCTAGATAGCAGTGATAGGATTGGGCCGAGCCAGCATGGATTTACCAAGGGTAAATCATGCTTGACTAATCTATTGGGAGTTTTTTGAGGATGTAACCAGGAAGTTAGACGGGGGAGATCCAGTGGATGTAGTGTACCTCGATTTTCAGAAGGCATTTGATAAGGTCCCACATAGGAGATCGGTGGGTAAAATCGTAGCTCATGGCATTGGGGGGAAGACATTGACATGGATAGAAAACTGGTTGGCAGATAGAAAGCAAAGGGTAGCGGTGAATGGGTGTTTCTCGGAATGACAGGTGGTGACTAGTGGGGTGCCACAGGGCTCGGTATTGGGACCACAGCTGTTTACGATTTACGTCAACGACTTAGATGAAGGCATTGAGAATAACATCAGCAAGTTTGCTGATGATACTAAGCTAGGTGGCAGTGTGACATGTGATGAGGATGTTAGGAGAATTCAGGGTGACTTGGATAGGTTGGGTGAGTGGGCAGATACTTGGCAGATGACGTTTAATGTGAATAAGTATGAGGTTATCCACTTTGGGAGTAAGAACAGGAAGGTAGATTATTATCTGAGCAGTGTAGAGTGAGGTAAGGGAGAAATACAGAGAGATCTAGGAGTCCTTGTTCATCGGTCACTAAAGGTGAATGAGCAAGTGCAGCAGGCAGTGAAGAAGGCTAATGGAATGTTGGCCTTCATGACAAAGGGAATTGAGTACAAGAGCAAGGAAATCCTCTTGCATTTGTACAGGGCCCTGGTGAGACCACACCTGGAGTATTGTGTACAGTTTTGGTCTCCAGGGTTAAGGAAGGACATCCTGGCTGTAGAGGAAGTGCAGCGTAGATTCACAAGGTTAATTCCTGGGATGTCAGGACTGTCTTACGCAGAGAGGTTAGAGAGACTGGGCTTGTACACGCTGGAATTAAGAAGATTGAGAGGGGATCTGATTGCAACATATAAGATTATTAAGGGATTGGACAAGATAGAGGCAGGAAATATGTTCCAGATGCTGGGAGAGTCCAGTACCAGAGGGCATGGTTTGAGAATAAGGGGTAGGTCATTTAGGACAGAGTTAAGGAAAAACTTCTTCTCCCAGAGAGTTGTGGGGGTGTGGAATGCACTGCCTCGGAAGGTAGTGGAGGCCAGTTCTCTGGATGCTTTCAAGAATGAGCTAGATAGGTATCTTATGGATAGGGGAATCAAGGGATATGGGGACAAAGCAGGAATCGGGTATTGATAGTAGATGATCAGCCATGATCTCAGAATGGCGGTGCAAGCTTGAAGGGCCGAATGGTCTACTTCTGCACCTATTGTCTATTGTCTATCTGCAAAATTTGCAACAAAGCCATCTATTCTGTCATCCAAATTATTGACATATAATGTAAAAGAATCCCAACAGATTTGCAGGCAAGATTTTCCCTTGAGCAAACCATGCTGACTTGGGCCTATTTTATCATGTGCCTCCGAGTCCCCCAAAACCACATGCTTAACAATCGACACCAACATCTTCTCAATCACTGAGACCAGGCTAACTGGCCTATAATTTCCTTTCTTCTGTCTCTCTCCCTCCTTGAAAAGTGGAGTGACATTTGCAATCTTCCAGTCTTCTGAACTATTCCAGGATATAATGCCTCCACAGTCTCTTCAGCCACCTCTTTCAGAACCCTGGGGTATACACCATATGGTCCAGGTGACCTATCTACCTTCAGATCTTTCAGTTTCCCAAGAACCTTCTCCCTAGTAATGGAAACTTCACACACTTCATGACCCCTGACACCTGGAACTTCCACCAGACTGATAGTGTCTTCCACAGTGAAGACAGTCGCAAAATATTTATTCAAATCTTCCACTATTTCATTGTGCCCCATTACTACCACTCCAGCATCATTTTCCTGTGGTCCGATATCCACTCCTGCCTCTCTTTTACACGATGTATCCTCATCCTTTCTGTAGCAGGGATATAGCATCCTTCCAACTGCAAAATGATCAGATCTGCACACACCACAGCAGTGTGGTCTAATCAACAAGTTCATCATGAATATGCAAGATTGGAACATGCAAATTTATCACAAATATGCAAATACGCTTTCAGCACCCAACTGTAAGTCACTATATTCAGACATGTAGTGGTTTTAGCAGGTACCCCTGGGACCGTTCTCTAAACACTTCCTTCCAGACAGATAAAAATATTGGCCGTTTCTACACTCTGCTAATGATCTAACCCTGCTTGCTTAACCCCATTTACTGGTGGCTGGCACAGTAGTGTAGCAGTTAGTGCAACCGCTTTACAACACCAGCGATCACCAATCCGGTTAGATTCCCGGATGGCGCGTAAGGAATTTGCACGTGACCGCGTGGGTTTCCTCCCACATAGCAAAGACGTACGAGTGTGTCGAGGGTGTGGTGTGTTGGTGCTGGAGACCTGACGACACTTGTGGGCTGCCCCCACAACAATCTGCGGACTGCGCTGGTCGTTGATGCAAATGATGCATTTCACTGTACGTTTTATGTACACGTGATTAAATAAAGATAATCTTTAATATATCTCTTCACTCTCAGATACAGTTTCAGATGTACTTATCATGTGTACGTGATAACATACAGTGAAACGTGTTTCTGCATCAGTGAGTTGGACAACGCCCTATCAGTGCGCGGAGAATTCCACTCAGAATTCACTCAGGCATGCAGTCTGAAGCTGAAACAAAAGTGTCATTTCACCTACTATCCTCAGCCACATGATACTGTCTATGCCCTCTGTTACTTCTGACACCTTCAGTGCAGCCAACTGTTCCATTGGTAAGGCCAAATTTGGAATATTGTGTACAGTTCTGGTCACCGAATTATAGGAAAGATATCAATAAATTAGAGAGAGTGCAGAGACGATTTACTAGGATGTTACCTGGGTTTCAGCACTTAAGTTACAGAGAAAGGTTGAACAAGTTAGGTCTCTATTCATTGGAGCGTAGAAGGTTGAGGGGGGATTTGATCGAGGTATTTAAAATGTTGAGAGGGATAGATAGAGTTGACGTGAATAGGCTGTTTCCATTGAGAGTAGGGGAGATTCAAACGAGAGGACATGATTTGAGAGTTAGGGGGCAAAAGTTTAAGAGAAACACGAGGGGGTATTTCTTTACTCAGAGAGTGATAGCTGTGTGGAATGAGCTTCCTGTAGAAGTAGTAGAGGCCAGTTCAGTTGTGTCATTTAAGGTAAAATTGGATAGGTATATGGACAGGAAAGGAGTGGAGTGTTATGGGCTGAGTGCGGGTAGGTGGGACTAGGTGAGATTAAGAGTTCGGCACGGACTAGGAGGGCCGGAATGGCCTGTTTCCGTGCTGTGATTGTTATATGGTTATATGGTTATTACCTTACAGAACAGTCGAGCACAGGGATAGGCCCTTCAGTCACCAGGGTTAAGACTTGCACGGTGAATAATACTTTGATGTGTGCCAAAGAATAAAAGAACCTGTAAATACAGATCCATAATTCCTTGAAAGCGGCAACACAGAAAGATGGGGTCGTGAATGCCATGGTAGCGGTGCAGTTAGTGCGATACCGTCATAGCTCAGGGTGTTCCGGAGTTCAGAGTTTAATTCCGCCTCCATTTAATTCTCACTGTGACCACGTGGGTTTCCTCCTGGTGCTCTGGTGTCATCCCACAGTCCAGAGGTGCTAGTAGGGTCACTGTATATTGTCCTGTGATCAGGCTAGTGTTAAATAGTTGGGTAGCTGGGCGGTCACTCTAAAGTTCAAAGTACATTTATTATCAAAGTGTGTATACTATATACAAGTTTAATATTTGTCTCCATACAGGCAGCCACAAAACAAAGAAACCCAATAAAACCCCTTAGAAAAAAGACAGACATCCAATGTGCAATAAAATGAACAAATCATACGAACGATAAAAAGTAAACAAATAACATTCAGAACTAAAATTCAGGGAAGTAGATCAGCCACAGAGCCAGTTCATTGCTGCAGCCAGTCCAGGATGAGGCAAGCCACTGCCTCATTTCAGCTTACAGACGAGTAAACCTCAGGGTGCAATGAGCTAACACCGGCCCATCCCTCACCATCGGTCCTGACACCCTGACCTCTTCAATCAAATAAGGGGGACTTTTGGCACGTTGGCCTTCATAAATCATGGCATTGAGTACAGGAGTTGGGATGCTACGTTGAAATTGTACAAAAATTGGTGAGGCCGAATTTAAAGTACTACATGCAATTCTGGTCACTTACCTAAAGGAAATATTTCAATAGACTTGAAAGAATACAGAGCAAATTTACAAGGATGTTGCCTGGATTTGAGGACTTTAGCTATAGGGAAAGGTTAAATAGGTTGGGACTTCCGGTAAATTGTCAGCTTGTTTGAACGCACTGGCCAACCAAAGGTCACTTTTCCTTTTATCTTATGAGTGATCTGTTTGTTGTTCGGAACTGCTGACCAGGCTATTGAAGGAGCCAGTGGATGAGTCAGATAAAGAGAAGCTGGTGCTTGACTGGGTGAAGGAGAGAGGGTGGTCGGCCAGGAGAAGGAGTGGTTGGCGATGGGTTGGGAGAAGGAGAGGTGCCAGTCAGCTGGGAGAAAGAGTGGTTGGCAGGTGGACCGAACCAGAGAAGGTTCGGAGGAACTAACCTGAGTGCAGACCATGCTGTTGCCAGCTATTTGAAAACACCAGAGTTGGTGCCCACAAGCAGCGCGCAGTGTAGCTGTGACTGATCGCAAGACCCTGTTGGACACTAATATTGGGAGATGTCGCAGGCCTGTTTCCCCTCTCTGGTGGAGAGAGAAAGGTGACGAGGCAGCAGTGTGGTTTTGATTGTAGTGAGGTCAAGGCCTCAAGCGGGCTTGCATTCTGCTGCAGACCAGGTGAGACGACACCATAGTGTGGAATCTGTGCTCAGTTGGGAGCTGGCCTGCCCCGTCAGTGCTGCCCTCCAGTGTTGGACAGGCGGAAGGACAGGCCGGATTGTACCCTCAGTTGGCATGTCGCTCAGAGACTTGGACTAATCATGTGATTTCTTTGTAACAAATGACGTGTGTGTGTTTTTCTTTTCTCTGTCACTATTTTGAATGTATGTTATGCACCCGGGCCCCAGAGGAACGCTGCCTTGTTCGACTGTATCCACGTATCCAGGAAACCTGACAAATCTGATACAGTTCTTCGAGGAAGTAACAAGCAGGGTGGATAAAGGAGAGGCAGTGGATGTCATTTACTTGGATTTTCAGAAGGCGTTTGATGCGAGGTGCAACACACGAGGCTTCTTAACAAGATAAAATCTTATGGCATTACAGGAAAGATACTGGCATGGATAGAGGAATGGCTGACAGGCAGGAGGCAGTGAGTGGGAATAAAGGGGGCCTCTTCCAGTTGGCTGATGGTGACTAGTGGTGTTCCTCAGGGGTCAGTATTGGGACCGCTACTTTTCACATTGTTTGTCAATGATCTGGATAATGGATTTGATGGCTGTGTGGTGGATGATACGAAGGTAAGTGAGGGGTAGGTAGTGCTGAGGAAGCAATGCAATTGCAGCAGGACTTAGACAAAATGGAAGAATGGGCAAAAAGGTGGCAGATAGAATACAGTTTGGGAAATGTATGATGATGCATTTTGGTAAAAGGACTATTATCTAAATGGGGAGAAGTTTCAAACATCAGAGGTGCAGGGGGGCTTAGGAGTCCTCGTGCAAAACCCCCAGAAGGTTCATTTACAGGTTGAGTCTGTGGTAAAGAAGGCAAATACAATGTCAGCATTTATTTCAAGGGGAATAGAATAGAAAAGCAAGGAGATAATGCTGAAGCTTTATAAGACACTAGTCAGGCTGCACTTGCAGTACTGTCAAGAGTTTTGAGCCACAAATCTCAGAAAGGATGTGTTGTCATTGGAGAGAGATCAGAGGAGGGTCACAAGGATGATTCTGGGAATGAAGGGGTTAACATATGAGGAGTGTTTGGAAGCTCTGGGCCTGTCCTCACTGGAATTTAGAAGGATATGGGGATCTCATTGAAACCTACCGAATGTTGAAAGGACTAGATAATGTGGATGTGGAGAGGATGTTTTCTCTGGTGGGGGTATCCAGAACTAGAGGGCACAGCCTCAAAATTGAGGGGCGACCTTTTAGAACAGAGGTAAGGAGGAATTTTTTTTAGCCAGAGAGTAGTAAATCTGTGGAATGCTCTGCCACAGACTGCGCTGGAGGCCAAGTTGGTGTGTGTATTTAAGGCAGGTTGATCGTTTCCTGATCGGGCAGGGCATCAAAGGATCTGCTGAGAAGGCAGGTGTATGGGGTTGAGTGGGATCTGGGATCAGCCATGATGGAATGGTGGAGCAGACTCGATGGGCTGAATGGCCTAATTCTGCTCCTACGTCTTATGGCCTTAATGCAAGCAGGCATTTTCAACTGAGGTTGGGTGAGACTAGAACTAGAGGTCATAAATGTTTAGGCTGAAAGGTGAGATATTTAAGGGGAGTCAGAGGGTGGTGAGAGTGTGGAATGAACTGCCAGTGGAAGTGGTGGATGCAGGTTCTGTTGTAACATTCAACAGAAGTTCGGGAAATATATGGACGTGAGGGGAATGGAGGAGTCTGATCCAGGTGCAGCGTGACATGTAAAACTATGACAAACTTCTATAGACGTGTGGTGGAGAATATCGACTGGCTGCATCAGGGCCTGGGATGGAAACACCAAAGCCACTGAATGGAAAATCCTACAAAAAGTAGCAGATACAGCCCAGTCCATCACGGGTAAAGCCCTCCCCACCACCGAGCACATCTACATGGAACACTGTGGCAGGAACCGGTATTGGGGACCCACCACCCAGGCCATGTTCTCTTCTCACTGCTGCCATCAGGAGGAAGGTGCAGGAGCCTCAGGACTCCCACCACCAGGTTCAGGAACAGTTACCACCCCTCGACCGTCAGGCTCTTGAACCAAAGGGGATAACTTCACTTGACCCATCACTGAAATGTTACCACAACTTATCGACTCACTTTCAAGAACTCTTCATCTCATGTTCTCAATATTGCTTATTTATTAATACTACTATTTATTTTTTGTATTTGCCCAGTTTGTTGTCTTTTGCGCACTGGTTGAACACCCATACTGGTGTGGTCTTTCATTAATTCTATCATGATAATTATTCTATTATGGATTTATTAAGTATGCCCGCAAGAAAATGAATCTCAGAGTTGTATATGACGACCTACATGTACTTTGATAATAACTTTGAACACTGAAAGGGGCACGAACACTGCAAAATCAATGCAATTTTTTTCTTTCATGCGTCCATTAGAAAGAGTCGCGGAAGGAAGAACGATTCCTGGCTTCCTTCCCAGCCCCGATGAAGGGTCGGAGGTCGAAACGTCGACTGTTCAGGGACGCTGCCTGACCCGCTGAGCTCCCTCAGCATTCTGCTTTGGATTTCCAGCATCTGCAAAATCCCCTCTGTTTATGAAAGGGTGATTAATTAGACGAAAGGGGGTTCGGTATGAGGGAGTTTGCGATTCATGCCGGTAGAATATTTGTGAGTTGGTAACAAGATGAAGAGTCGACTCTCACTGGAACAGCTCCTTCTCAACTTCCCACATCCCCCTACCCAGCAATATTTTGTCATTGGAATTAGTCACACCAGGCGCGAGCTCTGAGACTTGGCTTAACGCCAAATGATTTGAACAGATACAATATTTCTATTTTCAAACCTTAGAATCGAATAGACCAGGAACTGATTTTGCCTCTTGTATTTGCCCTGGCTTTTTGAAAGAGCTCTCCAATTAAACCTTAACACGAGAAAATCTGCAGATGCTGTAAATGCTGAGTCCTTCCAGCATTTTGTGTGCGTTGCTCTAATTAATCCTTCTCCGCTCTAACCCCTACACCCATTTCCTTTTCTACCACCCTTTTTTTTGGTCCAAAATTCTTGCTTCCGACACGCTCCCAGACTGTGATTTCCAGACCGTGATTTACAGTGGATTAACACTGCGATTAAGCCAAAAGTTGTTAGAGTACAAGTTTCTGCACGGCGAGCTTCCTCACCGCGCACTGAGTTGACCACAACAGAAATCGCAGTCTTGTCTCAGCTTCCAAAGAAATCTCTTACCTTCGAAAGAATACTCGAGCTGGCTACAAACGGAGTGGAAAGCCAGAAGTATCGGGATAAGCACTAGTGACTTCCCCATCTTCGGCAGTCTCCTTGCTGGAACTCAACTAGGGCTGGAATTCCCCTCCGTCCGCCGAACCTGCTGGTTCCTCTTCCTCTCACAGCGGCCCGAACAGCAATCAGTGAAACTCGGAGCACTGCTCTGGTGCGGGGCCGTGGATCAATTTCACGTGATCTGTGGCTGTCACAAAAAGGCGAGAGCAGGAAGTGAACCAAGTAAAAACAATGGTACGGGAGGAGGATTTTACCTCCTTAGGGGTGGGGGGCGGGAGATAATTGCTGACTGCAAGTGTTGGGAATTAGTGCGGAACTAAAACTGAGGATGGCGCCACCATGTGGTCTGAAGGACATATTGTTCAATAATAGTTTTGCAACTTTCAAATGGAGTGATGGAAGGAACATTACTCCGACCTCTGCACCTCTGTAATCACCTCAGCGCTGGACGCCTTTGAGCACCTCCCGACAGTGGAAGAACAGAATGCAGAGCCGACCCTAGAGGGGCTCAGCAAGGCCATCGGGCAATGATGGGATTCCCCCAGACCTGACCAAGCTCTGCATGAGCACCCGACTGCACCCAATGCATGAAGTCCTCAGTCAGTGCTGGCAGGAAGGAGCTGTACCACAGAATATGAGGGATGCCAAGACCACTTCCCTCTACAAAAACAAAGGTGAAGGAAGCAACTGTACCAACGACAGGAGCATTACCCTTTTGAGTGTTGTTGGCAAAGTCTTCTCCCAAGTCTTCTTGGTCCAGCTACAGAAATTGGCTGAACGAGTCTACCCAGAGTCATAGTTTGGCTCCTGTGCTGTAAGGTCAACTGTAGACATGATTTTCACTCACCACCAACTCCAGGAGAAGTGCGGAGACCAAAATAAGCCCCTTTACGTTCACGTTTAATCATCTCACCAAGGCATTTGATTGGGCATCAGAGACAGGCTCATTCAGATTCTGTCTAAGGTAGGCTGCCCAGCAAAACCACAGAACATGATCAAACCCTTCCACAGCAACATGAAGGGGACTGTGCTGTACAATGGCAGCTCTTTGCAGCCCTTTGACGTAAGCAGCAGTGTTAGGCAAGGCTGTGTTCTCATCCCAACACTCTTTGGGATCTTCTTTGCTCTTCTCCCGTGGCATGCATTTGGCACTGCAACAGAGGGGATCCACCTCCACACTCGATCAGATGGCATGCTAAGTTAACAAATTTCATGACACATGCCAGTGATAATAAACCTGATTCTGATTTCTGATGCTTTTTAACCTCACCCGCCCTGAAGTAAAAAAACCAAAGTGCATGGTATTGAGAAATATACCTGACATAATCATTATATATACCTGAAATATAATCACCATGTACTAGCTATTTACTACACCATGTAATCACTTCTAGGTACTGAATATTACTATGTATTATTTTACTAGACACATTTTGCTATGTACTGTTTTAACTAGATACTTTGTACTCTCTTAGCTGCATACTGTGGCAATTACAGAACACCTGTTTAGCTAGCTGCACTAATTAGCTGAAATGTACTCCACGTATCACACTCAGCCTTTGTTTAGTAAGAGATAACGGTGGCGGACAGGATGGTGCGAGCAGGAATTGTCATGTGAGGGAGGTTGTCTGGGAAAATAACCTTGGCCAGGAATGGGGCCCCAATGCGAACTGGAGAGAAATAATGGTGGCGCACCGAGAGCTAGGCAAGAGCGATTGATTAGTTAATGAATAGATGATATGCAACTAAAAATTGATTGGGTATACTAATGAAACCGAAATGTAACTGAGATAAGAAATTACTATAAAGAATGCTGTACACCGGAGCTCGGTGGGCTTTCGGTGACAAGTTCATTGATTGCCTCAGCCTTTGTTTGCAAATAAAGGTTTAAACTTCTCGAGGAATGGTCTGCGTCTCCTGGTCATTTCAAGTAACCACGACAATGGTCAGAGACGTGCTGTTTGCAGAGGGTGCAGCAGTCACAACCCACACTCCACTGCACCTTCATAGCTTGGTGGATCTCCCAGGCCTGCAAGGAATTTGGTCTGACTATTAATCTGAAAAAGAAAAACGGGACAAAATGTGGAGGCATTACTGGATATATAACAACAAACTGGATGTTGTTCATCAGTTCACATGCCTGGGGTCCCTCATCAGTAACAACCTCTCATTGGATTCAGGGATCAACAATGCATCAGGAAGGATGCAGCCAGTTTTCCTGCCTCACCACGCGAGTCTGGGAGATCTACAAGCTCTCAGTAAACGGACTCAACGGAGGTTGCATCTTAGCACTATCTATGTACCGTAACCACTGTGCAAAGCACCAATTATATAAATGACTCAAAATTTTAAAATAAATTTAGCTTCAGGCTGGTTGATACCAGAGGACACCCTTTCAAGGTTTAGGGGGAGATGTCAGAGGTACATTTATACTCAGAGTGCCAAGTGTGTAGAAAGCCCTGCCAGCGGCTGTGTGGTAGAGGCAGATATATTAGGGGCATTTAGAGGAATGTTAGATAGGCAGATGGATGAAAGTAAAGTGGAGGGTTATGTGGGAGGGAAGGGTTACATTGGTCTTGGAGTAGGTTAAAAGGGCGACACAACATTGTGGTTGTGGGGTGTCATTAAGGCGGCAGGGTGGACATATGTCTCTACCAAAGGAAGTGTAAAGCACTCTTTCCCTCCACTAGCCTGCAGGTCACCTTTGGGCAAGGTGTAGCACCTGTTTAGCCCCCAGTCAGGGTCATGTGAAGCTATGGGAGCAGGTGGTGGATGGTCATATGAGCAGCTGGTGCACATCACAAGTCCTGGTTATGCAACCACTGAGGCCAGGCAGACAATCTCTGAAGAGTATTGATAACGGTTGGAGGTCACCTGTCTTGTAAAGACACTGCCCAGAAGAAGCCAATGGCAACCACTTCTGAAGAAAAAATTGCCAAGAACAGTCATGGTCATGAGACCATGACCACCCACATCATATGACACTGCACGTAATGAATGAATGAATATTGTGGTCCGTAGGGCTTGTACTGTTCTACATTCCACATTCACAAACCATGGAGTATGACTGATCTATTGTTTACATACCATACTAATTTCCTCCCACTTTCCCTCTTCCACTGTATTCAGCTGAAAGATGGTTTATATTGTATCTGCAAATATTTTAGTTGTAAATATTTAAAGAGTATATGGGATATGTTCGATTAAAAAAAAATTTTTTGGCACTACAGCAACGAGAAATATCAAAGAGGTGGAGAAATTGGAAGATGCAAATATGATATCCTCGATTAACGGTTAGCACACGATTGTGGCAGAATCAATCCTTGTTAGGAATATCAAAGCAATGGGGAAATTCGAGGTTACACATCCCATATCCTCAAGATTTATGGTTAGCGCGTGATTACAGCAAAGGGTTAATCTCTACTTGCAAGAGGGCAGGGCAGCACATCAGCTGATCACTTTACAGCGATCACTGGACGGGGTTCAATTCCCTCTGCTGTCCGTAAGGGGTTTATACGTCCCCCCCACTGACCATGTGGATTTTCTCTGGGTGCTCCGATTCCCTCCCACATTCTGAAAAAACATGCAGGTTAGGGTTTTAAGTTGTGGGTGCGCTGCGTTAGTGCTGCGAGTGTGGTGGCACTGGTGGCCTGCCAGTTCATCCTTGGCCCGTGTTGGTCGTTGATGCAACACAACACATTTCACTTGCCGTACATGTGACAAATAAAGCTAACCTTTCTTTTTTTTTCTTTCAATCACTGGTGTTGGCAAAACACAGGATTCGGAGCTTCTGTTAATGAAGGTAGAGAGAGTTGGGGCAGGACACTCAGAACTGAGCCTCAATAACGATCACGTAGACTGTAAGACCATAAAATATAGGAATAGAATGAGGCCATTTAGCCCATCGAGTCTGCTCTGCCAATTCATCATGGCCAATCCATTCTCCTGTCTTCTCCCCATAACCTTTCACACCCTGACTAGTCAAGAACCTATCAACCTCCATCTTAAATACAGTGGAAGCCGCCTGTGGCAATGAATTCCACTGATTCACCATCATCTGGCTAAAGAAATTCCTCCTCACCTCACCTCTGTTCTAACTGGGTGTCCCTCTATTCTGAGGCTGTGACCTCTGGTCCTAGACTTCCCTCACTATTGAAAACATCCTCTCCACATCAACTCTATCCAGACCTTTCAATATTTGATAGGTTTCAATGAGATGCCTCGTTATTATTCTAAACCGCAGAGAGTACAAGGCCAGAGTCGTCAAACGCTCCCAATAGATAACACGATTAAAAGCTGATGTGGACTTCACAATCTACTTCTACTATTACAAAATGTTTTAATTTGAAAATGCTTCTAAAGGAACTGCACACTCTGTGGCCACTTTATTAGGTACACCTGTACACCTGCTCGTTAATACAAATATCTGATCAGCCAATCACGTGGCAGCATCTCAATGCATAAAAGCATGCCGACGTGGTCAAGAGGTTCAGACCAAACATAGAATGGGGGGAAAATGTGATCGAAGTGACTTTGACTGAAAAGCGATTGTTGGTGCCAACCCCGGGATTTTTACACACAACAGCCTCTAGAGTTTGCAGAGAATGGTTCAATAAGCAAGCTGCGGCTCTGTGGGTGAACACACCTTGTTAATGAGAGAGGTCAGAGGACAATGTCCGGACTGCAGCAAGCTGACAGGAAGGTGTCGGAGGCCCAAGTAAACCCACATTACAATAGTGGTGTGCGGAAGGGCATCTCCAAATGCACAACACCTCAAACCCTGAAGTGGATGGGCTACAGCAGCAGAAGACCACGGACATACAGAAATACACTTGGTGGCTACTTTATTAGGAGCAGGAGTATCTAATGATGTGGCCACTGAGTGTGGGGGATGTTTTTAGTGATTATATGCTGACATGGACTTCACATTCTGGAAATGCTTTTAAAAGAAATATATGTGGTTAAGTTGTCATGGGACTTTACCTTTCGAAAATAGCTGACAGTCATAACCGGGGGTGGGGGGGGAGTGTTGAAGAGAAGAAGGTGCTCAGGTCATTGCTCTTGCCAATTATAAGTTTGCTGTTCGCTCTGCCTTTTATCTTACCACCTTTCACTGTTGACTGCCTGTTATCTGCAAAGCCCATGTGGAAGGCAGAATTATCTGTTGCCATAACAACAGAGAATTCTGCCTCCTCATAGGTTGAAGGCAGTGGAGACAGCATGCAATATTGCAGTTTATTACCTTATTAGCCCAGAAATTCTGCTGATGTACAGGAGTGTACTGACCCCACGAGGCACCACCTCTCCTCATGTATACCCTCTGTGGCTTCAGTGACCCACCTCTCAATTCAGCCGAGGCAACGTTCAAAGAGACAAGTATTGCAAAACGTCTGTGGAGTTTGGTCTGCTGCCTCACTAGGTGCAGTTGAGGAAAGTAATAATTTGCACTTAAACCATCTCCTGGAGCCACCCTGCATTAAATGCACTGGTATCAAAGGGTTTCAAGTGGAACTTTGTAGCTGTTTTGATAAAAAGCTGCTAATTGTGGGAAGATGGCAAAGGATCCAAAACAGACTCTATGAAGGCAAATGGTCATACAAACAAATCACAGCATCAACTCAGACACAGTTTGGTAATGGAGGGAGCATTACTTGAGCTGTTGCCCGACACTTACTTGATGGAGGTCCTAAAGCTGAGTGCCACGTTTTTAGTTAGTATCCGATTTGATTTCTTATTCATAATGAAGACAAACACCTAGCGGCAGGAAGCCCCAGCAGACAGAACTACAGAGTTTCTGTTGCAACAATGAGGCCACTCTCAGGATCAACACCTCACATTCCATCAGGGTGGCCTCCAGTCTGATGGTATGAACATCAATTTCTGCTTCCTCACAGAGAGGACTCAGACTGTAAAGATAGGGGACAAGCTCTCCTCTACAATCACTCTGAGCACCGGTGCCCCACAAGGCTGTGTACTCAGCCCCCTGCTGTACTCACTGTACACCCATGATTGTGTAGCCAAGTTTCCATCAAACTCAATATATAAGTTTGCTGATGACGCCACAATTGTAGGCTGTATCTGGGGTAATGATGAGTCTGAGTACAGAGAGGAAATTAAGAACCTGGTGGCACGGTGCGAAGACAATAACCAATCCCTCAACGTCAGCAAGACGAAGGAATTGGTTGTTGACTTCAGAAGGAGTAGCGGACCGCATGACCCCATCTACATTGATGGTGCCCAGGTGGAACAGGTCAAAAGCTTTAAGTTCCTCGGGATGAATATCACAAATGACCTGACTTTGTCTAACCAAACAGAGTCCACTGCCAAGAAGGCCCACCAGCGCCTTTACTTCCTGAGAAAGCTGAAGAAATTTGGCCTGTCCCCTAAAACCCTCACTAATTTTTATAGATGCACCATAGAAAGCATTCTTCTAGGGTGCATCACAACCTGGTATGGAAGTTGTCCTGTTCAAGACCGGAAGAAGCTGCAGAAGATCGTGAACCTAGCCCAGCACATCACACAAACCAATCTTCCATCCTTGGACTCACTTTACACCACACACTGTTGGAGCAGTACTGCCAGGATAATCAAGGATAAGTCCCACCCAGCCAACACACTTTTTGTCCCACTTCCCTCCGGGAGAAGGTTCATGAGCATGAAGATTCGTACGGCCAGATTTGGGAACAGCTTCTTTCCAACTGTGATAAGACTGCTGAACAGATCCTGACCCGGATCTGGGCCGTACCTTCCAAATATCTGGACCTGACTTGCACTACCGTACTTTCCCTTTTCTATTTTCTAATTATGATTTATAATTTAACTTTTTATTATATTTACTTTGATTTGTACTTCAGGGAGTGCAAAGCGCAGAAACAAATATCGCTGTGACGATTGTACGCTCTAGTATTAATTGTTTGGTGACAATAAAGTATTTGTATTTGTGTTTGTGGATAATTTTTTCCCCTCTCCCCGTTCCCTCTTCTTCCATTTCATCTGGCTCCCCTCTATCCCCTTCTCTTCTCATCATTTGTCCATTGCCTTTCTCCGGTGCCCCTCCATCCTCCCTTTCTCCCATGGTCCACTCTCCTCTCCCATCAGATTCCTTCTTCTTCTGCCCTGTACCTCTTGCATTTATGACATTCCGGCTTCCTACTTCATCTCCCCTCCCTCATCCACCCATCCTCCCCCTCACCTGTCTCATCTATCACCTGCCAGCCCATATTCCTTCCTCTCCCCCCACCTTCTTATTCCTGCTTCCACCCCCTTCCTTTCCAGTTCTGATGAAGGGTCTCAGCCGGAAACGTTTACTCTTTATTCTCCTCCATAGATGCAGCTTGACCTGCTGAGTTCCTCCAGCATTTTGTGTGTGTGTTGCTCCAGATTTCCAGCATCTGCAGAATCTCCTGTCTCCAGATTGGAAGCTGGATTTTGATACAGTATCAACTGCAGGACAGAGCAGATATGGACACTCACAGACATTGCAGTCTGAGCAAATGTGAAATGATTCTAATCCTGCTGTCTACCCTGGTTCCATCTGACAAACTCCATTTAGAATCAGCTTTATTATCATTGTCTTATAGGATGTGAAATTTGTTGTTAATTACTTTACTGAATATTGTCCATGGAATTTAGTGGAAGCGGTTAATTATTTGGATACAAAGTCTTTCGTTCATTTTGTGCTGTGTCAACCTTAAGAGAGATATTAAGGCAAACAAGAAACACGAGATTCTGCAGATCTGGTAATCTTGAGAAAAAACGCACAAAATTTTGGAGGAACAGGCAGCGTCTATGGAGGGGAATAAACAGTCGACGTTTCAGGCTGAGACCCTTCATCGGGGCTGGAAAGAAGGGAGCAAGAATAAGGTGGTGGGAGGAGGGGAAGGAGTAGAAGCTGGAAGGTGACAGGTGAGACCAGGTGAGGGGGAAGGTAGGTGGGGGGGGGGAGGGAGAATGGGTAGGGAAGGAAGGCAAATCTTGGATGACTTTAAACTTGTCTGGCAGGATGGTGGAGCCCAAACCAGAGAAGTGCTGTGTGGAAGAGGGGGGAAACGAAAGCTAAAGATGGATAAATGAGTTAAGCCTGTTAGGCAGGACAGGGAGCAAGGAAATCTGCATGGGTACAACTGCTCTTATCTTCTTGCAAGTTGACCGACCAGGCAGATGAACTTGTCATGGGTTTGCACTGTAACCATATAGTTGTTTTGAAATTACAGTTGAGGGAGTTCAGGGCTGGTAGCTCACCGTTTCCATTACAGATGCTACAGAATGACTGAGGTGTGAGAGCAGGGCGAGCTTAAGGGGATCATCATGAGTGGATATTAGAGGGGCAATTTCCCATTGAGCTCTAGGGGAGAACTTCGAACTAAGAGGGGAGTGATTATCATAACGGTATTCTGTAGGGCTCCCAATTGTCCGTGGAGTCAGAGGAGCAAATCTATCCGAATATTACAAAAAGGATGTAGGAACGTTACAGTTGTAATAAGAGCTATTTGAACTTCCCTAGTATTGACTGGGACTGCCATTGTGTTAAGCGTATCCAGGAAGGTTTTCTGTAACAACGTACAAAATGTTTACACGTAACCTCCTTTTGGGAAATGTGTTTTTTTATTAAGAGCAATCGTGAACAATAGCCAGATCAGAAATGCTGATCAGGTCAACTAGTTCCCAAAGAGAACTCTGATAGGCCAATCAGATGGTTCACTGCTGCTCAGCGAAAGAACACAAAAAAACATATGTATGATTAAAAAACATTAAAAAGTAGTAGAAACACTGGAATCATGATGATCATGATGAAGTCTGCTGGAGAGAGATATTTATACACATGCTGTCCTCCATAATTCAGAGAGATTGAAGGATAAGGTTGCAGGGTGACAAAACGTGACAGGAGCACCTGGAACTAAAAACTAATCCCTACCAGGAGGAAACAGCACCTGATCTTTCTGCACTGTTCTCCAGCAGTTTAAGGACTAAGTCTAGATGGAACATAACTCACAAGTGCTCTTGAAAGTCAGGTGTTAACCCTACCTACCAACAACCAAGCAATGCCAACCTGGCAACGCACACAAAATGCTGGTGGAGCGGAGCAGGCCAGGCAGCATCTATAGGGAGAAGCGCTGTCGACGTTTCGGGCCGAGACCCTTCGTCAGGTCTAATGAAGGGACTTAGCCCGAAATGTCGACAGCGTTTCTCCCTATAGACGCTGCCTGACCTGCTGCGTTCCACCAGCATTTTGTGTGCGTTGCTTGAATTTCCAGCATCTGCAGAGTTCCACGTGATTGCCATCCTGGACCCCTTCATGATAGCTTATGAAGAAGAGCATATGAGATTTACGAGGATGTCGTCGGGACTAGAGGGCCTGAGTAACAGGGAGAGGTTGGCCAGGTGAGGTATTTATTCCTTGGAAAGTGGTGGATGAGGAGCGATCTTATTGAAATGTTTACAATTAGGAGAGCCATCGATAAGGTGGCTGGAAGCAGTCTTTTCCCCAGAAGAGGAAAAGTCCAAAACTAGGGGGATCAGATTTAGCTCAAAGTTCAAAGTAAAGATTTATTATCAAAGTACGTATGTCACCATATACAACCCTGAGAGTCATATTCTTGTGGGCATACTCAGCAAGTCTATAGAATATTAATTACAGTATAACAAATCAATGAAAGATCAACTAGAGTGCAGAAGACAATAAACTGTGCAAATGCAAAAATAAATAAATAGCAATAAATAATAAGAATATGAGATAAAGTGTCCTTAAAGTGAGATCATTGGCTGTAGGAACATCTCAATGATGGGGCAAGAGAGTGAAGTTATCCCCTTTTGTACAAGAGCCTGACGGTTGAGGGGTAGACACTGTTCTTGAACCTGGCGAGAGGGGAGAAATTCAAAAGGGACAGAGAGGGTGGTGAGGATATGGAATGAGCCGCCAGTGGAAGTGGTTGAGGCAGAAACAAAATATAATTTAAGAAGCATTTGGATACGTACATGGAGGGTTGGGGCCAAATGCAGGAAATTGGGACTGGCTGGGTGCTCAGTCTAGACTAGTTGGGCAGAAGGGCCTGTATCATACTGTATTGCTCTATGACTTTAAACGAGGCTGATGTGTCTGTTGGAGGAAGGGCACTTTGGAAAAGTGACCATAATTCTATTAGTTTAAAATAGTCGTTGAGAAAGATAAAACTGGACAATACGTTAACTTACCAAAATGGGGCAAGATAACTTTGATGGCATTAGATTTGAATTTGCACAGATCAGCTAGGAAAGGCTGTTAGCAGGTAATAGGATCTCTGGCAATTGGGAGGTTATTAAAAGGGAGAGAGGGTCCGACATATTCCTTTTAGAGTGAAGGGGAAGGCTGGACAGGACAAGGGAACTCTGGCTGGTAGAGATAGTGTAGATGTGCTCAAGGAAAAGGATGGTGATGTATTTTAGATCTGTGTAGCTAGGACCAAGTGAATCCCTTGAGGAGTGCAGCAGATGTAGGATGTAATATACTACCTCAGGGTAATATATGATGAGATACATATGTACTTTTGAATGGCAGGGTGGAAATATGTCTCTATCAAAGGAGGTGTAAGGTGCTCCTTCCCTCCACTAGCCTGCAGGTCACCCCGGGGAAGGTGTAGCACCTGCTTGGCCCCCGATCAGGGTCATGTGAAGCCATGGGAGCAGGTGGTGGATGGTCGTATGAGCAGCTGGTGCATATCACAAGTCCTGGTTATGCCACCACTGACGCCAGGCAGACGATCTCTGAAGAGTGTTGATAGTGACCGTCTTGTACCGACACTGTGCAGAAGAAGGCAATGACAAACCACTTCTGTAATTTGCCAAGAACAATCATGGTCATGGAAAGACTGTGATCACTTACATCATATGACTCGGCACATAATGATAATGATGACAGGTATGTTGATAATAAATTAACTTTGAACTTTAAGTACAATTAAGAATACGGGTGGCAGAGTAGCGCAGTGGTTAGCATTTCACTTCTACGCTGTTATCACTGATTGGGTTCCAACTCTGCTGCTGCCTGTAAGGATTTTGTATAACGTCTCTGTGACTGTGTGGGTTCCTTTGGGTGCTCGAGTTCCTCTCAGATTCCAAAAGCGTACGGGTTAATGTTAGTATGTGTGGGCCCGCTAGTTTAGCACAGTAAGCGTGGCAACACTTTCAGGCTGCAGCTAGTGTGTCCTTGGACCGTGTTGTTCATTCAAAGGTTCAAATTATACAACCTTGAGATTTGTTCGCTTGTAGGCAGCCACAAAGCAAGAAACTTGAAAGAACCCAATTAAAAAAATTAAAATAAAACACCAACACTCGATGTGCAAGTGAAAGAAAATAAGCACAAATCATGAAAACAACTGAAGCAAACAGCAGCATTCCGAACCAAAACTGAGTCCTCAGATCTGAAGCCTGGAGTAGGCCCAAAGCCTCACTTATCAGCTAGACGTAACGTAAAGATTTTTACTCCTCATGTATGTGAAGGATGTAAGCAGTAAAGTCATTTCAAATCAATTCATCTAGTTACCAGGCACAGAGCAGGCAGCTGGGGCAGTTTTCACAGTCTGAGTGCCATGGAGAGAGGAGTGACCATCGCAGAGAATGAGTGAAATCGGCAGTCGCCTCAGATCTCGACACCCTGAATTTTCAGTCTATCTGGGCAGGCATTTAAATTGACCAAGCAATGGAAAGTGAAAGGCTCTGTCGCCCTAAAGAGAGGAGTGCACATCGCAGAGAGTAAGTGAAATCAGCTCTCGCCTCTGATCTGGGCCAGCATTTAAACTGTCTAAACAGCAGATTGCACCTCACACTGGGGTCTTGGCTACTGCGAAGGGCTCAGGGCCTAGAGGACGCCACCTAGTGACTTGGTCCAGGCCTAGATTTCGTCACCCAGACCAAAACTGCTCTGAAGTTCTTCAAATCAGCTCGGTGCCCAGAGTGATCCAACCTTGCACCTGGACCAGTTGTATGGGCATCAGAGGTCCACTGCCCCGATCTCCCCTCTCCGAATGGCTGACTCCATCTACATCGATTCTGCAAAAACATCATCGCAGCTCATCCCCCAAACTCACCTCACCATCGCTCTCCCCCTCACTGTTTGCAGTGATAATTTAACAAAATTTATCTCAGGGAAGGTGTTTTCAGTAATATTTTTAGTTGAATTGCTTGCTTTTCTAGCTACCAGTGAGCCGTTACATGTGTGTACCTTGAATCTTTAATGTACATCTGATAAATAAAGCTGATAATAGATAAAGAAGCAAGCTCGGAGAGCAAAAACAGGAGACATATGATATCCCTTGCAGATAAGATAAAAGATTATCTGAAAGATTCTGCAGCTCTATCAGGAGTTAAAGGGTAACTAAGGAGAGAGAATTGGCCCTTTTAAGGTTTAGTGGAGCCACAGGAGGTAGGAGATGTCTTAAATGAACAATTCACTGTGGAGTGGGTCGTGGAAGAGAATCAGCCCAGGAAACAGTATGGTGACATGCTGGAACATATCGCTTTGGCAGAACTGAAGCACATTAAGGGCACAGAAATCTTGGGGCTTTACAATTGTGGCTGAGAAATTGCTGGGCCCTGCCAGAGATATCAGCTACAGGTGATGTACCAGAAGCCTGCGGGGGGATTTAACGTTACACCTTTATTTAAGGACTGCAAGGACGTATCAGGGAACTACAGGCTACTGAGCCTAACATCATTGGTGGCAAAGTTATTGGAGGCGATTTTATAAGATTATAATACACAAGAGCAGAATTAGGCCATTCAGCCCATCTAGTCTGTACCACCACTCAATTATGGCTGAATTATTATCCCTCTCAAACCTAATTTGCATATGGAAAAGTAAGGACTGATTAGGGATAGTCAGGGTGCCTCCTCTCCTGCTATGTTGAGGCCAAACTCAGGGTGGAGGAGCAACACCTCACATTTCATCCAGGTAGCCTCCGGCCCAACAGCATGATCATTGATTGTAGATGTGAGAATCTGCTGGAGCAGCTCCGCAGACCAAGCAACAGGACGGGAGCTATTGATGCTTCAGGTCAAAACTCCGCAACAGGGTCAGAAATGGTGCTTTTCGCCACCAGAGAAGTTGCTGACACACTGAGTTTCCTCAGCAGATTGTTTGTTGCTTTGGAATGGGTTACAATACACCAGGTTGTATCACTGGAGAGCTGAGGAGTGATTTGGAATGTTTGTGGAGGTGGGCCTCCATGGAAGGCAGCGGTTAGAGTTCAGAGTTCAGAGTTCAATCCCATCATCCTCTGTAAGGAGTCTCTGAACTCCCTCCATGTGGAATACGTGGGTTTTCTCTGGGTCCTCTGGTTTCCTCCCACAGTCCAAAGACATACTGGGTAAGCTAATTGGTCATTGTAAAATGTCCTATGATTAAGTTAGGGTTAAATCAGGATTGTCAGGGTGGTGCAACTCAAAGGGCTGGAAGGGCCTCCCTGGCACTATATCCCTAAATAACTAAAAGAATAACATTTCTAACAGATGATTGTACTCAGAATCCGATTTACTGAAGAGTTCCCATCCGACTCATTTTTAACTGGTCAATAAACATGCTGATTAAATAATGACCAAGAAAACATTGTTAGACTTGTGAAAAATCTCTTTACTCCTTCAAATAATGTAAGTACACACAGAGCAAAGCTCCAGCTTATTCTCATTTCCTGTCACTGCTCGGAGACTCCAAGAGCTGACCAAAGCCTCTGCGGACAAACCTTATCCCGCCCACCATCAATGCGGTGCACCTGGTGTCAGTCGGAGCAGATCCAGAGAAACTTAAACCAGCTTGAGGTCTACAGAGAAGCACTGGCCTGGAGTTCGAGCTTCAGCACAACTCTTATTCAAGAACTGTTTTGTAAGGGATCAGGGGCACAATTTTAATTTCTATGGTTCTCCTTAAGGTGAGGTTTATTTTGGTAAGCCTCATCTTAATGAGCAGAGCATGTGGGCCTCACGGTGGCATTGTGGTTAGCGGAATGCTTTACAGCGCCAGCGGTCAGTGTTCAATTCCCACCCCCCCCCCCCCCCGCTGCCCGTCAGGGGTTTCTACGTTCTCCCCGTGACCGCATGGGAATCATCCGGGTGCTCCGGTTTCCTCCCACATTCCAAAGATGTAGGGGTTAGGGTCAGTGAGTTGTGGGCATGCTATGTTGGCGCCAGAAGCGTGGTGACACGTTGGGGTTGCCCCCAGCACGTCTTCGGACTGTGTTGGTCGTAGACGCAAACGACGCATTTCGCTGTATGTTTTGATGTTTCAATGTACATGTGACAAATAAAGCTCATCCTTTGATCTAATCTTGAATTGTGGCATTCGGCGTTCTGCAGTTGGGTACAGTGTGGGACAGGTGCAGTCTACTGATCTTTCTATACACGAGTGATGCATCTTAGCCTCAGAAAGGGTGAGTGGATATCTCCACACTAGCCATGGACATCAGCTGGAAATTGGTACTACGTCAAGTGAGCTTTTGTGCTGTAGGCTTCAGTCTATCCAAAGAGGACTGAGCCTCAGAGTCTCATTATTTAACAACTAGAGTAGGATTCAAACCAGGGTCCCAGGGGTGCTAATCCAATTTAATCAAAGAAAGGAAACCTTTCAAGCTGAGCTTCATTGAGACCCAGAGATGGAAGGTTAGTGAATGGGAAGAGAAAGCCTACAGTCTGGGATATGAACTTGGATTTTCCCTGGGAAATATTGGTGTGGTGGTCAGTCATATCACACTGCCTTCCAGTGGCAAAAGGTCACCCTCATCAGGCGGGGGGGAGGGGTGACTTCTGCATTTGGCTTTGAGCCCGCGATGAGACAACCGTGCTGTGGATAGCGACATCACACAGCCCTTCGTCAGCCAGTGGGGCCATTCAGCCCATCAGCATGGGCTGGTGTGGAACAGGTCCCACCTCAGAGAGACTACATTTGGCCTGACGCTCAGGATGTGAACCTTGGCCCCAGTGATGAAAGGAGTCTGCTGACTATCCACACGTTCACGAGGGAGGGCAGGCGTCCATCGCGGGGCCTAGCACCCTGGGCTGGATTGGATCCAGACACGGGAATTGGAAGGACAGTATCCTGGCCCATTACACCATCCATTCCTGGACAATTTTAAAGGACTGTGTAGATTTAAAGAAAGCTAAAATGGCTCAGTTGTCACCACAAATACTAACAACTGCTGTAGTTTTTTTTTGGGGGGGGTTAATATTTGCTCTACAGGAGAAGTCCAGCAGCTATTTATTGTCAGGAGCAGGTGGGTGGGTGGTGCACTCCATGGTGTCTTCTCTTCAGCAGTGGCCCATGCACAGCACGCTGAAGGAGACCAGCGGTGTCGTTGCTTATGTGAGGGTTTCTGAGGCAGAGGGATGGTTGTGACTCAGGTCGGTTGCTTCGGTTCTGTCCTCAGGGACGCCTCATAAAGGCTTTCTTCATCCATCACATTGGTCTGGACCAGTAGGTACCTCGCCACCTGAATGAAACAAAACAGGACATTTTCAGACCACAAGACATAGGAGCAGATTAGGCCATTTGGTCCATCAAGCTTGCTCCTCCATTCCATCACAGCTGATTTATTTCCCCTCTCAACCCCATCCCTTACCTTCCTTGACACCCATACTAATCAATAGCCTATCAACCCGCTTTAAATATGGCTGATGACTTGCCATCTGTGGCAATGAATTCCATGGATTTACCACCCTCTGGCTAAAGAAATTGTTCCTCATCTCTATTCTAAAGAGCTGTGCCTCTGTTCCAAGGCTGTGTCCTCTGGTTCTATACTCCCCCATTAATGGAAACATCTACACATCCACTCTATCTAGGCCTTTAAATATTCCATTTCAATTTATTGGAAAGAGCCTAGTAGGTTGTACAGTTCCTGGAGTGCAGGTGAATTCATGAATGCTGACTAGAGTTAAGTTCAGCTCTATGATGGGCCCGTACATCAATGTTAAGCTTTGGTTTTCCATATTCAACAGCCAGGTCACATCCTGAGCCATGAAACCTCATGGATATTACATTTGCCTTTCCTATTGGAAATCTCATCTACACAGAATCTTGGGAATTCCCCTTCTCTACACTCAGTAGGTCATACAGGGTTGGGTTACACAGAGGCCAGACTACACTGGAGTTCAGATTACCTTCTCTGACAGGCATCAGTGAAACAGCTCAAAGTGAAATTCCATTTATGATCATAGTACGTAAATGTCTCCATAAACTACCTTGAATTCATTTCTTGCAGGCATTTACAAGGAAATAAAGAAATACACTAGAATCTATGAAAAAAACATAAAGATTGACAAACAACCAATGTGCAAAAGAAGACAAATCGTGCTAATAATAATAAAAAATAAATAAATAATACTGAGAACATGAGATGTAGAGTCCTTGAAAGTGCGTATATAGGTTGTGGAGTCAGTATCTTTATGAGCGGGGCCAGTGTACTGCCCTACAAATGAACAGATCTCTAAAGCTCATCTGAGGCTGAAGCTGTGGCCTGCTCCAGCTGCTCTGGGCTCCGTGTCTGAGGCTGCGGCCTGCTCTGGACTCCGTGTCTGATTCTGCGGCCTGCTCTGGGCTCTGTGTCTGAGGCTGCGGCCTGCTCTGGGCTCCGTGTCTGAGGCTGCGGCCTGCTCTGGGCTCCGTGTCTGAGGCTGCGGCCTGCTCTGGGCTCCGTGTCTGAGGCTGCGGCCTGCTCTGGGCTCTGTGTCTGAGGCTGCAGCCTGCTCTGGGTATTTCTTTCAACTTCTAATAATTATGACCTTGCAGGATGTGGGATCTTGCTATGGAAAATTTGACCTCTGCCCTTCTTTACTGTAGCAGTAACTCAGCCTTAAAAACACTTGCTTGTTTGTAAGGAAAGGGATTTGGAGCCGTGAAAGCTGGCAGAGAAACACAAGGCTTTCAGTTTGTCTCTATTGGCAGCACTTTGTTGTTAGCTATCGGTGGGTCATCTGCAAAATATCCATTGATAAATTGGTTTATCATTGCACCATGTAGCTAGGTAGAGTGAAAAACTTGTCTTGATCAATGTCCATACAAAATCAATTTACTACAACAGTGCACTGAGGTAAAACCATAATAGAATCTAGACCAAGTGCAACAGCTACAGAGAAGGTGCAGACAAGATAGACAGTAAGTGCAAGGCCATTACGAGAAAGATTGAGAGGTCAAGTATTCAGTGTATCAAGCTAGGGAACCATTCAATAGTCCAAAAGACGATAAGATGTAGGAACAAAATTGAGCCATTTGGCCCATCAAGCCTGCCCCAGCATTCGATCATGGCTGATTTATTTTTCCTCTCAATCTCATTCTCCAGCCTGCTCACCGTAACCTTTGACACCCTTACTAATCATGAGCCTATCAAACTCTGCTTTAAATATACCTAATGACTTGGTCTCCACAGCACCGATTCACACCCTCAGGCTAAAGAAATTCCTCCTCACCTCTGTTCTAAAGGGACATCCTTCTATTCCAAGGCTGTGTCCTCTGGTCCTAGACTCTACAACTACTAGAAATGTCCTCTCCATATCCACCCTATCAAGGCCTTTCAATGAGAACTCCCCTTATTTTTCTAAACTCCATTGAGTTCAGGCCTAGATCCATCAAATATTCCTCATATGTTTCCCCTTTTATTCCCAGGATAATTCTTGTAAATCTCCTCTGGGCTCTCGCCAATGCCAGAAATGCTCTCAATATTCCAAATGTGGTCTAACCAATGTCTTATAAAGCCTAATATACTGTATCAGAATGTGCTCAGGTCTCTGGAGGGGAACTTGACCCCACAAACTTCTGACCCACCAGTGATACACTTCACTCTTCTGACCCACCGGTGATATACACAATCTTCTGACCCACCAGTGATATATACAAACTTCTGACCTACCAGTGATATATACAATCTTCTGACCCACCAGTGATATACGCAATCTTCTGACCCACCAGTGATATATGCAATCTTCTGACCCACCAGTGATATACACAATCTTCTGACCCACCAGTGATATATACAAACTTCTGACCCACCAGTGATATATACAATCTTCTGACCCACCAGTGATATATACAAACTTCTGACCCACCAGTGATACACTTCAATCTTCTGACCCACCAGTGATATATACAATCTTCTGACCCACCAGTGATACACTGCTTACTGAGCCACAGGGGTAGTATGACATGGCCTCCCATGTGGGTGCTCAGTTAGATAGCTTTGAAGTTTATCTTCACCAACATCAGCTCTTCCATAGCTTCAGTGCCTTTGGTAATCCAAAGGTCAAGTCTCTTATGGTCTTATTTTCCTGAAAATGACTGGAGGAAAATATGGAGGTTAAAATTTAATTCATCCTTTTCTCTTCCCATGTCCATGAAATAAATCCTCATTAGAGGGTTGACACTCTTTTCAACAGGCATCAAAATGGTACCTTTGGTCAAATCATGAAGGAAAGGATGTATGGAAATGGAAAATTTATAAAGGTTTGCATGCCATGAACATTAGAGAGCTTTCAGAATTATTCAACAGGATTTGACCATAAAAATAACGTGATACATTAATGTCCAATCCCGATGAAGAGTCTCAGTCTGAAATGTCGACTGTTTATTCCCGTCCACAGATGCTGCCTGACCTGCTGATCTCCTCCAGCACATTGTGTGTATTGGTCCAGATTTCCAGTACCTTGTGTCATGTGATACATTAACTGGCCTTCATTTGCAATTTTGTTCAATAAGTTTCAATAGTTATGTTTAATGTCAGAGAAATGTATACGATATACATCCTGAAATTCTTTTTCTTCGCAAACATCCACGAAAACAGAGTGCTCCAAAGAATGAATGACAGTTAAACATTAGAACCCCAAAGCCCCCCCCAGCTCCCCCTTCCCACGCACAAGCAGCAGTAAGGCAACCACCACCACTCCCCCCCACCCCACCGGCATAAAAGCATCGGTGCCCCCCACTGAGCAGTCAACCGTGCAGCAAAGCATCGATAAAGACACAGACTTGCAGTAGCCCAAAGACTACTCGTTCACCTGGTATTTGACATACCACAGGCTCTCTCTCTCTCTCCCTAAGGGAAAAAGAGGTGTCCCCATTTCACAGCGAGAGGGGAGACATAACAAAACAACTCGCTGATTTATGGTGTTAAAAGTTTGTTTCTTGTGGGAAATTCTTTAGAATTGTTCCAACTGCATTTATTCTTATTTTAATTAGGGATACGGCACGATAACAGGCCCTTCCAGCCCAATGAGCCCACACCACCCAGTTACACTCTTGTGACTAATTAACTTACTAACCAATATTTCTTTGGAATGTGAGAGGAAACCAGAGTACTCGGAGGAAACCCATGCACTCACAAGGAGAACATGCAAACTCCTTACAAACAGCAGTGGGAATTGAACCAGGGTTACACGAACTGCTATGCTACCGTGCCACCCAGTTCTCCTTGCTCAACAGTATGCAAGGACCACCTCTTTGTAGGCTTTGATGACAAACTTTTGTAGATGTGTAGTAGGGAGTATATTGACTGGTTGCATCACATGCTGGAATGGAAATACCAAAGCCCCTGAATGGAAAATCCTACAAAAAGTAATGGACACAGCCCAGTCCATCAGGGGTAAAACCCTCCCCGCCACTGGGCACATCTACACGAAACTCTATTGCAGGAAAGCAGCATCCATCATTAAGGACCCCCACCACCCAGGCCATGCTCTCTTCTTGCTGCTGCCATCAGGAAGAAGGTACAGGAGCCTTAGGATTCACACCACCAGGTTCAGCAACAGTTATTACCCCTCATTCATCAGGGTCTTGAACCAGAGGGGATAACTTCACTCACCCCAACACTGAACTGTTCCCACAACCTATGGACTCACTTTCAAGGACTCTTCATCTCATGCTCTTGATATTTTTTGCTTAGTTATTTGTTAGTGATCCTTCTTTTTGTTTGTTGTCTTCTGCACCCTGGTTGGATAGTCTTTCATTGATTCTGTATGGTTATTATTCTACAGATTTATTGAGTAAGCTCACAAGAAAATGAATCTCAAGGTTGTATATGTACTTTGATAATAAATTGAACTTTGAACTTTTCTTTTAACAACATTCTAGGAATGTGTTAAGACCGGCATTCAATGCCTATTCCCAAGGATCTACATCTAGTGTGGTGAAGGTGCTTTCAGTGTCATTAGATCGGGGTTCTGGGATTTTGTCCAGTAACAGTGAAAGAGCAGAGCTGCAGTCCCAGTTGTGTAGGTGTGTGATGTGGAGAGGAAGCCGTGGGAGCACTCAACATGCTAATATACAAAGGTAGGTGGATCCGGGAAAACTAATTATTTGGAAGGAAAGATTTAACAATAAAATCTAAACCTGAGCAAAAGATGTGAGTACTAAATAACAGTTACTGCAGTACCAATACATTCTGGTATTTGTGCACATTTTATTCCATATTCTGCACTTTAAGTTCTAAGTTTATTTTTTATATTATTCTTTATAATTGCTGAATGTTGTTTTTTTATTGCAGGTCTTCCCCCCGTCCCACCCCTGACCATCACTCCACATCAAATCCCTAATACACGTAAATGTATATGGAGAATAAAATTGATTGTTCCATCCTTCTGAGGACGTGCAGCATTGTCAGAAACACCGTTCGAATGAGGTACCAAACTGAGCTTCTGTCTGGCGGATCAGGTAAATGTTGTGAATCCCCGGCACAACTTGAAGCTGCAGTGGGATTTTTCTCACCGTGCTTGCCCACATCCTTCCTTTGTACACCCATGCAGAAATCAGAAAGATGCAGTGAAACCTTTTAACTTACACAACGCTTAAAATGAACTGACCTTGGTTTGCTGCTCTATTTTGTAGGAGGTCTGCTGGAATTGTCTGATTTCTCGGATTATGTGAGATATCTGTAAAAGTAAGCGGAAATTGAAATGGGTTCCACAACGTACGGTATTTATAGAGCAGTCAGAACAAACAGTCAGAGCCAAACAAAAATATAAGTACACGTAAATAGCTTGTGTACAATAGCATCGGCAGAAGGAAAAGGGCTGTTCGATGTAGTTTACCTCTGTGTACAAGACATATTATCAATTATACAACATAGAACATTACAGCTCAGTACAGGCCCTTCGGCCCACAATGTTATGCTGACCTTTTAACCTGCTCCAAGATCAATCTAACACTTTCCTCCTACATTGCCCTCCAATTTTCCATCATCTATGTGTCTGTCTACAAGTCTCTCAAATGTCCCTGATCTATCTGTCTCTATCATCACTCCTGGCAGGGCGTTCCACATACTCACCATTCTCTGTGTTAAAAACTTACCTCTGACATCCTACCCAATATTTTCCACCATTCACCTTAAAATTATGCCCTCATGTTTGAGCCATTTCTGCCCTGGGAAAAAGGCATGGGCTGTCCACTTTATCTTTGCAACATCACTTTACCAATTATCTACTATTTCATCAAGTTTGGGCCCTCTTGAACTTCTTTTTCCTCCTCAGTAGTCCCTTGGGATTGAGGACACCTTACTTTCACTCCACTTCTAAGGTGACCAATGAGTTCTCACTGAGACTAGCCGAGGTTGGTTTTCTAATGATTTTCGCTGTTCTTTGAGATTTTTGTGCAACAACAGAGAGTAATAGACTCAGCCAGCTCCATTGCGGGCACTAGCCTCCCCACCATTGAGGTTATCTTCAAAAGGTGATGCCTCAAAAAGGAACTGTCCATCATTAAAGAGACTGACCACCCAAGAAATGGCCTCTTCTCGTTACTGCCATCAGGGAGGAGGTACAGGAGCCCGACAACGTACCCTCAACATTTTAGGAACAGCTTCTTCCCCTCTGCCATCAGATTTCTAAATGGACATTGAACACTAGCGCACTATTTTTGCACTACTTTATTTTAATATATTTCTTATTGTAAGTCACGGTATTATTTTAACGTACCGCACTGTACTGCTGCCACAAAACAAAAAAAATTACAACATACATCAGAGTAGTTTTTCATTGATTCTATGTATCTCTTTGTTCTACTGTGAATACCCACAAGAAAATGATTCTCAAATTGTATATGCTGACAATATGTACTTTGATAATAAATTAATTTTGAACTTAAAAACCTGATTCTGATTCTCAATTATCTTTGTCATTCCCCCACTTCCTGTGTATTGTATACATTTCTCTGACATTAAATGTACCTTCGAAACCTTTGAAAGTCATCAAAAAGAATAAATTGTAGATGCAGTAAAGCAGAAATAGAAACAGAAAATGCTGGAAATAAGACCTTAAGACATAGGAGCAGATTTAGGCCATTCAGCCCATCAGATCTGCTTTGCCATTCCATCATGAGGGTGGGGGCTACTACACCGGATTGAAGTGAGATGCAGAGAGTTGTAAACTTAGTCAGCTCCATCATGCACACCAGCCTCTGCAATATAGAGGACATCTTCAAGGAGCAATGCCTCAGAAAAGCGCCATCCATTATTAAGGACAACCATCACCCAGAACATGCCCTCTTCTCATTGCTACCATGAGGAAGGAGGTACAGGAGCCTGAAGGCACACACTCAGCAATTCTTTCCTTTTTTTGCACTTATTTAATTTAACAATTATGTATATTATGTAATTCTCCCATCATTCTTCTAAACTCAAGCAAGTACAAGCCCAGATCTATCAAACGCTCTTCATTCATTAACCCTTTCATCCCCAGGATCATTCTTGTGAATCTTCTTTGGATCCTTTCTTAGACATGGGGCCCAACACTGCTCACAATACTCCAAATGCAGTCTGACTAATGCCTTACAAAGCCTCGCGATTACATCTTTGCTTTTGTATTCTAGACCTCTTGAAATACATACGACCATTGCATTTGCCTTCTGTGCTACCAACTCAACCTGCAAGTTAACCTTTAGGGAATCCTGCACTAGAACTGTCAAGTCCCTTTCACCTCTGTCAGGGGGTCAGGCAGGCCAGACAAAAGGTCATCCAGCGAAAACATTTTATTTACTTCAACATACAGTGTGGAATAGGCCTTCCAGTCCTTCAGGCTACACTGCCCAGCAGACCTCGACTTAACCTTAGCCTAATCACGGGACAAATTACAATGATCTCTGCAAATGGATCCTCAACTTTCTCCCTGGGAGACTACGGTCTGAAATAAATCTCCATCTCACTGATAATTAACACTGGTGCACCTCAAGGATGTGTGTTTAGCTCACTGCTCTACTCTCTCTACACCGACAACTGTGTGGCTAGGCACAGCTCAAACACCATCTATAAATTTGCTGACAATACAACCACTGTTAGCAGAATTTCAGATGGTGATAAGGAGGCGTACTGGAGCAAGATAAGATCAGCTGGTTGATCGCAGCAACAATCATGCACTCAACGTCAGAAAGATGAAAGAATTGATTGTGGACTCCGGAAGGGTGAGGCAAGGGCACGCACACATGCTCTCATCGAGGGACCAGATGTGGAAAGGGTGAGCAGTTTCGTTACTGAGTGTCAACATCTCTGAGGATCTATCCTGGGCCCAAATTATTGATTCAGTTACAAAGAAAGCCTTAATCACTCAGGACATGTTCTCTTCTCATTCCTACCATCAGGGAGGAGGTACAGGAGCCTGAAGAAACACACTCAATTTTTCAGAAACAGCTTCTTCCCCTCCACTATCAGATTTCTGACTGAACGTTGAACCCATGAACACTACGTCACTATTCTTTTTCCTCTCTTTTTGCATTATTTATCTATTTATTTATTTTTTATTGAACTTTTTTAAAATATACATACTTATTGTAATTTACAGTTTTTTATTATTATGTACTGCTGCCACGTTATAACAAATTTCACGACATATGTCAGTGATATTAAACCGAATTTTGATTTGATTCTGACCAATTAACCTACTAACTGGTGTCTTACCTGGAGGAAGCCCACGCATCCATGGGGAGGATGTACAGGGACTCTTTACATAGGATGCCAAGATTGAACTCTGAACTGCAACGCCCCGAGCTGGAATAGTCTCGCGCTAACTGCTACGCTACCATGGTGCCCATTAACTCTCTTCCTTTCTCCACTGATGCTCTCTGCTCTGTTCAGTATTTCCATCATTTTCTGTTTCATAAATTCCGATTGTGTGACTTGGTATAGCACAGTAACATGATCCTGTATTAAGTGCTTAGTACAGCTCATAGCCATTTAGTCAAAATGGGAATTTAAAAAAAGTGAAGTTTTTTTTTAAACTTCTGCCTATGCCAACTCATTAACAATGCAAAGGGAATGAAATGAGCCACACCTGAGGTAAACAGGGTAAGAGCCCATGGTATTACAGAAAGATTCTAGCATGGAGAGAAGATTGGCTGATTAGCAGAAGGCAAAGAGTGGGAATAAAGGAAGCCTTTTCTGCTTGGCTGCTGGTGCCTTGTGATGTTCTGCAGGGGTCGGTGTTGGGACTGCTTTGTTTCATGTTGTATGTCAGTGATTTGAACAACAGAATTGATGGCTTTGTGACCAAGTTTGCGAACAATACAAAGATATGTGGAGATGCAGGTAGAGTTGAGGAAGCAGGGATCTGCAGAAGGACTTAGGCAGATCAGGAGAACGGGCAAAGAGGTGAAAGATGCCATACAACGTTGGGAAGTGTATGGTCATGCACCTTGGTAGAAGGACTTGGATTGTGTATGGTCCTACACTGAGGTTCAATGTTTGGGAGACTCCGTTAGTATCTAGCAGTGAAATACTTGTCACAAGGAGCACCATCCTGATCTTCCTCCTCAACTGGTCACAAAGACTTGCTCTCAAAGCACAGCTTTTCTTTAGAGGGACAATGGGCGTGATTTCCACTGCTCACGAGTCCAAGAGAAATGCAGGAGCAGCATCAAACACAATTCATGGACTCACAAGAGTCTTTGATTCCCTCAGTTGAATGGGTCTGTGGAGATTTCTCCTCAGATTGGCTGCCCTCAGCAATTTGTTTCCTTCATATATGTGTTCTATGATGGCATAGAAGCTGCGATATGAACCAACCAGCCTGCAGCAGTTTCAGTCTCAGTGCAACGAAGCACAGTTTTGTAAATGGTGCTATTGGACAAACAGCCCTTTGCCAAACAGTATCATGAAAGAAGCATTGCAGGATAATCAGTACTGTCTACAATCAATGCCTTCGGTATGGAAATGATTACCAGTGGCAGGAGGGATCAGCAGGGGAATGGGTAAGCAGTTTCCAGTTGCTGGTGTCAACCTCTCTGAAGATCTCTCCTGGGCCCAACGTATTGATGAACAAGACACTTCAGCAACTATATTTCATTAGGAGTTTGAGGAGATTTGGTATGTCACTAAGAACTTGCAGATTACTACAGATGCACCGTGGAGAGTATTCTGACGGATTGTATCATGGTATGGAGGGGCCACTGCACTGGATCAGGAAAGGCTGCAGGGAGATGCAAACTCAGTCAGCTCCATTAGGGGCACTAGCCTCCCTACCATCGGAGACACCTTCAATAGGCGATGCCTCATAAAAGCAGCATCCATCATTAAGGACCCTATTCACCCAGGATAGGCCTTGTTCTCATTGCTACCATCAGAGAGGAGGTACAGGAGCTTGAAGACACACACTCAACATTTTAGAAACAGCTTCTCCCCCTCTGCCATCAGATTTCTGAATGGACATTGAACCTATGGATTCTTCCTCATTATTTTTGTGCTACTTATGTAATTTTTAATTGCATATTTCTTATGGTAATTTATAGAATATTTTATGCATTCCAATGTACTGCTGTTACAAAACAGCAAATTTTATGACATTTGTTAGTGATAATAATTCTGATTCCTTTTAATTAAGGTGAGTTTGGGGAAAACTGGAAACCATTATTGTGTGTGGGGATACCTTCCCATCCACCAGACTTTCTGCCAGTGAAGTACATACAGCAGAGAGAGACATGATTGAATAAAGGAAAGATTCTATCCGATGTTCACTTACGTACCATTCTCATCTTGGAGAAGTTGACTAAGCCATCTTCGGTATAATTGGGTGTTCCTTCCTCAATAAACGCCAAGTCCGTCAGATACATTCCCAAGTAAGGAACACATGGAGGGTCACAACTGCAGACAACAAACAAGAAGTTGTTGGTTAAACATCAAACAGTAGATATTTTAGTTATGAAAGAAAAATAGAAAGACTAGGATTTCATAGAACAATAAATACTCGCCAGGTCACCTCAGAGAACTCTCCTGCTATTTTTCAAATTAAGACAATGAGGTCTTTTCTCAAAGTTGTGTCTCAGACTTAGTTGTTTTTTTCAGGTTTGTAGGGATGGTTTTGGGGACAATCAGGGGAGTTCAGGGTTAGGTTGGGGTTTAAGGACAAGAGTGTGTGGGAGTTAGAGGTCAGATTAGAGCTTAGGGACAAGTTGGAGATCAGGTTGGGGTCAAGGCCTCTGCTCCAAGCTCCGCATTCAAAGGACAGTGATGTGAAGAAGGACATCTTGGGTCCAGGCCTCTGTGTTTAAAGGCCAGCGTCCTTAGGTTGTGCTGGTTGTTAACACAAATGATACATTTCACTGTATGTTTCGTTGTACCTGTGATCAATAAATGAATCTGAATCTCAGATTGAATCTTTCATGTTTACTTACCAAACGTACCATCAAGGAGGAGGTACCGGAAGTCTGACTACACATACTTCTTCCCCTCCACCTTCAGAACAGTCTATGAACCTCACTATTTTACTCTTTTTTGCACTAATTATTTTAAAATATATTTCTTATTGTAACTTATAGTAATATATATTGCACTATGCTGCTGCCGCGAAACAAATTTCATGACATACACAAAATGCCGGCGGAGCTCCGCCCTGAAGAAAGATCTGGCCCTGAAATGTCGACTGTTTGGCCTGCCTGACCTGTGGAGTTCCTCCAGAAACGTTGACCGTACTCTTTTCCACAGACGCTGCCTGACCTGCTGAGTTCCTCCGGAAACGTTGACCGTACTCTTTTCCACAGACGCTGCCTGACCTGCTGAGTTCCTCCGGAAACGTTGACCGTACTCTTTTCCACAGACGTTGCCTGACCTGCTGAGTCCCTCTGGAAACGTTGACCGTACTCTTTTCCACAGACGCTGCCTGACCTGCGGAGTCCCTCCGGAAACGTTGACCGTACTCTTTTCCACAGACGCTGCCTGACCTGCGGAGTCCCTCCGGAAACGTTGACCGTACTCTTTTCCACAGACGCTGCCTGACCTGCTGAGTTCCTCCGGAAACGTTGACCGTACTCTTTTCCACAGACGCTGCCTGACCTGCTGAGTCCCTCCGGAAATGTTGACCGTACTCTTTTCCACAGACGCTGCCTGACCTGCTGAGTCCCTCCGGAAATGTTGACCGTACTCTTATCCACAGACGCTGCCTGACCTGCGGAGTCCCTCCGGAAACGTTGACCGTACTCTTTTCCACAGACGCTGCCTGACCTGCTGAGTCCCTCCGGAAACGTTGACCGTACTCTCTTCCACAGACGCTGCCTGACCTGCTGAGTCCCTCCGGAAACGTTGACCGTACTCTTTTCCACAGACGCTGCCTGACCTGCTGAGTCCCTCCGGAAACGTTGACCGTACTCTTTTCCACAGACGCTGCCTGACCTGCGGATTCCCTCCGGAAACGTTGACCGTACTCTTTTCCACAGACGCTGCCTGACCTGCTGAGTCCCTCCGGAAACGTTGACCGTACTCTTTTCCACAGACGCTGCCTGACCTGCTGAGTCCCTCCGGAAACGTTGACCGTACTCTTTTCCACAGACGCTGCCTGACCTGCTGAGTCCCTCTGGAAACGTTGACCGTACTCTTCTCCATAGACGCTGCCTGACCTGCTGAGTCCCTCCAGAAACGTTGACCGTACTCTTTTCCACAGACGCTGCCTGGCCTGCTGAGTCCCTCCGGAAACGTTGACCGTACTCTTTTCAACAGACGCTGCCTGACCTGCTGAGTCCCTCCGGAAACGTTGACCGTATTCTTTTCCACAGACACTGCCTGACCTGCGGAGTTCCTCCAGCATTTTATGTGTGTGGCTTTGGATGTCCAGCATCTGCAGAATCTTGTGTGTTTAAAATTTCACAAGATACAGTATGTAAGTGATAATAAGATTCTGATTTGTATGTTCATTAAACCTAAACATAGCCTTGATTTAGTGCCTCATCTGGAAGAAAGATAGTGTGATTCACTCTCAGTACTGTACTGGAGTACCAGTCTACATCTTTCTACTTGAGCTCCTGGAGTGGGGCTTGAACTCACAACCTTCAAGCTGGGAATGTTAGTTACTGAAAGACTCACAAAAGACAGACATCTAGAAAGTGCTTCCAGTTTCTGCTAATGCCTTAGCAGGACTGTTGATTGGAAAATGGATTGGGGAAACTCTTACACCAAGGTGCAGTATTCAGCACTTACAGATTCATAGAAACAGGCCCTTCAGACCATCTAGTCCATGCCAAACTAGTATTCTGCCTTGTCCCATCAACTGTACCTGGAGACCCCATACCTCTCCCATCCATGTACTGATCTAAACTTACAGAGTTCTCATGAGGCGGGCTTCCTAGGCAAAAATACACTCAGTGGCCAATTTACTGGTACAGGAGTGAAACCCAATTAGGCCTTCTGCTGCTGTAGATCATCCACTTCAAGTTCTACGTGTTGTGTGTTCAGAGATGTTCTTCTGCACATCACCATTGTAACACATGGAGTTACTGACCCTTCTGTCAGCTTGAACCCGTCTGGCCATTCTCCTCTGACCTTTCTTATTCATAATGCAGTTTTTGCCCACAGAACTGCCACTCACTGGATGTTTTTTTACCCCCAGCAACTCTCTGTAATCCCTACAGGCTGTTCTGTGTGAAAATCTCTGGAGATAAGCAGATTCTGAGGTACTCAAATCACCCCGTCTGGCACAACAATCGTTCCACGGTCAAGGTCACTTAGATCACGTTTCTTCTCCATTCTGATTGTTAGTCTGAAAAAAACAACTGAACCTCTTGACCAAGTCTGCATGCTTTTATGCACTGAGTTGCTGTCACATGATTGGCTGATTAGATAGAAACACAAAAACATAGAAAAGCTATAGCACAATACAGGCCCTTCAGCCCACAAAGCCGTGCCGAACATGTACTTACTTTAGAAATTATCTAGGGTTACCCATAGGCCTCTATTTTTCTAAGCTCCATGTACCTATCCAGGAGTCTCTTAAAAGACCCTATCGTATCCGTCTCCACCATCTTTGCTGGCAGCCCATCCCATGCACTCACTCTGCATAAAAAACTTACTCCTGACATCTCTGTACCTACTCCCAAGCACCTTAAAATTGTGCCTTCTTGTGATAGCCATTTCAGCCCTGAGAAAAAGCCTCTGACTATCCACATGATCAATGCCTCTCATCATCTTATACACCTCTATCAGGTCACCTCTCATCCTCCGTTGCTCCAAGGAAAAAAGGCCAAGTTCACTCAACCTATTCTCATAGGGCATGCTCCCCAATCCAGGCAACATCCTTGTAAATCTCCTCTGCACGCTTTCTATGGTTTCCACATCCTTCCTGTAGTGAGGCAACCAGAACTGAGCACAGTACTCCAAGTGGGGTCTGACCAGGGTCCTATAAAGCTGTAACATTACCTCTCAGCTCTTAAACTCAATCCCATGGTTGATGAATGCACTGTATGCCTTTTTGACCACAGAGTCAACCTGCACAGCTGCTTTGAGCATCCTATTGCCTCAGACCCCAAGATCCCTCTGATCCTCCACACTGCCGAGCGTCTTACCATTAATACTAAATTCTACCATCATATTTGACCTACCAAAACGAACAAGCTCACACTCATCTGCCATTTCTCAGTCCTGTTTTGCATCCTATCGATGTCTCTGACAGCCCTCCACACTATCCACAACACCCCCAACCTTTGTGTCATCAGCAAACTTACTAACCCACTCTTCTACTTCTTCATCTAGGTCATTTATAATAATCACAAAGAGGAGAGGTCCCAGAACAGATCCCTGAGGCACTCCACTGCAGAATATGCATGTGACTTCCATGCAGAATATGACCCATCTACATCCAAGATATTTGCATTAATGATAGGTATATGGCTACTGAGTGTATGTCACTGTAATTCAAGAAGGATATTGTGAAGCATGTTGCTCTTTACCATGATTGAGTCCTGTTTCCTAAGTTTCTACGAGGTAGAACTGGCTGCTGGAAGAAGGAATGGTGAGGTGGGGAGGGGGATGACTTGCTGGCTTGTTACATCAGTATTCAATCCCACTTTCTGCTTTGACATGCAACAAAATGGCGGTTCAAGGCACGGCAGACATTTTGGGTTGCTACTTAATGCTGATTTCCGTATCTCTATTCAACAGCTGAAACATACTTTTTCAGTGCCTCCCGGAGATTTTTGAATCGTCCTTCAGACGACACCAGTTTTTGCAGCTTGTCTATTAAAGCCTTAGTCTAAAAACAAGAAAGAGAGAGAGAAGAATGTGATTGGAGTTCCAACCGCCACTTAATTACCAAATTGAACTGCACCCCTCAGCCTAACAACTCCACCAGTTCACCTGCTTTGACACTTTCATCCATGTTTTCTTCAACCGGAAGATGGCACTTCTGTTGAGTGCTGAGGTTATCACCAGCACAGCGTTGTAATTGTGGAGACACTTGCAGATGTCTGCCACCGCCACCCATTTCTCAATGGCTGCCGTTCGCGCATTCACATCGTCGTTCTTCAGAATCTCCGACGCTATTAAGTCGCTGATCTGAGGAGAACAGGAAGAAGGTAACATTTTTGAGCACATCCTGACTGGCTGCATCACTGCCTGGTAGGGGAAATGTACTTCCCTTAACTGCAGGGCTCTGCAGAGAGTGGTGCGGACAGACTAGTGCATCTGTAGTTGTGAACTTCTCAAGATTCAGGACATTTACAAAGACAGGTGTGAAAAAAGGATCATTGGGGACCTGAATCACCCCAACCCAGAACTGTTCCAGCTGCTACTGCAGCATAAAAGCCAGGACCAGCAGGCTCTGGGACAGCTTCTTCCACCAGGCCATCAGACTGATTAATTCATGCTGACACAACTGTATTTCTATGTTATATTGACTGTCCTGTTGTGCATTTATTATAAATAACTATAAATTGCACATTGCACATTTAGACAGAGATGTAACGTAAAGATTTTTACTCATGTATATGAAGGATGTAAGTAATGAAGTCAATTCAGTTCAATTTCCATCACAGTGCTGCAGACAGTTCCAGGCTGTGGGTGTCTAGGCCTTGTATAGATAAAACTAACTCGGCCCTGGGGATGAGAGGTCTCAGTCATGAAGAGAATGGGACTTGCCATACGGCAGACAGGGTTAAGAGGAGGTTTAACAAATTCTTTCAAAATTGATATAAATAAGGAAAAACTACTACCAGTGACGGGAAGGTCAGTGATTTAAGATTATAGACAGAAGAACTAGCGGGGAGGACAAGACAATTTGTTTATTTACACAGTAAGCTGAGACACAGATTTGGCAGAAATAAAACAAATCAAAACTTCTAAAGGCATTTGGAAAAAAATTGATAGGGAAAGTTCAGAAGAGTAAGTAAATTGGAGAGATCTCCAAGGAGGATGATGCCAAATGACTTCCTTCTGGGTTGTATGCAGTGACCACTGAATCCACTGGAGGGCAGCCTGTCCTGGAGTCAGAGGACTGTGCATGTGCGCGTGCACACGAGTGAGTGAGTGTGTGTGTGAGAGAGAGGGAGGGGCTTGTTTTGTTTTTGTTGTTGTTTGTGTTGTTCTGCTGAACATGGTGAGCATACCATGTTGTCACTATGAAACCAGGTTGCCATTATGAAATGATTTGAGCGGCTGGTCATGGAGCACATTAAAGCCTTTCTCCAGGCTACACTAGACCCTTTCCAGTTCACTTATTGCTCAAATCAATCCACTGATGATGCAATAGCCTCTGCCCTCCACTCTGTCCTGTCCTACCTGGAAAATAAGTTCAGTTTGGTGTTCAACACCATCATACCCTAGAAACTGGTGGGGAGACGGTCCTCGCTGCGTCTCAACACCTCCCTCTGCAACTGGATACCGGGTTCTTAACAGTAAGGCCACAGTCAATCTGTGTGAGCAGCAACGTCCCATTACGTTGAGCACTGGCACTCCCCAAGGCAGTGTGTTCAGCCCACTGCTGTTCACACTGCTGACACATGACTGTGTCGCAGGATCCAGCTCAAACCGTGTCATCAAGTTTGCAGATGACACAACAGTGGTTGATCTCGTCAAGAACGATGATGAGACGGAGTGTCGAGAGGAAGTGGAACGACTGCTGGACTGGTGTGAGAAGAACAACCTGAGCCTGAACGTAGAGAAGACAAAGGAAATCATTGTGGACTTCAGGAAGTCACAGACAAGCCATCCCCTTCTACAAATACATTGCTCCTCCACAGAGGGCGTGCACATCACAGATGACCTCACTTGGTCCCTTAATACCACCTCCCTGAACAAGAAGGCACAGTGGGACCTCCACTTCCTAAGAAGATTGAGGCGAGCAATGTTCCCCCCTCCCCCCCATCCCATCTTAACTCCGTTTTACAGGAGCACCATTGAGAGAATCCTGACAAGTTGCATCTCCATCTGGTGTGGGAGCTGTCGAGCATCGGACCGGAAGTCCCTACAAAGGACTGGGAGAACAGCCGAGAGGATCATAGGAGTCTCCCTACCATCCGTCGGGAACATTTATCAGCAGCGCTGCAAACACAGGGCCCTTAGTATTATTAAGGATCCCACCCATCCGTCCAGCATCCTCTTTGACTTTCTACCATCAGGCAGGAGACTCCGATACATAAAAACAAGAACGGTCAGGATGAGAAACAGTTTCTTCCCTCAGGCCATTAGGCTTCTGAACTCCCTGATATATTCGAAATGTTGCTGGTAATCTGTTCTGTACCTGACAATATTTAATATCAGTTTGTTACCTATGTGTGATTCATCTGTAGATTTTATCAGTACCTTCATAAGTTATCGTGTGTTATGTGTACTACTGTGCTTTACACCCTGGTTCAGAGAAACTTTGTTTCATTTCTATATACATTATATGGTTATATATGTTATATACATGGTTACAGTTAAATGAGAGTATTGATCTGTCGCCAGAATGTGTGGTGACAATTGAGAGCTGTCCTCGGCTCAGCCGTCGGTTGTGTTGATTGTTAACACGTTTCACTGTATGCTTTGATTGGCACAAGATAAATAAATCTGGATCTGAGTCTGTGAAGTAGGACCTATCATTTTCTTCTGATGGAAAGCAGCTTGAACTGCAAACCTTTCTGCAATAAACAGAAACAGGAAATCTAAGGAAAGTCTGCTCCATCATGGGCACTAGGCTCCCCAGCAACCAGGACATCTTCAAGGAGTGATGCCTCAAAAAGGCAGCATCCATCATCACCCAGGACATGCTCTCTTCTCATCCCTACCATCAGGGAGGAGGTACAGAAGCCTGAAGGCACACAGGAGCAGCTTCTTCTCCTCTGCCATCTGATTTCCGAATTGACTTTAAACTCATAAACACTACCTCACTACCACATGAAGGGGACTCTCCGTGTGGCATAGGGTAAAGGAGGTTTAAGGCTACTCAACACTGGGTACCAGGACGGGCTGGCAAGTGTAAAACTGATGTCAAATGCTCGAGTTTAGCAATGGGACAGCTCTCTGATGACATGCAGAGGCACGTGGGCCCATATTAGCAAAGAGTGGCACAGCATTTGACACAGTGCTTTATAGGGGCATCTGTGCTTTACAGAGGCAGCCGCTGTCTATACGGTGGTTGTACGTTCTCCCCGTGATGCTGTGGCTTCCTCTGGGTGCTCAAATTCCCTCCCACATTTCAAAGGTGTAACGGTAAGGGTTAGTGAGTTGTGGGCATGGTCTCTTGACGCCAGAAGTGTGGCGACACTTTGTGGGCACCCCCAGCACAATCCTCACTGACAATAGACAATAGACAGTAGGTGCAGGAGTAGGCCATTCGGCCCTTCTAGCCAGCACCGCCATTCACTGTGATCATGGCTGATCATACACAATCAGTACCCCGTTCCTGCCCTCTCCCCATATCCCTTGACCCTGCTATTTATAAGAGCTCTATCTAACTCTCTCTTGAATGCATCCAGAGACTTGGCCTCCACTGCCTTCTGGGGCAGAGCTTTCCACATATCCACCACTCTCTGGGTGAAAAAGTACTTCCGCATCTCAGTTCTAAATGGCCTACCCCTTATTCTTAAACTGTGTCCTCTAGTTCTGGACTCACCCATCAGCGGGAACATGCTTCCTGCCTCCAGCGTGTCCAATCCCTTAATAATCTTATATGTCTCAATCAGATCCCCTCTCATCCTTCTAAGTTCCAGTGTATACAAGCCCAGTCGCTCCAATCTTTCAACATATGACAGTCCCGCCATTCCGGGAATTAACCTTGTGAACCTACGCTGCACTCCCTCAATAGCAAGAATGTCCTTCCTCAAATTTGGAGACCAAAACGGCACACAATACTCCAGGTGGGGTCTCACCAGGGCCCTGTACAGCTGCAGAAGGACCTCTTTACTCCTATACTCAATTCCTCTTGTTATAGAGGCCAGCATGCCATTAGCTTTCTTCACTGCCTGCTGTACCTGTATGCTTGCTTTCATTGACTGATGTACAAGAACACCTAGATCTCGTTGTACTTCCCCTTTTCCTAACTTGACTCCATTTAGATAGTAATCTGCCTTCCTGTTCTTGCCACCAAAGTGGATAACCTCACATTTATCCACATTAAACTGCATCTGCCATACATTTGCCCACTCACCCAACCTGTCCAAGTCACCCTGCATTCTCATAACATCCTCCTGACATTTCACACTGCCACCCAGCTTTGTGTCATCAGCAAATTTGCTAATGTTACTTTTAATCCCTTCATCTAAATCATTAATGTATATTGTAAACAGCTGCGGTCCCAGCACCGAACCTTGCGGTACCCCACTGGTCACAGCCTGCCATTCCGAAAGGGACCCGTTAATCACTACTCTGTTTCCTGTCAGCCAGCTAATTTTCAATCCATGTCAGTACTCTGCCCCCAATACCATGTGCCCTAATTTTGCCCACTAATCTCCTATGTGGGACTTTATCAAAAGCTTTCTGGAAGTCCAGGTACACTACATCCACTGGCTCTCCCTTGTCCATTTTCATAGTTACATCCTCAAAAAACTCCAGAAGATTAGTCAAGCATGATTTTCCCTTCATAAATCCATGCTGACTCTGACTGATCCTTCCACTGCTCTCACTGATATGATTTGTGTGTGCACTTATTTATTTCAGATTTATTTATCACGTGCACATCAAAGCATACAGTGAAATGTGCCGTTTGTGTTAACGACCGACACACCCGAGGATGTTCTGGAGGCAGCCCGCTAGTGTTGCCACACATTCTGGTACCAATGTAGCATGCCCACAAAGCTCGGCAGAACAACATAGAACCCGGCAAGCAACAACAGCAAAACAAGCCCCATTCCTCCGACACAAATGACACGTTTCACTGTATGTTTTGATGTATATTTGGAAAATAAATCTAATTTTTAATCTTTAATGGATTCTAAGATAAGTATTTGACTCCTACGAGGTTTCTATGATGGTTGACGATTCCCTTTGTGGAATGTTCTGTATTTGATCCACAATCTCAAGCTTGCCCTGCATTTCATTATATCATTTCAAATCTCATTTGCGTTAACACTCTTATCCAAGAAAGACTGATTCAGCTTAATGTTGTAACTTATCAATGGGCCTTTCACCGGAGACCAGAGGCACTTCAGTGAAGAAACACAACCTTCACGGTTTATTGAGTGGCTGCACTCACATCATTGAAATGTTTGGTGGTTTTCATAATGTACGGAGCTCTCTCATTCTTCTCGGGCTTCATCCAACCTTGACCAAAGAATTCCCTGTATGGAAAGCAAACAAGTAAACATTTCACTCGGTGCAAGCATTGTCTGCTAACACCTCCCCACGTCTTGTAAAGTGAGAAATAATCACACAGGCAATTTCACAGTTTTGAGGAGACAATGGGAGAGAACCCAACGGAGATTTTTAAATGGAAGGTTCATTTCACAGAATGGAGTGGAGAAGCTGCTGCTACTTTCTAGAGCATCACAGCACAGCACAGGCCCTTCGGCCCACAATGTTGTGCTGACATCTTAATCTGTTCTAAGATCAATCTCACCCTTCCCTCCTACATAGCCCTGCCTTTTTCTACCATCCATGTGCCTTTAATGTATCCGCCTCTACCACCCCTGCTGGCAGCAAGTTCCATGCACTCAGCACTCTCCGTGTAAAACAAAACTAACTCTGGCACCCCCCCCCCCCCCAAACCTTCCTCCAGTCACTTAAAGTTATGCTCCCTGGAATTAGCCATTTCCACCCTGGGAGTAACTGTCTGGCTGTCCACTCAGTCTGTGCCTCTTATCAGCTTATACCCTTCCATCAGGTCACCTCTCATCCTCCTTCGCTCTAAAGAGAAAAGCCCCAGCTCATCCAACCTATTCTCATAAGACCCGCTCTCTAATCCAGGCAGCATCCTGGTGAATCTCCTCTGCACCCTCTCTAATCCAGGCAGCATCCTGGTCAATCTCCTCTGCACCCTCTCTAATCCAGACAGCATCCTGGTCAATCTCCTCTGCACCCTCTCTAATCCAGGCAGCGTCCTGGTGAATCTCCTCTGCACCCTCTCTAATCCAGACAGCATCCTGGTGAATCTCCTCTGCACCCTCTCTAATCCAGGCAGCATCCTGGTGAATCTCCTCTGCACCCTCTCTAATCCAGGCAGCATCCTGGTGAATCTCCTCTGCACCCTCTCTAATCCAGGCAGCATCCTGGTGAATCTCCTCTGCACCCTCTCTAATCCAGGCAGCATCCTGGTGAATCTCCTCTGCACCCTCTCTAATCCAGGCAGCATCCTGGTGAATCTCCTCTGCACCCTCACTAAAGCCTCCACAACTGAACACAATATTCCAAGTTGAGGGAAGAGAAAAAGTAGAAGGTATCTGCAGAACCCAATCACTAGCACAAACCCGATGGGCCAAAAGGCCTGATTCTGACCAGTAAGTTTTATTATTCCATTAAAAAGCTTTCGGCCAACAAAGCTTTTGGTCCACAGAGGAAAACAGTGCTTGAAGATCAGGACCCACATTCATGATCAGCTGTGCACCAACCTTCTGCACGCCTAGCACATGGACCACAGAAGCTGATACATCAAAGCATTGGAGAGTTACCAACAATCGCTGCCTCGGCAAATTTTTCCAAGATCATTGGCAGGACTGATCATGAGAATTCTGCAGGCCGATGTCCCCAGTATCAGGGCCTGGGGCTTCGGCAACAGGTCCCTTTATTCATAAACACGAGAAAGTCTGCAGATGCTGGAAGTCGAAATGCTGGAGGAACTCAGCAGGCCAGGCAGCGTCTATGGAAATGAATAAACTGTTGACTTTTTGGTCCAAGCCCCTTCTTCGGGACTGGAAAGGAAGAGGGAAGAGGGGAAGGAAGTGGGAGGAATAAAAAAGGTGGGAGGAGGGGAAGGAGGATAGCTAGAAGGTGATAGGTGTAGCCAGGTGGGTGGGGGATGTAAAGGGCTGGAGCAGAAGGAATCTGACAGGAGAGGAGAGTGGACCATAGAAGAAATGGAAGGAGAAGGAGACCCAGGGGATTGTTATAGTCATGTGAGAAGAGGTAAGAGGTCAGAATGAGGAATAGAGGAAGGGGGAGGGAAAATTACTGGAAGGAGAATCACTGTTCATGCCATCAGGTTGGAGGCTACCCAAATGGAATATAACGTGATGCTGCTCCACATTGAGAGTGGCCTCATCATGGCACAAGAGGAGACCACGGGCCGAACATGTCAGAATAGGACTTTTTTTGTCTTAATTGTGTTATTCCTTGTGAATGTTATGCTTTATGTTGTATTTCACTTCTTTAATGTCTCTTACGTTTGTTTTTCATCTTGAATGTGATTCTGGAACTGCTGAAGCCTGTGGTTTGCAGTTTGGAGATCGTTTGGGTGTTTTAGCACTCTGCAGTCTCCGAGAGGATTCTGGGAGGCAGAGGCAGGGTATGGAAACCTCACGGCAAGGAGACCATGGGCCGATGTTCAGTTCTATTTTGCTGATTAAAGTGACGAGGGAGATTGAAACACCGGCTGCCTGCCTTTTGATCACTGGGGGATCGCTCTGCTACAGAGAGGGGAGACTGCCTTTTGATCACTGGTGGGATCACTCTGCTGCTGGAGAGGGGAGACTGCCTTTTGGTCGCTGGTGGGATCGCTCTGCTACAGAGAGGGGAGACTGCCTTTTGATCGCTGGGAGATCGCTCTGCTACGGAGAGGGGCGACTGCCTTTTGATCGCTGGTGGGATCACTCTGCTATGGAGAGGGGAGACTGCCTTTTGATCACTGGTGGGATCGCTCTGTTACGGAGAAGGGAGACTGCCTTTTGATCACTGGTGGGATCACTCTGCTACAGAGAGGGGAGACTGCCTTTTGATCACTGGGGGATCGCTCTGCTGCTGGAGAGGGGAGACTGCCTTTTGGTCGCTGGTGGGATCGCTCTGCTACAGAGAGGGGAGACTGCCTTTTGATCACTGGTGGGATCGCTCTGCTACGGAGAGGGGAGACTGCCTTTTGATCACTGGTGGGATCGCTCTGCTACGGAGAGGGAGACTGCCTTTTGATCACTGGTGGGATCACTCTGCTACGGAGAAGGGAGACTGCCTTTTGATCGCTGGGGGATCACTCTGCTGCTGGAGAGGGGAGACTGCCTTTTTATTGCTGGCGAGATCACTCTGCTATGGTACTCTGTGAATGCTGCCCGTATGACTCTATGTGCCTGTGACACTGTTACTCGTTTTCCATTGCTCTCTCTGTACATATACTTGCACAGATGACAATAGACTCAGTCTGGAGTCTCTTTGTAGGACACAAGAAATCGATAGGGGAGTGATGCTCCTCCCAGACCACTACACCCCACCCACTCCGTGCCGAACACCAGAAGCATAACCTCCAATTCCCACTTGTTACTGAATCTCAGCTGACTCCGAACCGAAACGTAGGAGTACACCTTTCATCATGAAGGAGAAGAAACAGTGACTTACTCGTATGGAATGCACCCAAAGACCAGGTGATCCAACAATGTCAGCTCTTCAGCAATCTCCAGTGCAGAGAGATTCTCAAAAGTCTCTTCTTCCGTCTTTTCAAAGAGGAGGAAATAAGAGGGAGCTTCAGTATAAAGATCCTGAATGACAGCAGTCTCAAACTGAAGAGTAAATTCATACCAACCGTGTTCATAATCTCTTCCAGTGAGATTTGGTTATCTGCAGGGTCATCTTCATTCAGTGTCCTGGGAATTGGAAACAGAGGAAGTCAGCAGGCCTTTACAAAACGGAAAGGATGGACGAGGCAGCTGTTCAGGGAGGACATTCAGCACAGAGATACAAGGACAAAATCCATCAAGACCTTTGTTAAAAACAAATTGTTTTTCCCACTGTGACCCGATACTTACACCAGTGATGTAGCACTGTCCCAGCTTAGCCCTGTTAAAGTGGTGAGGGGAGAGGCTGTCACAACAATATCTAGACGACCACTCGAATTCTACACTGCCGTCATAGAGAGCATCCTCACACTGTCTAGTTTGGTGCATTATCCTCTTGTAATAGTCAAAAACTACAGCAAAATGTCAGGTCAGCAGAAAAGATCACTAGCTGCAGCCGACCATCTCTGCAGGACTTGTGTGCGCCCAGGGCAAAGAAGCAGGCAGGAAAAATTACAATCATTGCAGACACTACCCATCCTCCAAACTGCCTTTTCCAAAAACTCCCTTCAGGAAAACAGCTTAGAGCTATTAAAACAAAAAAAAAATTCACACCACCTTAAAAGGTTATTCCTCTAGGTGGCTAATCTGATCAATCATTCCAGTTAACCCCCTTCTATCTATTAACCCCATTACTGCACTTTAAACCACTGTTTATAATGCTGTTTACATTGTAAATACATGCTGGTAGTTATGTATTTATGCACATTGCATTCCATATCCGTACTTTAATCTCTAACTTTATATTTTACAGAATACTTTATTCTTTATATTGTTGAACGCTGTTGTTTTTTGTTGCACGTTGCGCTCTGACCAACATACAACAGCAAATTCCTAATACGTGTAAAGGTACAGTAAGTGGTGAATAAAGCTGATCTTGGCCAAGGCAGAGGAAGCTTTGGGCCGGGTGCTGATGAATGGAATTGGTACAGATGGGTAGCTGGTGGTCATCATGGGCATGAGGGCTGAAAGATCTTCTCCCATGCAGCACGAAACCATGACTCTGGTTACAGGCGAGACATGGAGCTCAGCCTCAAAACTGCTCTGGAGTCACAACGAGGAACTTTGAACAGCTTGGGGCTCCTTTCTGTGAGAGAGATGTTCATTAGGGTGGCTGTCTAGGCTTTCCCATTGTGAGAAAACTGAAATGATGAGTTTTATATATATACAGAACTGTCACAAACATTGGGGGAATTTCCATTTAAGCAGGAAGTGGTTGAACTAATGATCAAAGCAGAAATAGAAGGGAGTTAGATAAGTAAAGGATATTATTGTGGGGGTGGGGATTAATTGAGGTGTCTGTGGGACAGGAACAACCGTGGAGTCTGGATGAGTCATTCGGGCCAAATGATCACCGTCTGTGGCGACAACAGAGACAGCCAATGCTGGAATCTGGAGCAGAGTGCGTTCTGCTGGATCAGTTCAGTAGGCCAAGTGGCATCTGTGGGGAGGGAGGAGCCCTCAATGTTTCGAGCCAAAACCCTGCATCAGGATTCATGCGCAGTTTCAACTCAAAACATCTTCTTTAACTTTCTGCTTAAATTTCTTTGGCAGTTTAACGGGGGCACGACTGCGCAAGTGCGTGTAAGTCAGACCGTGAGGCAGCGGGAGTATTTAAAGAAAACAGTTAGACGGAGCGGGTGACATTGTAGCGGACAACGGAGTAGAGGGAGACAGAGTAGGAAGGCTTTGTCTTGAGAGGCTTTGGCGCGCAGAGGCTGAGGACGAGCTTCACTCCAAGTGAGGTGAGGCCGGTAAAGTTCCTTTAAAAGGAGAAAGTTTCAAAAGTTGAGGCAACGTATTGGGTAGGTCATGGCAGCTGAGATCGGCCCCGTGGTTTGTTCATCCTGCAGCATGTAGGAAATCAGGGATACTTCTAGTGTCCCTGACGACTATGTGTGCAGGAAGTGTGTCCAACTGCAGCTTCTGGCAGACCGCATTGAGCATCTGGAGCTGCGATTGGATTCATACTGGAGCATCCGCGATGCTGAGAAAGTCATGAATAGCACGTTCAGTGAGTTGGCCACACCGCAGGTAAAGGCTACACAGGCAGAAAGGGAAGGGGTGGCCACTAGACAGCGTAGCAGTAGGCAGGTAGTGCAGGAGTCCCCTGGGGTCATCTCCCTCCTAAACAGATATACTGTTTTGGATACTGTTGGGGGAGATGTCTCATTAGGGGAAGGCAGCAGCAGCCGAGTTCATTGCACCATGGGAGAGCTATAGTGACAGGGTTGTAAGGGGAATAGATAAGTGTTTCTGCGGCCGCAAACGAGACTTCAGGATGGTAGGTTGCCTCCCTGGTGCAAGAGTCAAGGATGTCTCTGAGCGGCTGCAGGACATTCTGGAATGGGAGGGTGAACAGCCAGTGGTCATGGTGCACATAGGTACCAACGATATAGGTAAAAAATGGGATGAGGTCGTACAAGGTGAATTTAGGGAGTTAGGAGATAAACTAAAAAGTAGGACCACAAAGGTAATAATCTCTGGATTACTACCAGTGCCACGTGCTAGTCAGAGTAGAAATAGGAGGATATTTCAGATGAATACGTGGCTTGAAAAATGGTGCAAGGGGGAGGGATTCAAATTTCTGGAGCATTGGAACCAGTTCTGGGGGAGGTGGGACCAGTATAAACAGGACAATCTGCACCTGGGCTGGACTGGAACCAATATCCTAGAGGGAGTGTTAGCTACTGCTGTTCAGGAGGCTTTAAACTAATGTGACAGGGGGATGGAAACAAGTGCAGAGAGACAGAGAGGTGTAAAATGAGGGTAGAAGCAAAAAGTAGTAAGGTGAAAAATAAAAGTGGCAGGCAGGCAAATCCAGGGCAAAAAGCAGAAAGAGCCACTTTTCAACATAATTGTATAAGGGCTAAGAGTGTTGTAAAAACAAGCCTGAAGGCTTTGTGTGTCAATGCGAGGAGCATTCATAACAAGGTGGATGAATTGAATGTGCAGATAGTTATTAATGAATATGATATAGTTGGGATCACAGAGACATGGCTCCAGGGTGACCAAGGATGGGAGCTCAACATCCAGGGATATTCAATATTCAGGAGGGATAGACAGGAAAGAAAAGGAGGTGGGGTAGCATTGCTGGTTAGAGAGGAGATTAACGCAATAGAAAGGAAGGACATTAGCCTGGAGGATGTGGAATCGATATGGGTAGAGCTGCATAACACTAAGGGGCAGAAAACGCTGGTGGGAGTTGTGTACAGGCCACCTAACAGTAGTAGTGAGGTTGGGGATGGCATTAAACAGGAAATTAGAAATGCGTGCAATAAAGGAACAGTAGTTATAATGGGTGACTTCAATCTACATATAGAATGGGTGAACCAAATTGGTAAGGGTGCTGAGGAAGAGGATTTCTTGGAATGTATGCGGGATGGTTTTCTGAACCAACATGTCGAGGAACCAACTAGAGAGCAGGCCATTCTAGATTGGGTATTGAGCAATGAGGAAGGGTTAGTTAGCAATCTTGTCGTGCAAGGCCCGTTGGGTAAGAGTGACCATAATATGGTGGAATTCTTCATTAAGATGGAGAGTGACATAGTTAATTCAGAAACAAAGGTTCTGAACTTAAAGAAGGGTAACTTTGAAGGTATGAGACGTGAATTATCTAAGATAGACTGGCAAATGATACTTAAAGGGTTGACGGTGGATATGCAATGGCAAGCATTTAAAGATCGCATGGATGAACAACAACAATTGTTCATCCCAGTTTGGCAAAAGAATAAACCAGGGAAGGTAGTGCACCCGTGGCTGACAAGGGAAATTAGGGATAGTATCAAGTCCAAAGAAGAAACATATAAATAAGTCAGAAAAAGCAGCACACCTGAGGACTGGGAGAAATTCAGAGTCCAGCAGAGAAGGACAAAGGGCATAATTAGGAAAGGGAAAAAAGATTATGAGAGAAAGCTGGCAGGGAACATAAAAACTGACTGTAAAAGCTTTTATAGATATGTGAAAAGAAAAAGATTGGTCAAGACAAATGTAGGTCCTTTACAGTCAGAAACAGGTGAATTGATCATAGGGAACAAAGACATGGCAGACCAATTGAATAACTACTTTGGTTCTGTCTTCACTAAGGAGGACATAAATAATCTTCTGGAAATAGTAAGGGACCGAGGGTCTAGTGAGATGGAGAAACTGAGGGAAATACATGTTAGTAGGGAAGTGGTGTTAGGTAAATCGAAGGGATTAAAGGCAGATAAATCCCCAGGGCCAGATGGTCTGCATCCCAGAGTGCTTAAGGAAGTAGCCCAAGAAATAGTGGATGCATTAGTGATAATTTTTCAAAACTCCTTAGATTCTGGATTAGTTCCTGAGGATTGGAAGGTGGCTAATGTAACCCCACTTTTTAAAAAAGGAGGGAGAGAAAAACTGGGGAATTATAGACCAGTTAGTCTGACATCAGTGGTGGGGAAAATGCTAGAGTCGGTTATCAAAGATGTGATAACAGCACATTTGGAAAGCGGTGAAATCATCGGACAAAGTCAGCATGGATTTGTGAAAGGAAAATCATGACTGACGAATCTTATAGAATTTTTTGAAGATGTAACTAGTAGAGTGGATGGGGAGAGCCAGAGGATGTGGTTTATTTAGATTTTCAAAAGGCTTTTGTCAAGATCCTACACAGGAGATTAGTGTGCAAACTTAAAGCACACAGCATTGGGGGTATGGTATTGATGTGGATAGAGAATTGGTTGGCAGACAGGAAGCAAAAAGTGGGAGTAAACGGGACCTTTTCAGAATGGCAGGCAGTGACTAGTGGGGTACCGCAAAGCTCAGTGCTGGGACCCCAGTTGTTTGCAATATATATTAATGATTTAGACGAGGGAATTAAATGCAGCATCTTCAAGTTTGCAGATGACACGAAGCTGGGCAGCGGTGTTAACTGTGAGGAGGATGCTAAGAGGATGCAGAGTGACTTGGATAGGTTAGGTGAGTGGGCAAATTCATGGCAGATGCAATTTAATGTGGATAAATGTGAGGTTCTACTGCAGTTGTACAAGGCCTTGGTGAGACCACACCTAGAGTAATGTGTGCAGTTTTGGTCCCCTAATCTGAGGAAAGACATTCTTGCCATAGAGGGAGTACAAAGAAGGTTCACCAGATTGATTCCTGGGATGGCAGGACTTTCATATGAAGAAAGACTGGATCGACTAGGCTTATACTCACTGGAATTTAGAAGATTGAAGGGGGATCTTATTGAAACGTATAAAATTCTAAAGGAATTGGACAGGCTAGATGCAGGAGGATTGTTTCCGATGTTGGGGAAGTCCAGAACGAGAGGTTACAGTTTAAGGATAAAGGGAAAGCCTTTTAGGACCGAGATGAGGAAAAACTTCTTCACACAGAGTGGTGAATCTGTGGAATTCTCTGCCACAGGAAACAGTTGAGGCCGGTTCATTGGCTATATTTAAGAGGAAGTTAGATGTGGCCCTTGTGGCTAAAGGGATCGGGGGTATGGAGAGAAAGCAGGTACAGGGTTCTGGGTTGGATGATCAGCCATGATCATACTGAATGGCGGTGCAGGTTCGAAGGGCCAAATGGCCTACTCCTGCACCTATTTTCTGTTTCTATGTTTCTATCAACAGCACCTCCCCCCCACTGAAGACACATAACCATATATAAACATATAACAATAACAGCACAAAAACAGGCCATCTTGGCCCTTCTAGTCCATGCCGAACGCTTACTCTCACCTAGTCCCACTGGCCCGCACTCAGCCCATAACCCTCCATTCCTTTCCTGTCCATATACCTACCCAATTTTACTTTAAATGACAATACCGAACCTGCCTCTACCACTTCTACTGGAAACTCATTCCACACAGCTACCACTCTCTGAGTAAAGAAATTCCCCCTCGTGTTACACTTAAACTTTTGCCCCCTAACTCTCAACTCATGTCCTCTGTTGACCTGTTGTGTTTATTTATTTAGAGTATGGTAATAGGCCCTTCCAGGCCAACAAGATCGTGTCACCTAAAAGTGAAAATAATTGATTACCAAAGACAATATATATGTAACCATATACTACCTTAAGGTGTAAGGTGCTCCTTCCTTCCCTTAGCCTGCAGGTCACCCTTGGGCAAGATGTAGCACCTGATTAGCCCCCCCCCCCCCCCACCCTGATCAGATCAGGGTCACATGAAGTCATGGGAGCAGGTGGTGGATGGTCGTACGAGCAGCCAGTACAGATCACAAGTCCTAGTTATGCAACCACTGACACCAGGCAGACAATCCCTGAAGTGTATTGATAACGGTTGGAGGTCACCCATCTTGTAAAGACACTGTCTAGAAGAAGACGATGGCACTAACCTGCAGACGGTCAGTCTCTATGTTACAGGTTCTATGGAGCACCCCGTGGACTGCCCTGACGAGATATTTCTTCTATCTGTGATTGGGGTTTGGTTTTGCTGCGAATTTTTGTTGGTGTGTATCCCTGCTTAGGAAATGTACCTGATGATGTTGGCTGCTGCTTTCCTCTCCTGAGTGAGCAATTCAGGGTCATGGATGACTTCCTCCAGAAAACCAATCACTTTCATTTTCAGCTCTGAGTTTGTTTCAAAGTCCTTTGGGGGAAGAGGAATTAACAGTTAATGTTCCCGGGTCTCGCAATATTGCCCGCAATACTCCTCTGGTACCTCTTCCCTTAAATATGACTAAATCAAAGCCACCTGCATCGTCTGCCAGGATGGCATCATTTATAAAATATTTATGGTTTCGTATCCATGCTTCTCACATCATCCCCCTCCCCCCGCCTCCCCACCTGCCATCTTCCACTCCTTTCCCTCCCCCACCTTATTATTCTGCATTCTCTCCCTGCCCCCTTCCTTTCCTGTCCCTGATGAGGGATCTTGGTTCAAAACGCCAACTGTTTGTTCCCCTGCATAGATGCTGCCTGACCTGCTGAACTCCTCTGGCATTTTGTCTGCGCGTTACCGTGGATTACTGCAGAATCTGTCGTGTTTACAGCCGAACACCCACCTGGGCATGCTTAGAGACCCAATGCCTCAGCACGTTGAGCACCCGATTCGTAGCTGCTCTTCGGATAACAAATTCCTTGTCACAAATTCTCTGGTCCGCAGGAAAGCCTGAATTCGATTAAGAAATTCATTGGGAAATAATTGGGCAGAGAACAACAGATATCAGCTCATCACATCATCTAATGCAGGAGTTCCCACCTTTTTTACACCATGGACCAACACCATTAAGCAAGGGGTCCGTGGACCCCAGATTGGGAACGCCTGGTCGAATGGTAGCTCGATACTCGAGGGTTTATTAGATATCTCTGTGTCACTGGAGGTTTCCTAACTTCAGCCTGACTGAGCAGTATTAGGCTTAAATAAGTTATGACCAAAGATCACATACCCTTTTCTCAGCGTGGGTCTTAGTGCTGGGCTTCCATGCCAAGTACCTTTAAATTCCTTGGCGTTATCATATCAGGGGATGAGTCCTGTAAGGGGACGCAGCAGCTGTTGCACCATCAATAACTCACTCTGAGACGTAAAAGCGAGGTATCAGCTTTTATTGACTGGAAGAAGGACACAGCTCGTTCCTTCGTCCAGTCAATAAAATTGATGCACCACCAATAACTCACTCTGAGACGTAAAAGCGAGGTATCGGCTTTTATTGACTGGAAGAAGGAACGAGCAGTGAGTGACCACCATACTACATCCTGGAGACTGAGAGGCCGGGCTCAGACCTCCATCACCTTTATACAGGGGTCTGTGGGAGGAGCCACAGGAGCAGTCAGCGGGGGTCTGTGGGAGGAGCCACAGGAGCAGTCATCAGGGGGCGTGTCCAGACAGGTATATGTAGTTCACCACAACAGCGCCTCTACTTTCTGAGACGTTTATGCAGATATGGCATGTCACTACAATTTTGACAAACTTCTATAGATGCACAGTGGAGAGTATCAGAGCTGGTTGTGTCACATGGAAGCACCGATGGCCCAGGAGTGGAAAATCTACAGAGAGTGGTGGATACAACCCTGTCCATCACAGACAAAGCCCTCCCCACCAGTGACCACATTCACATGAAGCACTGCCACAAGAAAGGAGCGTCTGCCATCAAAGACCCCCACCATCCAGCTTGTGCTCCCTTCCTGCTGCTGCCTCTGGCTAGGAGGTTCAGAAGCCTTGGGTCCCACACCACCAGGATCAGGAACAATTATTACCCCACAACCATCAGGCTCCTGAATGACATGGATAACTTCGATCTCCACTACTCTAAACTGAATCAGCTTAGAGGAGTAACAGTGTTTGGGGGAGACTCGCAGAAGCAGTGGGGGTGGGAGAGCCATTTGTCCACCTGACACATTTTCTCCCTCTGGATGTACTGATTAACCGTTGAAACACTCTAGACTCTGTTCCGAGTTTGTGCCTTAACTTACGTGGTTTCTGTTGCTGCCTACATTTCAAAATAATTCAACCAGCTTATGTCCTGGTGACGGTGAATTTAAATGCACAGATCAGCCCCCTTCTTGTGTTGGGTTCTTTTAGAACCAATGACCAAGATTCGGCATTAAGAGATGAGATTCTGCATTTTGAAATCCAGAGGCTACCTGCGCTGGCCAGCGACATCCGTCTGAACTTCTCCTTGGTGGGGGTGCCCTCATTGGCACCGGCGGTTGCAATGGCAAAGGCTGAGGTGGCCGACAGCGCACTGCGGTTGTTCTCCATCTCCCGACTGGACGTGACCACCACTCCATTATTGTAGGAAAACAAGGAGAACTCTGCAGAGATAAGATGGATCACAGGTAATCCACAGCCCCTATAGCCGAGCGCTGATGTCTGTCGAGGCCATGGCTCAGATATAGTCATTTTGTTTAGGTTCGTAGGGATGGTTTTCGGGACAGCTTGGGGAGTTAGGGATCAGGTTAGAGTTTAGGGACAGGTATAAGGGAGAGTCAGAGGTCAGAGACGGTAAATGGAGATTCAGGGGCAGGAGCTGGGGTTCGGTTCAAGAAGGCGCCAGTTGCAATTTCCATCGACGTCATGCTGCTTATCAAAGGCTTTGGGGCAGTGCTGCATTGTGTTTGTTGTTTACACAATTGACGATTTTCACTGTTAGTTTTGATGTACATATGATAAATAAATCTGAATCTGGTTATCTTCAGTCATCAGTTTCTGACATGGTTCAACTTATATTGGCTGTGCCAAATTATGTAATATGTAGTCTATGTCATTCTTTAGAGAGTCATTGAAAGTAACTTTATTATTAAGGTACATGTATGTCACCATATACAACCCTGAGATTCACTTTCTTGTGGACTTACTCAATAAATCCATAATAGAATAATAACCAAAATAGAATCAACAAAAGACTACACCAATTCGGGCGTTCAATCAGTGTGCAAATACAAAAATAAAGAAATAAAAATAATAATGGAAATGTGCTGAATAAAAAGAGGAAATTGAAAGACTATGGAACATGAACAGGGTATACATTGTCCCGATAGTAATATCTACAACTGGCATCATCCCAGAGTCACTACACAATAGCACTGAACAATTCGGGCTGGACAGCAATATCTATGTAAATCTCCAGAAAGCCACAATACTACACACCACTAGAATAGTCTGAAAGTTCCTGGCAATTGAGAAATGAGTGTGTTTGGCTATGCCTGTACCTCTGGTTTTATCGGCTTGAACTGAGAAAAAATAAAAATATAATAATAGCTATTCATAAGAAAATAAAAGAAACTTGAAGCAATAAGAAGCTGTTCAGCTCCTGGCATCTGCTTCACGATTCAACAAGGAAAATAAGAGCTGCCTTTCCTCAGCACCACTCTCCTGTACTAAAGCCATACCCCCGATCTCCTTAACATTCAAGTGTCCTTGGCATTAACGATTTCAGTCATCCCTATGCAATAGAGCTACTATATAATAAGAACTATATCATTGTTGATAGAAAATATTAATGGTGTAACTGATTTGGTAAAGTAAGAGTAGATTTTTTTAAAGTGAAGGAAATTAAATAGATAAATAAATAGATTCATATTAATTTATTTATCATATGTACACCAAGTGAAATGTATCATTTGAGTTAACAACCAACACACTCGAAGTATGTGTTGGAGGCAGCCTGCAAGTGTCACCACACTTTCTGGCACCGACATAAAAAGGTCATAATGCTCACAAAAGAACACAGAATGCAACAAACAACAAAACAACAACAGCAGGCAAGCCCCTTTCCTCCCTCCCACAGACTGTCCTCCAATCCCAGGGCAAGCCTGCCTGAAACACATCTCTTTCAGGATTGATGAGTCAGACTTAAGCAAATATAACCTCCTCAAAAAGAATTATATAGAATCTCTGAGTTGGAGAAATGACATCTGAATTCATCGTTGACAATGTTATTGAACAAAATTTAGGACCGGAGGGCACAGCCTCAGAATAGAAGGACGCCCCCTTTAGAACAGAAATGGAGAATTTCTTTAGCCAGAAGGTAGTGGACCTGTGGAATTCATTGCCACAGATGGCTGTGGAGGCCAAGTCATTGGGTGTAGTTAAAGCAGGGGTTGATAAGCTTTTGATTAGTCAGGGTATCGAAGGTCACAGGGAGAAGGCAGGAGAATTGGGTTGAGAGGGATAATAAATCAGCCATGATGGAATGGCGGAGCAGACTCAATGGGCCAAATGGCCTAAATCTGCTCCTATGTCTTATGGTCTAAAATTTGATGCTGTTACATGAAGTAATGATGGGGAAGATGGCCAAAGGCTGATCTTAAAGAGCATCCTACAGGAGGAGAAGGTTTGAGAAGGGAATTCCAGATTTTAGGACCTGTGGGGCAAATGATAAGTAAGTAGAAGAAGCTGGTATTGGAAGAGTGGTTAGGGCTGAAGATGTCATATTGTTATGGCTGATTTATTATCCCAACCTGGAGCTGGTTGTCTTGAGAGGGAGATTTCTGTGGCTGGAGGTGGTCACGTCAAGAGGGTGCGTTCTAGGGCTGGAGGTGAAAGGAATTTGTCTGGGGATTGGAGATGGTCACGTTGAGAATGAAATTTTTGGAGTCTGCATGTAGTCATGTTGACGGGGAGAGTTCTGTGTCTGGAGGCTGATAGTAGTCATGTCGAGAGGTATTATTTTGGGGGCTGGAGGTGATCATGCCTCAAGGAAGAGTTCTGGAGGCTGGAGGAGTCATGCCAGGAGGGAGAGTTCTGGAGGCTGGAGGAGTCATGCCAGGAGGGAGAGTTCTGGAGGCTGGAGGAGTCATGCCAGGAGGGAGAGTTCTGGAGTATGGAGGCTGAAGAGATTACAGAGACAGGGAAGTCAGTTTGGAGCAGGTTACAGAGACGCTACATTTCGGTTTGATCCCCTGATTAGTTGACACCAAACTCTTTGCTCCTTACCCGAAGAGTTCTTTGTTTTTAGTTTTTTTGGAGTCGTTGGAGATTTTGTCGGTGATGTTTCTGTCTCATCCTCATCACTCAGGTTTTGCTCAATCTCGGAATCTTCCTTCACCGTCCTTGCCGTACCTACATATGAATGCTAGATTCGTTATATGTCTGGAGGGCATTATTACCCTACAACTATCAGGTCCCACTCCACCAGGTTCAGGAACAGTTATTACCCCTCAATCATCAGGTTCCACACCACCAGGTTCAGGAACAGTTATTACCCCTCAACCATCAGGTCCCACACCACCAGGTTCAGGAACAGTTATTACCCCTCAACCATCAGGTCCCACACCACCAGGTTCAGGAACAGTTATTACCCCTCAATCATCAGGTTCCACACCACCAGGTTCAGGAACAGTTATTACCCCTCAATCATCAGGTTCCACACCACCAGGTTCAGGAACAGTTATTACCCCTCAACCATCAGGTCCCACACCACCAGGTTCAGGAACAGTTATTACCCCTCAACCATCAGGTCCCACACCACCAGGTTCAGGAACAGTTATTACCCCTCAATCATCAGGTTCCACACCACCAGGTTCAGGAACAGTTATTACCCCTCAACCATCAGGTCCCACACCACCAGGTTCAGGAACAGTTATTACCCCTCAACCATCAGGTCCCACACCACCAGGTTCAGGAACAGTTATTAACCCACAACCATCAGGTCCCACACCACCAGGTTCAGGAACAGTTATTACCCCTCAATCATCAGGTTCCACACCACCAGGTTCAGGAACAGTTATTACCCCTCAACCATCAGGTCCCACACCACCAGGTTCAGGAACAGTTATTACCCCTCAACCATCAGGACCCACACCACCAGGTTCAGGAACAGTTATTACCCCACAACCATCAGGTCCCACACCACCAGGTTCAGGAACAGTTATTACCCCTCAACCATCAGCTCCCACACCACCAGGTTCAGGAACAGTTATTACCCCTCAATCATCAGGTTCCACACCACCAGGTTCAGGAACAGTTATTACCCCTCAACCATCAGGTCCCACACCACCAGGTTCAGGAACAGTTATTACCCCTCAACCATCAGGTCCCACACCACCAGGTTCAGGAACAGTTATTACCCCTCAGCTATCAAGTTCCTGAATCAAAGAGGACAAGTTCCCTCAACTTCACTCACCCCAGCACTGAAGTGTGCCCTCAAACTATGGACTTGGATTCAAGGACTCTTCGTTTCATGTTTTCAATATTTATCTCTTATTTATTTATTATTATTTTGATTGATTTCCTGCTTTTGTTGTGCACAGTTTGTTGTGTTTTGCACACTGGTTGTTTCTCTGTCCTGTTGGGTGCCGTTTGTCAGTGATTCTATTGTGTTTCTTTGTATTTACTGAGAATGCCCACAAGAAACTGAATCTTAGGGCAGTACATGCTGACATATATGTACTTTGATAATAAATTTACTTTGAACTTTTAATGCTGTTGGTGTTGACAACTCACCTCCTTTGCCCAGACCAGAATCTTCAGCTTTGTCTGATTTGGATTCGGGCTCATCGGAAATCTTGTTGGAGTAGTTACTGGACAAGTAGAGCTTGTTGATGTCCAGGCTGGTCTTGCTGAAGGGGGACGATGAGGAGTACATGCTTGCATAGCCGTTGGACGAGCAGGTCATGGTGGCGAGATCCAGGGCTTTGCCTCCGGTGATAATGGGAATGTTAAGGGAAAGCTTCCTCCTCCGAATTGGTGACGACGTCTTCGAAATGGAAAGGGGCGGAGGGGAGGAGAATTTCCGGCTCGCTCGTGGGGACTTCGGGGGCTCCCTGTACAGGAGTTTGTTATTTTGGCTGCTTGCAAGAAAGAGTTCAAGTGACCTGTGTTTGAGAGGAAATCTAATGTTAGTAGGGTTGCCGTGATATAACCACTGCATTTCGTTTAATCAAAAGTATTAGACAATTAGGGTTGACTGTGAATCCTGATGAAGGGTTTCAGCCCAAAACGTTGACTGTTTATTCCTCTCCATAGATGCTGCCTGACCTGAGCTCCTCCAGCATTTTGTGTGTGATACAATTAAATCGAACACACTTTGCTGAACAGAACACTAAACAGGACAACATAATACAGGCCCTTCAGCCCACAATGTGGGGCCAACCTTTAAACCTACTCTATGATCAATCAAATGCTTCTCCACTTTTCTCTGATCCATTTGTCTATCTAAGAGCTTCTTAACAATATATCTGCCTCTATCCACACATCCACCACTCCCTGTGTAAAAACCTGCCTCTGATCCCCATGTATTTTCCTCCAGTCACCTTAAAAGTGAGTTATATTCTTTACCATTAGCCCTTTCGGACAACTGTAATGGATGATGCTTGTGATTCTCTGTAAAAGGAGCCGTAACAATCTCAATAATTCCTCAGGTAACTAACTACTCTGTTGTGATTGTCCTAAAGAGAAGATGATGAGGAAGTAAGTCGCTGTGGTAGAGACACAATGGACTGCAGATGCTGCAGTCTGGCGGTAAACAAGCAAGTTCCTGGAGGAACTGAGAGGGTCAGTGGAGGAAAATGGACAGTTGACGTTTCCGGTTGAGAGACCGTTCACTGGACTGAAAGGGAGTGGTGATTGTCAGGTGAGATGAGGGAAGTGATGAGGGGAAGAAATGGTGCAGGAACTGGCAGGTGATGGGTGGATCCAGGTGAGGAGGGATGGTAGGGTAGATAAGTCACATGGAGGAGTGACCCTTGTCATGCGGACATGTCCTAGAAATCTGCCACACCAGGAGTTATTAGTAGCAAACAGTTCTTGGAGACTGAGAACTGAATGTTTTCAATTGTGTACCCAGTGAAGACTATTTTATGAACATTTTGTTGACATCGCTGTATATGTGATCATGTGATCAGAATAATTATTTTTCACTTGCACGTACATGTTTGCACATCTACACACAAACGTGCATTTGTGCACACACACACAGACAAGCAAATGCATATGTGCATGCAAGCATACACACTCATACATTGACACACAGACACACAGAGTGGGTTCAATGTGTCATACAATAACACACAGACGTCACCTTGCAGGTATTGCACTTATTGGCTTCTTGTAAATGGCGATGAGCTTGTCCAGCACCACATCGGCCGTGGTGAATACACGGTACGAATGCAGGAATGTGTTGAGGAAATCTATACTCAGGAAACGCAGGTCAGTCAGGCGTTCCAGCAGACGTTCCACGGTTGCATAGCGAATCTGGAGAACTTTGCAGGAGTTGAGAGTCTTGCTGAACCTGATGTCCACATCGTCACAGTAAAGGCTGGTGTCAGACCTGCCGGATACAACAAAACCAGAGTGATGATCTCGCTCAGCAAAGGCTGGCACTGCCAGTGCAATCAAGATGATACAGTTCAGACTAAAGTTCCAGATAAAGTTTGATAGATTCCTGAGAAAGTGTGATTTCAATGGATAGTATTAAGACACAAAAGAGAAGATGTGTCTATTTAAAGTCAGAGAACAGTCACAATCTCATCAAAAATGGCTTAACAGGATGGAAAGGTTTATCTTTCCCAATATTCTGAGTGACTTTTCTCAATATTCCTTGAAGAGCTGCCCATACATACATTTCCTTAATGATAATATTGATGTATAGATAGAGCCACACTCAAACAGTTACTTGTACGTTGTGTTTTATGGGATTGCTTTCATATTTATATTTATTGGTTCTTCATGTTTTTGTGGGTTTTTTTGTGCTGCATCAGATCCGGAGTAACAATTGTTTCATTCTCATTTACATTTGTGTACTGGAAATGATAATAAACAAACTTGAAAATAGCTTTAAAATTCTGCCATGAATTTTATTTAGAGATACAACACAGTAACAAGCCCTTCCAACCCAACGAGTCCGCACTGTCCAGTTACGCACACGTGACTAATTAACCTACTAACCCGCATGTTTTTGGAACGTGGGAAGGAACCGGAGTAACTAGAAAAATTCCACATGGTCACAGAGAAAAATGTACAAACTCCTGACATACAGCAGTAAGAATTAAACCTGGAAGTGTTAGGCTAATTGGCACACTACTGTGCTGTCCCAATTTTCTCTCCCATCCCTTCTCATTGTCGGCCAAATGGTGAAATAATCTCTAATGGTCTCCAGCAACATACTCTGTTTCATTTCTGACTTTTGTCTTCACCTGGTTGTTAGTCTGATTGCAGTCGAAGCTGCCACGCCGTTTCTTGTTCCTGATTGATCAAATTGACTGGCTGGATTTGAAGTAACCTTTTCCTATTTCTAGCGCAGTGACTTAGACAATAGGTGACCAAATTCTGTGGCATTGTTTATTTATTTATTTATCGAGGTACAGCACGGAGCCGCCTCTCCCGGCCCTTTGAGGCGCGCTGCCCAGAAATGTCCCTATTAACCCCAGCCTAGTGTCGGGACAATTTACAATGACCAACTAACTTGCCAACCAGTGCGTCTTTGGACTGTGGGAGGAAACCAGAGCCCTTGGAAGAATCCCATGCATTCACAAGGAGAACATACAGGCAGCGGTGGGAATTGAAACCGGGTCGCCTGTACTGTAACGCATTGTGCTAACCACTGCGCGACCGTGCTGCCCCTCGCTGTGCGTCCCATTGTCTCAGAGTACACGTGCAGGCAATCGTCACTTACTTAATCATCTGTGGAACTGTGACTTTGGAATTTTCCTCAAATGCATTCATCATCAGACCATTGCATCGAATGTTATCTATGCACTAGTAGGAGAGAAATAGTTAAGTATGTAAAGTCAAATAGTTCAGATCTTAAATCAAAATACAAACCGTTGGACAGAAAGTTTTGAACAACTTGATGAAAGGTTGCATTTGAAATGTTAACTCGGACCTGAGTGCCACCACCAGCGATTTCAGTTCTTACTTTTTGTTCTAAAGGGAAGGAACTCTCATGAGATGTAAGGACTGAAATTACAGCTAGAAAATTATCCAACTGCTTGCTAGAGGGTATGCGTTTAAAGTGGGGGGGGGGGAGGGAGCTCAAAGGAAATACGTGAGGCCACTTTTTACAGAGAGTGGGAGCCTGAAACGTGCTGCAGGGAGAGGTGGGGGAGGTGCAGTTCCCTCATCCCACGTGCTGAAGAATCTTACGGGTAAAAGCCAAGAGCATGCCCGGGAATTGGGCCATGACCTTGACACAAAGCCAGTGGGAAGGGCAGGAGGAGAGCGATAGAATGGAAAGCTCTTTCAACAGGCTGGCAAAGGGATGATGGGCCAAGTAGTCCTTGTCCTCATGCTAACCCCCGTACTGTCCAGAACATCTTCAAAAAACAATGTCTGTAAAAGGTGGCATTAAGGACCCCCAGGACATGCCCTCTTCTCATTACTGCCATTGAGAACAAGGTACAGGAGCCTGAAGACACACACTCAAAGATTCAGGGACAGCTTCTTCCCCTCTGCCATTGATTTCTGAATGGACATAGGACCCATGAACACCACCTCACTATTTTTTCACTACTTATTTAATATAACTTATACACTTGCTGTAATTCACAGAGTTGGGTATTATATACAGCAATGTACTGCTACCACATAACAAACTTCACGACATGTACCGGTGATAATTATGATTTTGTCTGTGAGGATTCACTCACCTGGCTGATGTCACTCGTCCACGCTGCTTTCTCCTGCCGTGAAGAGGCCACCAGAATCACAGTGAACGAAGGAACATCTTTCGGTTCCACCACAATTTTGAAATCAAGGTGTTCCATGTCCTGACCCCCTCCCCGCGCTGCCGGATTTAAAGGGAGGAATTTCAGCGACAAGGCCACCCGGAGTCTCACATCCCCGAAAAACACCAACATCACTGACCCGTCCATGGATCGTGCCATTATAGTCACAGAGAACTGCAGCACAGAAACAGGCCTTCGGCCCATCTAATCCCTGCCAGCCTGGTCCCATCTACCTGTACCCAGACCACAGCCATCCAAACCTCTCCCAAATGTGTACCTATCCAAGCTTCTCTTACATGCTGCAGTTATTTCCTTTCAAGTATCTGCCAAAAGATTTCCCACCGTGGGAATTGGAGAGATAAAGAGATATCAGCTTTAATTGTCACATGTACATTGGAACATCGAAATCTACAGTGAAGTGAGTCAACAGCTATCATAGCTCGAGGATGTGCTGGGGGCAGCCCGCAAGTGTCGCCAGCATTGCGTGCCCACAGTTCACTAATCTACTAACCCGTATGTCCTCGGACGGTGGGAGGAAACCGGAAACCTACATGTTCACAGGGAGGGAGCACAAACTCCGATCTTACAGCTGGTGCACTGTAAAATGTTACGATAGCTGCTTTACAATGCCCACCAGGTTCAGCAGAACACCATTACATGCACAATGTCAGTCTTTGTGTGTAGATTTCCATTTATTCTATATAATTTTCCTGTAAATGTCTGTGAGAAAGTGAATCTGAAGGTAGCAGATGGTGATACATATGTACTTTGATAATAATGGTGGATGTAAGCTCGATTTCAATGTTTAAGAGGTACATGGATGGCAGGGGTATGGAGAGCTATGGTCCCGGTGTAGGTCAATCGGAGTAGGCAGTTTAAATGGGTCAGCATGGACTAGATGGGCTGAAGGGCCTTTTTCTGTGCTGTGCTTTTCTGTTTACTTTGACTCTCAGCTTACCAACTGTACACACACTTACAGAAGCAAGTAACACACACACAAACACACACTCAATCGCAGATTCACACTTACGGGTGCACACACATACACTCTTGCACGTATGTTTGGACAGCATGATAAATATTTTAATACTTTTTACATACTCTCATCATCAGTTGTCTCCGGATCCTCCATCAAGGTGCAGTCAATGAGTGAGAGAACACCGTTCTGGAATAAAGGCGAAAGAGAAAGATTAGCTTTCTTACAGTCTTCAATTGTGCATTGAAACATCAAAACACACATTGTTTACCTGACTGACCAACTGTCCAGGAAGGTGCTGGGGGCAGCCCGTAAGCATCACCGTGCTTCTGGCACCAACACAGCATGCCCACAGCTCACTAACTCCAGCCTGTACGCGTGCGAGGAAACCAGCATGGTCATGGTATAAACTCCTTAAGGATAGCAGTGGGAATTGAACCCTGATCGCTTGTACCGTCAAGCATTACATTAGTCACTACGCTACCGTACTGCCCCTAAAGGCAACTGCTCTCGTCTGGAGCTGAGTCTTGTTCATTGGTTGTTGGCTAACGAGGTGAGCACTAAGGATGCTGCAGCTTTGTTGCCCGGACTAATCAAGTATCTACAACCTTGGCTTTAAATATACCCAATGACTCGGCCTCCACAACCATCCGTAGCAATGAATTCCACAGATTCACCACCCTCTGGCTGAAGAAATTCCCCCTCATCTCCATTTTAAAGGGACGCCCCTCTATTCTGAGGCTGTGCCTCTGGTCCTAGACTCCCTCACTACAGGAAACATCCTTTCCATGTCTACTCTATCTAGGCTTTTCAATATTCAAAAAGGTTCATTTATTACCAAAGTATGCATGTAGTATACAACTCTGAGATCTGTCTTCTCCAGACGGCCATGGAACAAAGAAAACCATGGAGGTCGTCCAAAGAAAAACATCACCACCCCCCCACACACAAAAAAAAACAAATATTGCGAAAGGCAACATGATCAAAAACCCCTTCCCACCACAGAAAATCGGCGACAAGGACATCAACCCACGCAAAAAAACAAATTATGCCAACGGCAAGAACATCAAATCCCTTCCCCCACAACAGTCAGTATGTTTCGATGAGACTCCCCCCACCCCCCCATTCTTCCTGCAAGTATAGGACAAAACCTATCAAACACTCCTCACACGCTAAACCTTTCATTCCCTTGATCTAGGTGAAACGAAACACGGTCAGTCGCAGCAGTGGTGACCTACTTTTGTTAAGTGGAGTTTCCCACCCGATCCTCTGGTGCAGATGATCAGGTGCTTGGAGAACAGAAAACATTGCTTCTCTCCCTCCTTCTTCAGCGAGAGAGACCCCAGACGGCCCCGAGTGATTTTCCCCTTCTCTGTCATTGGCACTTGGATAAGAGATCCTGGGTTGGAGAGAGTTTCAGCTCGTTACCAGGCACAGGGTAGAGCAAAGATAAACCCATCACTCTCAACAGCAGATCACACAAATTCACACCTCAGCAAAGCTAACTATTTATTTATTGAGGCGGTTATCAAAGTTCAAAATAAATTTATTATCAAAGTACATTTATGTTACCTGAGATTCGTTTTCTTGTAGGTGTTCACAATATATACAAAGAAACACAAGCACTGAAAGACTGGATCCTCCAGGATGGACAAATAACCAACATGCAAAAAGCGTAAGTGTATGAAAATACAAAATAATAATAATAATAAACAAATAAGCAATCAGTATCGAGTTTGGGATTGGTAATCTAACTAATGTGAGTCTGAATCCCACCAAAGCCACAGGTAAATTTAAACTCAGTTCATTCAATAATTGCAGTTAATTAAATAAAAGTGATCACAATACTGCTCTACTCTTGGACATACACAAGAGATGCCAGAAATCTGGAGTGATACTGTAGGATGCTGTAGGAAATCAGCAGGTCAGGCAGTGTCTATGGAGAGGAATAAACAGTCGACGATTGGGGCCGAGACCCTTCATCAGGACTGGAAAGAAATGGGGCTGAAGCCAGAAAGGGGACAGTGGGGGAAGAGGGGGAGAAGGAAAAGGTGGGTGGGGAAGGAGGGATGAAATAAGAAGCTGGGAGGACAGTGGTGGAAGAGATAAAGGGATGAATAGAAGAAGGAATCTGATAGGAGATGAGAGTGGGCCACAGAAAAAAGGGAGGGGGGCACAAGAAGGAGGTTTATGGACGGGAATTGTTTACTCTTTTCCATAGATCCTGCCTGACCTCCTGAGTTCCTCCAACATTTCTTGTGCGTTGCTCTGGATTTCCAGCATGTGCAGAATCTCTTG